>NW_010973244.1:3797511-4019387 GCF_000737465.1 Haliaeetus leucocephalus | reverse complement strand
ATAACCTCCAGAGATCACTTCCAACTACAACTATTCTATGACTCTTTGAAAATACTTAAATCTGAATTACAAAAAATTTTCACAATGTGGAAAAAGGTATACTTGGAAAGTTAAATATTTTATTTTTATAAGCCTTAAAAACTGAGCCTACTGATTTCTTCTATATCTATTAGGAAGAAATTTTATTCATATTACTTGGCATATTTTCGGTTGCATCTTACAATTCTAATAATTTTACTCATAAACTCTTAAATTCTCTTGCACCAATGCATCACCAAAAAAAGTATGTGCTTTTGAAAAATGCAGTCAATTTCCATTGCTTTCATACATTTCTTACACTTGTCCCAGTAAGGGCAGATAGGTCATGCCCTGTCTCCTTTTTGGAAGGGCTAACCGCAAGAGTGCTGCACACATATCCTCCAATCCACACTCAGAAACAAGGAGCATGCAGGCAAATCATTTCCCAAGGAAAAGGTGAGGTGCGGGGTTTTTTTTCCTCTGTGGCATGGAACCAAGTCCTCTTTGACTTCTTTTCTGTCTCCAAATCTAAAGCACAGGGGTAGTATTCAAGTTTCCTGTACAATAGGATCAGAGTTCCTTTGCATGGCTTCTTCTATGGATGCACGGCCTTGTCCTCGGACTGGCCCATGGGTAAATAGCACGCCTGACCTTATCCACTGCCATATAAATAGTCAATGTAGAACTATGCATCACTTAAGATCCACTTCAGTTATCAAAATAATGTTTTTTCAGGACATGGTTTATGCATAATTTATGTTCTGGATCTCTGCACAGGATTTAACTCATCCAGAGATCTGGAGTACTTCAAACAGCTTGCCTCTTACCTCCTCCTAGCACCTCCAAACAAGAGTTTTACTGTCTCCCAGTTAGGAATCATGCCGATGAAGCAAGAACTGCCCATACAACAGCACTTTTTTTCCTGCAAACATACAATTGCTGATAAGCAGTGCAGGTAAATAATATGACATGTAAAGGAACATTTCAGAGTGCACTGTATTATTACCTATCTGGAAGATTTATTTGACCAATACATCAGCCCTCAGGGGATTGGAAGCACTGTCACATGCTTGCAACAACAACAACAACAAAAAAAACCCCAAACCCTCTAACATAATGTACATATATGCTTCATTAGTGTTGGGGATGTGTCATTTCAGCAAAGTAGAGGAAAAATCAAAGTCAGTAAGGGGGAAGCTAAACTAATTATTTGAAGTGATAAATCTGGTTTTTTCAGACAGGTTATGGGACTTCCCTGTGCTAGGGAGACAGCTCATACCATAAAATCAATACACATGAATCTGATGTAAGTTTGGAGCAAAAGTTCAAGTTCTATTAAAGATTTTCATATACCTACCCTTCTTTATAAGTGTATGTACTACAGATCACACTAGTGAAATGTCTCTGTTGATAGCAATAGAAGAAAAGAAAATAAGGCCAGTAGGTACTGATGGTGTCCTGATTCTTTGTCTTATGCTTTTCTTTGAGGCATTTAAGTTTGCTAATATTCAGGATGTTCAGCTGTCATGGTTTAACCCCAGCCAGCAACTAAGCACCACGCAGCCGCTCAGTCACTCCCCCCCCACCCAGTGGGATGGGGGAGGAAATCGGGAAAAGAAGTAAAACTTGTGGGTTGAGATAAGAATGGTTTAATAGAACAGAAAAGAAGAAACGAATAACGATAATGATAACACTAATAAAATGAAACCAGTAATAATAAAAGGATTGGAATGTACAAATTATGCACAGTGCAATTGCTCACCACCTGCAGATCGACACCCAGTTTGTCCCCAAGTGGCAATCCCCCGCCCCCACTGCCCCCGGTTTATATACTGGACATGACGTCATACGGTATGGAATACCCCATTGGCCAGTTTGGGTCAGCTGCCCTGGCTGTGTCCTGTGCCAACTTCTTGTGCCCCTCCAGCTTTCTCGCTGGCTGGGCATGAGAAGCTGAAAAATCCTTGACTTTAGTCTAAACACTACTGAGCAACAACTGAAAACATCAGTGTTATCAACATTCTTCTCATACTGAACTCAAAACATAGCACTGTACCAGCTACTAGGAAGACAATTAACTCTATCCCAGCTGAAACCAGGACATCAGCAAAGCCAGTTTTCTTGTGACGAAGCAACCAAGTAGTGCTGCTTGGAGAGAGACTGTGTGGCAAATTCAATTACATAATCTTGTCAGTAGGCAAATTTTTTTACTTGCCTAAAGTAAAATCCAATAAGGAAAAAAAATTCCAAGAACCTTAATTTCTATTTTGCATGGAAATTTAGAAAAGTAGATGTTAGTAGGTCTAATCAGCTTTTGACTGGTATATGCCTTTTTTGAGAATTAAGCCTTCACTCTTCAGTCACTTAAATACTGTAGAAAATTGTACCCAAAATGTATATATCAAAATGACTGTCAAGAATGCCCAGGCATTAGATACAATTCATGTAGTATTCAGTTGCTGTGTTTTTTACAAATTATGATAAACCGAAAATCTGGATCAATGTCACTTTGTAACTGTCATTTGAAGTAAGATAGTCTTTGGTTCCATCACATGCATATGGCTTTGGTAAAACTTGATGAAAATATAATATTACTAATAACTGATATTATTTATTTAACAATAGAAGGCATATGTAATTGCAAATCTAATTTCAAAAAGGCTGTCATAAACATTTGCTTCTTCCAAAAATTAAATAATACTTGAAACAATACAACAAGAATCACATGAGAATTTTTACTTCTTGCTGCTTTAGAGAACTGATTTAAATACACAATATGGACTTTAAGGGGTTTGTTTATGTGTTTTGGGCTTCTTTTTTCCCCTTTGGCCTAGCTCCTAGTTTCAGAAACAGTTGCTATTTGTTGTAAGCACAGGAATAACAAACTCACAATTCCACCAGAGACGTAGGCAGGTTATTAACAGCTGGGGAGTAAATTCCAAGTCAAACAGTACCATATTGTTGCCATTTCTCAAGTGCTATTTTCATGCATATTAGCAAAATAATTAGACTTTCCTTTCATAAGGAAGCATATTTATAACAGGAATTATGACATTTCAAGGAAACTGGAGTCACTGCAGCTAAACTTAAGTTGTGTGCTCTCTATTTTTGACTGGGAAAAGCTTGACAAAAAGTTTACCAAAAATTGTACTCTATAAAAAAAAAAAGAATCAGCATGAAGAAATAATAACATTATGGAGGGCTAGTCTCATTCCTACTTCCTTTCTATTATCTGTGTTCCCAATGATGGCAGCTGCAGGAAAGGAAGCCGTATGAGAGGAATGTAGTCCTGTAGAGGGTTCACAAATGCTCTGGGAGAAAAAAGTTCAATTTCCTTCTTTTGTTACTAATTCTTAAAAGATATGGACCTAGTCATGCAAGATCCAAAGTAATGCAGCTCCAGCTGACACTGGAGTTAGTTCCATGGATCTGAGCTTGGCATGAGCTTGAGTTCATGGCTAGAAAGATGTCTCTATCTGTCACTATACTCCTTTGAAGATCTGGGCCTGAACCACTCTGAGTGAGATTTGCAAAGGAGTATTAGCACCTTCATATTACTAATCCAATGAGAGGCACCTATGTGGGACATGAACTCATGGTGCCTATCTGCAAAACAGAAACATAGTACTTCTGTGAAATATCTGCAGTGTGAGCTATCCAATTAGCTCATGTTTTTTCTCAAGCTATTACAAGGACAAATGGAGAAAAAATTCCATTAGTGAGACCATAATGGTTCTTGTGTGGTTCCAGTCAGTCTGTATATTCAAGAACTACGTAGCCCTTACAGGTGCCACCCTACAGCCTGCAGTGGATATGTGACCTATACGACACCAGTGGGGCTCCATGAAAAAGCACTAATCCTGCTGTGAAGACCCCAGTGTGGGTTCACATTCTGATGTCGGCTGAAGGGGGAGAACATGCTTAAAACAAAAAACCAAATACTGTTTTTCACTAAAAATACCTTGGTTAGTCTGCATTTTTAACCAATGTATTTTCAACAATACTTTTCTCGTGGTGCTGACTCATTGCTGTTCTGAAGTGAAATGCAGAAGTCAAGGACCAGTGCTTATTCTTGTCATTGTGTGTTACACTACAAGCAGTGTTAATGACTGGGAGAACACGAAAATAAATTAATTTCTGGGATGTTGTTTTAATGCTAATCACAACAATGGCCATTCAACAGTGAAAATTTCAGCAACCATCCTATACTGGTTTTATATCTATTGCCATCACTGATAGTGCCTCCTCTATTATCTTAATACTTGAAGAAAAAGACCAGAAAAAGTAATGCCCTCCCAATTAAAGTCACAATTTTATATCCCACTTGCTGTATGTCATCCAAAGAGCTGCTGGGTAGGTTAAGAAGGTCCTCAGATAATCTCAAACATCACTGGTTTGAATTGCCTTAAATTATCCTAGGCTTTATCTTTTCCTACATTACCGTGAATGATGATGTGTGTCAAGTGCATTCAGACTCATAGTTTTTTGCCAGTCTCCTTTAGATAAACTCAGGTGAGGTGTGAGGATGTCAAACACAGCTAGAATAGCATGCTCAGCCTGTGATGACGTTTTAAATTTCACCAAGCTATTTTACTGTTCAGGAAATTACCTCTTGTTAAAATTTGAAACCAAAATGTCTTTGTTGAAATTATGTCGGTTTATCTTCATAATGCCAAGTTCTAAAACACTAGAAATTTTGTGGTCATCAAAGAAAGGCTGAGATAGACCTGACCTTGCTGTCTCAAAAGTGGTTAGAATTTACCACAATAAAAGTGAGGTGGTGGGAATCTGTTTCAATTACAAATCCTACCCCTACTCTGTATGAGGGTTATAAAAAAATCCCTCATAAAGTCCCCACTCCTGCAAACAGTTGTGTATGTGAGCAGACTTTAAATTAACCTTCTAGTTAAGCATATGTATAATGCTCATAGGGTTGAGGACAGTTGTCTCTGCATATTTGGTTACAGGATAATGTAGATGGACTTCAAGAAGAACTCAACCTCAACTTTCTTCCCTGCAGGTGAGCCCATGTGCACAAGTCTTTGGTGGCTGTAATGCAGGGGCACACCATGCCTCTCTTTTCAATATGCAGGGTTGTCCTGTTGACACACGCTAGACTCAGTCACCAAAATCCTGTGTTAATCTTCAGGGTAACTAGCTACTGCTATATATTCCTGTGAGTTGGACCCATTTATCTCTGTCACAAACAAAATGGCATAGTTGAAATGCCTCTCTGTCACAGAGATAATGAAGGCAGTAGGGCTTCTGAAGAGAAAACCATAGAAAGATTTTAGTAAGAAAATCTGGACTGATGGGTAAGGGTTGGGTTTTTTTACAGGAGGAGGAGAGGTGAGGAGAGGAGGAATTGCTGTTGGTTTTTAACAAGTCCTACTTTATCATCAGAGAGTCAGAGTTTGAGTTCTAGGTCTGCAGCCTCTCTTTAAAGCAAATTTTTCACAGCACCCTAAATCTGGTGGAGACTTTATAGGAGCAACTTTTCATGAGCAACTGCTAAAAGACAAGCACCTTGCACTCATATTTTGGGAGTACAGGCTTAAACAGCCCAGCTTTTCTATAGTTCCCTAAAGCAATATAAAGTAGGTATGGCGCTTACTTTCTGTACATGCTGATCCAAGATAAGCACTCATTCTGCCATGTACGACCTGTTTCATGTTGCTTATTCCTAAGGAACATCATATGTGGTGCCCCCCATTTTCAGGGATTTTACTTGCCTTTCTTTCTGGATCCTACCTTCCTACAGATCTGTTCTCCTGAATTGCTGCCTCACAAGTCTGTGAAATGCATCATTGCCTCATAACCTGAAAAAGCCTTTTTTCCACCAAAAAAAGTAAATCAACAGGGTCAACTCAAATTGTACCATACTGTTTAACCAACTTAAAGACTAGAAATTATAATGAACAGAAAAACATGTTTTGAAAAAAATCTTTGAATACTCTTTTTGTTCATTCTCTCAAGTGGGCACAAGGTACTGAATACTCTGTTCTCTGTAAATGGATGTTTGGCTTTAAGCACTTGAACAGTCTCACTGAGTTAAATGGGACTACTCAGCCACTTAAATTTAAGCACTTAAATTTAAGGAAGTGCTTTCCTGGTACATTGGTAGTACAGTGACAGGATTCTCAGCCATTTGCAAATACAACCGGTCAAAACACTCTACCTTTTTTTTTTTTTTTTCTTAGCCATTTTTCATGAGGAAGGAAAAGTGCAGAAATTTCAAAGCTAAAATATTTTGATTAGAAGTTGAAGTATTTTGATGGGAAAAAGCTTTTATAATACTTCATGGTAACCATACTTTGGTTGCTTCATGCTTCTGTCTTCTATACTGCTTAGATTATTTCTCCATTGGGAATTTTGATGGAGAGGAAAAGCAATGCATGATAAGAGATAGTTCTCCTTAAGATACTTGGCCTATAGACCGTGATGGAGGTATAAGTTAGGTAAATAGTACCTGCTGTAAATGACTATCACAGCCTTTCCAAATGAAAATATTTTACCTTTGTAACATAAAGTCACAAGCTCCCAAAAGCTTTGTGTGGAAACAGGTTTGTTTTGTGGAGAGGAAGAGTGTGCTAATGGCCATACTTGCAAAATGCATATACAGGTCACGTACAATATCAGACATAGTAATCTTGGCCTTCTGCACAGGGTTAAATGACCTCGTTTAAAAATATTCTGGGATCGTTGCAACAAAAACTGTCAGAGCTGTCATCAGCTTCAAAATGCTTACACTAAAGCATCATTTTATCTGGTTTATAGGACAGGTTTGTTTGGGCAGGCATAAATAAACTGAGGCAGTGCCCTAAAATCCTTTATTTAACTGATTGTGACTAGCTATGGCTGCAGCCACCCATCATATAATAAAGGGTTTATGTTATTGCTGCAGCTTGAATACATACTTGGAGAGGAAGAAGTTTTTGCCTTCTCAGATGCTTCATAGGCCAGTGACCTTTATAAATGACAGCAAATCTCTGCTGAATGAAGGATGAGGGAAAAGACGAAAACATTAAGATATTTTGTCCTACTTTTTTGTGGCATGTTGAAAACAATCACAGTGCCTATTTGTCATGTTCCAGCTTTGTCTCCCTCTTGCAGTAGTGTCTGACAGGCTGAATGAAGAAAGTGTAAGTGAAGATGAATTGGCAAAGGTATCACTTCTGGTCTGTCTAATTCTGAAGCAGATGAAAAATATATATAATATCAGGATGTTAAAGTGAAGGAAACATTAAGATCAAGGGACTGCAGGCATAAAACAGAAATCCTTTGGGCAATTTAGGGAACAAATGAATAATCCAAATGTGTTTCTCATCATTTAAGATCTTCAGTTACTTCATGCTATTTGTAACATTAAAATAACAAGGAGACTGTTTATGCTAGAAAGGAGTGAGCAAGGTGAACAAACAGAAATAATAATTCTAAGAACAGAGGAAAATATGAGGAAAATTTCCCTAATATTGATGGTCATTCATGCTGCAGAATTGTTTCCTGGGGGAGCACAGGCTTCTGTTTTGACTTATTTAAAACCAGACTGGGGAAAAAACTCAGGAGCAGACCACACAGAAAATTCCTGCCTCAGCAGTGGGATTGATGGGATGAATTACACCTCTTTTCCATGCAGAAATTGTATAACAAAGACTAAAAATTGACTGGTGGTGCTGGGAAGTGTGGCAAGGTCCATGGGATGCTGCCTGGGCCAGTCCACATAGTGCCAGGAGGTCAGCATCCAGCTAGCTGCCAGTGCCCTGGGGAAGCACCCTGGTAAGCCTTGCTCGCCAGCTTCCCTCTTTCCATCACTGTCTAAAGCAAAATTTCAAGATCTCATGATGGTGCTTAGCAGGAGTCAGGGACTAGGGCTGACATCCTGGGACTATTTGCTTGTTCAAAGGGGGAAAAAAGATTTCCAGACCTCAGTCCTGTGCAAGAAGACTGTTGAATGTGTTATAGTTGTCACTGAGCTACTCATCCTGCTCCCTTTTTGCAGTCCAGTGGCAAGAAAGTTACTCAGCCACACTTGTGCATGCGCACAAAAGCTTGCTCTTTCCCTCTCTCTCTGTAGATTCAGGCTGGAGACATATCATTCCATAAAGAATAATACAATCAGATTTAAACTCTCCAGGCAATGTACTGTAGGCAGATTGTGAGCAAGCCAAGATAGGAAGTTCATAAAGATGGCCCATACCCTGAAAGACCTTCTTTATGGAAAAGAGTTTGTTTATCTTCCCCTGGGTGCTGATGAAAATTTCACTAGTGCCTTCAGTCTAAAAATGATTGAACCTTAGTTAACAAATCAAGTAAAGGGAATTAACATTCTGATTTTTATTAAAAGCTTTTTTATATTAGCTTTTCCCATTCCATTCTGTGGAGCTATTCTTGATTAGCAACACTTGCAAACTAGATCCAAACCTCTATCTTCTATTTCTTAGAAGACTAATATCATATCTGAAAATAAACCTAGAGCATTAGATGTGCTTGAAATTTTTCAGTAATGATTCTTTGATTCTTGCTCCAAAATGGTCCTTTAAAAAAAAAAAAAAAAAAAAGATTTAGGAAAAAAATCCTTGTGTTGGTGTTGTTTCTTTATTTTTAGTGTTTGTGTTCAGGGTTTTTCTAATGTTTATTGAAAATATTATGGACTTTTTTTCTTTACTGACCTGATTTTAGCAAACAGAAGCATCTGGATATCCACAGGGATATTTCCAATAGAGAATTTTGGAAGAAAAAAATGCAGATGTTTGTATTTTGTACACAAATCTGTCAAAACCCCAAGATGGATCTGTTTCAAATAGCTTCAAATGTAAATGATATCAGTAGTTTAAAATGTCATGAAACCTCATTTTCTCTTTCAGCCACCTGTACAGGCTAATTGATCTTACCTTGTTTCTGTCTTTTTTAAGAACTAAATTCCTGCCACAGTCACTGTTATTTTTAACTTGCTGCCTGTTCATGAGGAGTAGTCACAAAGAGAATTTAGAAAACAGAGGAATGACAATGTCTCATTGAAATTACACTCCCACAAAATCGATATGAAGCAGAGTGTGGGAGGCAGAGAGAGGATTGTCTTCGGGATGTGGATTGATAAGACACCACATGGCCTGATACTATGGGGCAATGTCTGTGACAGTCACTTCATACACACATACCTTAATGCACTCTCTACAATGATTTCTTCAGGCCCTGTAATACCGGTGTATGATGGCACTCAATACTCTGAAGCACATGTTTTATTGAAAGGAGTCTGATTAACTTCTCATGGATGCTGATTAAAGTTTTGCTAGTGGCTTAAAGGAAAAAAAAAATATTCCTAAGTTAACAAATCATAAAAAAACATTAAAATTTTTACTTTATTTCTAGAAGCTTTATATATACTGGCATGTCCCCAGTGAGTTCAAGGAAGTATTCTTGATTAATGGCCCAAGCAAATTATCATGGGTGGTAAGTACAGTATGAAAGTCAGCACTCTGATAGCTACCCTAGTGGGAACAAAATTTCAATAATGTACTATAGCTATGCTTATTAGGCATATCACCTGTTACAAATGTAATAGAAAGTCCCTACTGCACTCATCTTACTTGATTCAGGAACCACCAAGACACGGGATGAAAGACAGCAACTGAGCTTCATTTTTCACACCTCTCCTCCACAGACACCAACAGTTCATCCATCCTGAGATGACATCCTAGCCTGTGTGAGCAAAAGGATGTTCCAGTGATTAGATCTCTGCCAGCCCAGGACATGTCAGACCCACCTTCAGCCTCATGCTCATGATTTTTCTGGTGGCAGGTCACTTATTCTTACCGTGCACTCTGCTGGGTTATTCCAGGCATCTTCCTCTCCCCCTGCAGAATTGTGTGGGATCCTGTGCTTCCATGTCCTTGGTCCCCTTCTCTTCCCCTTTCCCTGCACACTCTCAGCCATGAGTAAAATTTCAGCTGTTGCCTCTGCTCTGGTGATTCCTGCACCCTGCCTTCTCCTCCAGAACAGGCTTTCATCCAGGACAAAGTCTCAGCTCGCCTCTGTAGCCGTTCACTAGCAATCTCAATGGTAAAAAGAGAATTTCTCTTTTTTTGCCACAAGGCCCTTGTCAACACAACCACCATTGTATTGCCCACTGTTCAGGCTGATATCAGACATCATCTTCAGCACAGATCACTCCTTGGATTCACACTTTTAGGGAACAGCAATGTCTCACAAATTCTCCTTGTTAAGGTACTGCCTTTCCTATTCATGTAAGGAACTCAAATTTCTCATCCCAGCATCCTTTGTTTGAGGCCTCAGCTACTGCAGGTTACTTTTCTCTAGCTTTGACAAATGCATATTTGCCCCGAGGACGTGCATGCAGAATGCAGCTGCAGACAGTATTTCCTTATGCTGTGACACTGTCTGTCTTCACTGCTGTGACAGGCACTTGGCTCCCACTTCTCTGCTGTAAAAAATATTCACTACATCTCCTCATTTGTAGAGAGTACTTAGACTGGTTGCTATTGCTCTGTCTTTCAAACATCATTTCGTATTGAAATAAAGCTGCCAGTATTGGCTCAGTCGACTGAGCCCCAGCCATGGTTCAGACAGAGGATTTTCCACTTTCTGCAGTAAAGGAGTGATTTGTTAAGACCCAAAAAGTGGGTCATTAAAATCTCTCCATTGTATCTTGTCTTCTCCTTTAACTCTAAGCCCTCTGGGGGCAGAAAACTTTGCCTTGATGCTGTTCACTCTGTAGGACAAAAAGATCCTTGACTAGGTACTCTAGTATTACCAGTATCATTCTGTGGAAAAAAAAAGAAAACTTGCTATGTCAGCACAGCAATGTTCTTTCTTAATAGCCCTACATAAAAGAGCAGTTGAGGATCACTGTCCAATAACTGTCGTCTTACCACATGACAATTACATTTTGAAAAATAAGAGAAAAGTGAAAAGCTACTTTTTCATCCATCTTATATTCTCCCACACATAATAAGACAGGTGAAAAATGTTTTACTTGGAGGTAGATGTCACTTCTGAAAGCTTTTAGTCACTAATTACACAGTGGTTCTGTTTTGTAGCATACTTAATGTCAATTCTTCAGCAAATTCTGGTTTTAAAAAAACAGTTGTTAGACTCTAATTTTTATGAGATTAAGTTGCCATTTTTTTCTAGGATTTCTGGGTTATATTATTTTTCATAGCATTATAACTCTATTAATGTTAAAAAACAATTGTCATCTCTAAGTGGTTTGTTTTAAGAAGTTTAAAATGTTTTAACAGTTTAAATTTCATGCATTAAATTATGCTTAAAGAAATAAATATTCACATCACATCAGGCTAGAAACTTCTCCATAAGAGAAAAAGCATCCAAAGATTTTGGGCTTTCCTCACAACTGCAGTGCTGAGCTGATACCTGGGCAGTCCTACAAACTAGATTTTGTGGGTTTTTACATGTCATGTACACTAGGCTCTGGCTGCAGCAAAGGAAGAGAGAGAAAGGCTCCACCAGAACACAGCTGAATTTGAGGTGTAGTGGTTGCCTTTCTGTCCACACTGAATCTAGGGCCTGAAGTTGTAGGGGTGAAGCTAGTCTTGAATTTTTGTGCGCCTCAGTTCTCAACTATCTAATGGGGATAGTATCTCCTTTCACTAGGTTTTCTGTTTAGACTGCCAGTTATTTGGGACAAGAATTATTTTAACTATGCATATGTGTTGTATCTACAGTAATAGGACTCATCTTGCAGGTAGTCTTTAGATGCTACTGAAGTACATCTTGACAAAAATTAAGAATACCTTAAAAGGAAATTATTTTGTGATAACTTAAAAGTCATGTTTAATTTTAAGCCATTTCCTTGAGCTTTTTGCATTCATTCCCCTGTTAGTACTTCCACAATTTCTTTGCCTGTAATTAAAATGGAGGGCCTTGGTGCATTCCCCTCTGGAAAACCTGGCCTATACGTTCTAGGTGGTGGAGCTTACTTCAACCCCAGCTTCTGCATTTGGCCTAGAGTCATCTCAATAACAAAAGTGAAAGACTAAGCCCTGTAGACAGATTCTGCCAAAGAGATACTGCACAGTACTGTGGAGATTGTAATTTTAAGATGGGGGGAGAGGGGGAGGGAGGGGTGTTCTTCCTTTTGAAAATGCCAGAATGAATTAATGAAAGCAAAAACTTCCTTTCCTAATCCAGAAATGAATTCTCCTTGATGCAGAAAGTCCACGCTGGTCTGAGGTGTTTTTTGAACCTTCCTGTCTTCTTTGCAGCAGGTCTGAATTGAGCATATAGCTTTTGTAAAACACTTGAAAGCAAGGAAAAGATGCTAGGAGTTATTACTAGGCTACAGGTATAACTGTTCTGACTGCCCATTTTGTTCAAAGGAATACTGAGGATAACTAGGATGCATGAATTTACAATGGAGAATTGCTTTAATCTCCTCATCTTGTGGTTACCCAGTTTTGATCATGGTGAAATAAACAGCAAGACATTTTACTTAAGTGTGAGTAGGAAAGGAGACTAAACTAGTGGACAAAGTGGGTCAGAAAAAGTCGTTTTCCTGTTGGAGGTGAAATTTCATAACTCGCAAGTGCTTGATGAGATCTTTCCCCTCCTAAACCAAATCATTCTCCAAGACAGGATTTTACATAGGATAGGCCAGTAATCTGATTAAAAATGGGCAATTCCCCTGAAAGGGAAATGGGAAAATCTCAAAATGGACATGACTATTCATTGGGGAATGTAGCAAATCTATACAGTAAAGAGTTTGTATATATAATTTCTTTTGCATCCTCTTTTCTGCTGCAGACCAGCAAAAGCCTTGTCTGATATTTTTCATGTTATTAGAATTCCTTACACCTCCCTGTAATGGAGAGCTGGGAACCTTTTTCTTGTCCTAGAAATGGACTTTTCAAACCTCTCTGGAGGGGTCTTGCATTAGTGCATATCTTTGCATGATCTTATAATAACACAGAGGGAAAATATGACAAGTTTATGTTTTATATGAGGTGATGTTGCCTCTATTCAGAGTCCACAAGCTGTCATTTCTTCATTCCACTCTAAAAGGCTTTGCACTGAAGCCATTCTTGAAGGCTACAACACTTAGTTTGCCATTCTCATGTCACAGTTTCTGTTTGATGGTCAGGTGAAACTGCACAATCAGGCTGTTCTGCTGTGCTACCTTTATCACTGTAAAGCTGTTCTCTAAAGGTCCTTAACAATCTGAAATATTGATTTAAGCTTTCTGATTAGCAGCCTGATATAAAACACAGTCACTATAAATCTTGTGTAATATTTGAACAGACAGATAAATACTGAAGTTTCCAGATAACAATACTTGCATTTCTGTAGGAAATGCTGCTGCAGTAGAGTAAGCTTTACATTTTTAAGAACATATTTCCAAAACGTTTGTTTTAAACTTAAATATGTTGTGGTTCATTTTGCTTTCTGAAATAAAATCGTGAAAATTAATTTATTGGTCTGAGGTATTAAGTCAAAATCTGCTCATTTCTTTCAGATAAGCAGCCCTCTGGGCCAATATGTGTAGTTTTGGTATAAGTGATTGCCATTAAAAAGTCATAATTTACCAATGTATATAAAACGCAGAAGTATCTACAATGCTTTCCTTAACACTTCGAGAATACAAAGTAACTGAAGTAGTGCAGATGCTAAGAGAGAGCAACTACTGGTGAATCTTGACTTTTTGTAATGGGAGTTGCTGCAAGTTTAAAACATCCTCTGTGCTTTCTACAAGTTCATTGAAAGAAAACAAAACAAAACAAAAAAACCCCAAACCACCAGTGAAATTTCTTAGGCTATTAATTTCTATTTGATGTTTACTGAGGCATATTGCCCTGTTTGGGATTGTATGCAGTCTAACAGCATACACTGCTTCAGCAGAATTACACTCAAATTATACCAGAGAAAGATCAAAATTTCGCTGAGAACCCGCCTGTATCAACCCAATTCTTAGGGCACCTTTTGCAGAATTTAACCCTTCTGGGTTAAGTTCAGCCCAACATCAAAGGCACCACATCACAAAATTACCTGGATAACTGCGCAGAGCACTTTTTAAAATGCTTCCCCTCCTGCTTCAGCTCCTGGTGCCAGGTAATCCTATGGGGAAATTTCTTGTCTAAATTTATCCATGTACAGTTTGTTGACATTTGCTATTTCACAAACATTGTCATTTAGCTTAAATGGCTTTTTCCCCTTCCCTTCAGACAGAAAGGTCTGCCTAACTTTTCTTCTAAACCTTTTCAGAAAGGAAAGCCATGAAACGATGGTTCCAAAAACCAGAAAGAACCCTTTGTCATATGAATTATGGGATAGTTACAGACAATACAAACTAATACAATTAGTAGGTCCTGTGGAAGAGCAAGATAGATGTTCTTCTGCCTTGTGCATCATCCAAAAAAAAAAAAAAAACCCAAAAAACCCACAAACAAACAAACAAACCCTAAAGCCACATCATCAGTTTAATTTCAGTTTCAGAATTATGTCTGGTGTTAGTGATGTGCAGATGGAGAGAGATCACAGCTGGATTGTTTTTTGATGTCAGGTTAAGCATGATGTTTTGACAGCTGGGAAATCAAGTTATGACTTACAAACTGAGTAAATGTGATGTGTAAGTCATGGGAAGAGAATAAACGTTGATGACTGAAATTATGGCCATGCCCACATTTAAATGCAAAGTAAAGGTTCAGTCCAATGATTAACCTAGGAACAAGATGCTGCTGGTATATTAATTCACCTAATAAAGTATTGTACCTTAGGCGGCCTTTGTCTACATCCATTACATTACAGAGCAGCCAGTCAGTCAGAGTAGTTATAATTCACACACACAAAAACTGTGTTAAAATAATGGATGTGATGTGTCAGGCTATATAAACTGCTAAAATGGAACCAAGAAATCCACTCTGGAGTCAATAATACTTTGAAATGTACCGGGAAAGATTTGAGCACCGCATTCTTAATTCATTTTGGTTTACCCGCATCACAATAATGAATGTTGCACAAGCAAATGATGCTTCCTCAATTGCTTTGGCATGATAATTAAAGCCTCATAACTTCCCTTTTCAAGAAGTTTTTCTATTTGATGAGCTCTTTTTTAGTATTAGTTTAAATGTTATTTTCACAAATCTTATGACAGGCACGTTTCTCAGGACAGTTCACTAGAGAAATACTTGATGTGGTCTGATGATTTTTTAGGGTCAGTGCAACCCTTTTTAAGGTTAAGCAAAACTCTAAATCAATTATATTAAGGCTCCCTGAAAATCTTACACTCTTCATATGAAGTTCATTGATAGGTAAATGGTGGCATGTTTGCCTTTTTATTAAACCTAGTTTGAAGGATTCTGATTTGATTGGACTGCTGATGTCCCTGAAAGGTAAACTCTTGCTCTGGTATCTGCAGAAGAACACATCAAACCCCATCTCTTCACCTGTTATTACACTTCAGAGAGGTAAAGTTTGCCATCTTGGAGAGGAGCAAATGTAATGATGCCTGCAATGTTTAAAGTCCAAACAGGAATCCCAAGGTAAACTAACCAAAATGAACGTGGAAAGCTCTAGAAAAATACAACCTAGAGGAGTAGCTAGAGTGAAAAGGTGAACTTTCCCTCTTCAATATAGAAAATGGTGATATGTTTTACTCTAAATTCATATATTTAATGGATTGTCTTCTACAGCTAAGCCTAATAAACATAAGATAGCGCTCTATCCCTGTCCAGTCTTTCGCAGACATGAAGGTGCTCTGGGGGAAAGCATGACATCTCACTGAAGTTAAAGTGAAATTGCTTAGATTAAAATGTGCAACTTAATCCTTAGTAACCAGACCTTGAAAGAGTGTCTGGCTTCACTGCAGGAAAAATAGTAAAAGAAGTTATTTTCTTATTTGAAATTGCATACAGGTTTTGGCTTCCTGATTTGGAGTTTCACAAATACCTTTGTGAATGACCTGAACTGTCAAGACGTTCTCATAGGAAAACCTGTCATCCCTAAATATATTGCTAAAATACAATATCTGTGTTGGATTTGGTCCTTGGAACCTCACAACACACACAGTTTTAGACTAAAGGTACATCCTTCAGATTCCTGACTCCAGTGGTTACTCCAAATATTTTAGTCTAACCACAAATTTTCAGCATCTCACTGTGTTGGGCTCTGAAAATATAAACATCTAACCTATTTTTAATGGAGCAGAATAACTAGCATGTGCAGGATGTATTTTTCCTCTGTTTCACAATTAGACTTTTAAATCTTGTTCTGATTGGGAGTTAATGCTTATGAACTAAAGATTTGTCTATTCCTAGTTACACCTGGTCCCTCATCTCATGACAAAAAGCTTAATGTTTTATTATGATCTTTTCCTTCTCATCTTAGAAATATAATAACCTCCAGTCTCTTGCTTCCAAAATGGTTATAAATTTCCTGACTTGTAGTCCACATTGCGAGAGACATTCATTAAATCTAGATGTTAAACATCAAGTGAGGCTGAACAGCTCTGAGAGCTGATATCTAAGTTGGAGCTTGATTCATATTTTATGTTGAAGCAAAATGTTTCTTGTAGAAATCTCCCAGATCTTCATCATTCTGCCTCTTCTGAAGTTTTTAGAAGGTCATCCTGCTCAGAAAAGCTTCTGATATGCAAATATAGCTACCCATATTTCAGTGCAACAGTAACACAAAGGCCAACTTATTAGTAGTTAAGGTCCTTTTTTGTTCTGAAGCTGAGGAGAGGAAAAATTCTTTGACTTACATCTAGAATAGTTAGTGATGGCAATGCACAGTGCAACCTTGTGAAGAAATTGTGGTTGGGTCAAAGGATGAAAATGGGTTACATCTGTATCTTTCTTTTCACGTTAAGTAAATGGTGGCATGTTTGCCTTTTTATTAAACCTAGTTTGAAGGATTCTGATTTGATTGGACTGCTGATGTCCCTGAAAGGTAAACTCTTGCTCTGGTATCTGCAGAAGAACACACCAAACCCCATCTCTTCACCCGTTATTACACTTCAGAGAGGTAAAGTAGGTCCCAACCTTCACAGGGCAAGGTGGAAAAGATAGCTGCAGAAATCTGCACCAGTACTGTGCAGATTTCTAATAGATTTATTTATGCTGGTGTAAGAGTGGAGTCAGGCCCTCTGCAATGGCATCCACAGGCAATAATTCAAAAGCTGTGTTTGAAGGCCTGCATAACATTTATGGTAAAATCTTTTCTGACTTCTATTTCCTTTTACCTCACTAAATAACTGAACCCAGGAATCTGTCCTTCAATCCAGAGAATGAATGGATCTGGAGGAGACATAAGCACCCTAGTTTGGATTGACACCAGCAGGTACGGAAATATAACTCAAGCCAAACTGCTATTAATACCAAAGAGGCTCCCCTGTAGAAGGAGTGTCCTCTTTACTTAAGAAAGAACTCACTTTCTACAACTCCACTTGACTGCTGCAGATTTAGTCTCAGGAGAGCAAGGATATTTAACTTTTCTCTCCCCAAAAAAGATGACCAGCATATTGGGAGTGGTTTGGGCAGAGGGAGTGTTAAAATGCCCTGTGAGGTAGCAGCTCAGTCATTCTCATGATGATTATCACGGGAATGTAACTGCTCTGATAGACTGATTGTGATTCTTTTATATTACAACATATACGAATAGAAAATAATCAACAATGCAGGGATTCAATTTCTGAAGGAATAATCACTTACCCTAAAGTTAATGTAACTCCCCTGAACTGCAAAAACTTGGTCAGCTATTAAAAAATCTGACCTTCTGAATCTTGTGGTTTCAAGCTAGGCACTTTGTTTAGATGAAATAATTTTAAAAACATGAATTGCTTTTTTATAATTTGAATGGTTTCTAGAAAATAATCTCCAATGAGAAACAGTGCTTCCCATGTGTTAAATAATAGCTTTTGGGGGTTGTAACAATTTTTTTCTAAAATAATCAAGAAACTAATACACCAAGCAATTGCGTTTGGAATTTCTCGGTGTTTTCTTCCTTTGCAAGTATGTAAAATGGCACTTACCCCAAAAACTAACACATACTCTAATTCCCTTTTGGATCTAATAGAAAATGTTGATCAATCTTTTTAAATTAAAAAAAAATAGATTGCTTGACGGTATTTATATTTCCCATAGCAATAAAAATAATTATGTCAAAACTTGCCCAACAATGTTTTTGTACTTTTATTTTGCCTTCTTTGATTTTTCTGGGCTGGATTTATGTGTACAAACCATATAGATGAAAAAGCATGATTCATGATCATATATTCTACCTAATAAAGTACATCCCTTTTACAAAAAGTAAATCCATCCTCAATAGGTTGTTAAACTACTGCTTCTTCCAACTACTGACTGAGTTTTTGTAAACAACACAGAAGAGATGTGAAGTACAACATGAAGCAAGTCCCACTGCACAGGGAAACTACTGGAATGCAAACAAGGACAACTCTTTCTCCCATGTCTGCTGCACACACACACACACACACGCACGTACCCCAGGAACATGGGGACAAAGGAAGGAGGCCCTAAAAGGTTGAGAGGTGAGCTGAACTCATTGCTACTCTGCTATACTGAGTGTGCACTGAGTCGGTCATTCCTACATTTAAAAGGCCTGAACGCTCTTGAAATTTCATGAGGAGAAAAGCCTGAGAAATGGGAGGAAAGGAATAAGAATCAGCTTCTTAACAGGGCATCACTCCCCCTGGGCCTGGGAGGAGGTCCAGCCCTCTGAATTATGCTACCTGCCTCATTTGGAGGTCTTCTGATCGTTTTCTTTAATATTTGAATTGCACTACGCCAGAGGCCTCAGGTGTGTTCTCTGTATAAAGATGAGTCCACCCTAGATCTGTGTGACCACGTTTCTGTTTGCATTTTGCAGATGAGTTCTGCTGTTTGTCTTTCTGGTGAAGCTTATTAAAGGAAATTTTTTCACAAGGTGTTTGATAGAATTATAGCACTTTGCCACTGCTGTGTTTCTGCCATCATATATCATACTGTATAGCTCCAAACTTCACAGAGAAAAATAGACACCATTTATTTAGCCAACCCATAAGACAATTCTGCTTCCACAGACAGCTGAACCAATCTTAAATTTGCTGACACCAAATGATGGTGGCTTCTGTCCTCACCCATTCCTTCCCCTACCAGTGTCCTACCTTTGTCCTTCCCTGTTTTCCCAACTCTGTCCCCTCCCCTTTCCACCTCTAGTTCTCATCAGATCTACTGTGAGCCACTTTTTGACACACTGTCATAACAGAAAATGTTCAGCTTTTTTTTTTTTTCTGGAGTTAGTGAATTAAAGAGGCTGTCAAAGAGGAGAAAACAAGCAACAGAGAAGCTAGGAGCATGGAGAACAAGGCAGAGTGGAAATGGGGTAAGGAACATCCCCCTTTGGCAGTGGTTAGCTGTTAATTCTCACCATCTTTCAGGACACAACAGCCAGAAGACAGTCAGGAAATTCTGGTATCACTTTTAAGGTTTACAAATTACTAGAGAACCCTTCTGGGTTACTGAGGTCCTCTTCCATGCCACAGTTTCCCTGGTAGCAAAATCAGTCTTGCCTTGTCTTGTCTTCAGCACTCATTCCCATGACATTGCCTGGCATAATACGCTAAGCCTTTCACTGCTGCCAGTTCACCTGCTTGTACAGTGGAACTGCAACCAGATTAGCAAGGAAAAAAGTGAAGCATAAAAACCCAGGGTTTTTATCTGCTGTTTTTTTAAAAAAATCTGATCAAGCCTATAAATGTTTTGCTAAACTCTTGGAAATGTTGTGACTTGCCAAAAAGCCAGAGGCTAGCAAGAATGTGCTAATCAAGAAAGCCAACACAAATGTTCATTTAGGGAAGCTCACGACTATGTTGGAAGGGAAAAGGAAATCTAATCCGAGAAAGCAAGGGAGGAGAATTTATCTTCATTTCTTGAAATCTAGCCCTGGAAAAAAAAAAAAAAAAGCAGGGAGAAATCATGAGATTTCACTGCTGTATTGGGTATAAACCTGTAAGTGAGATTTAGTCTGCAAGGGGGAGGAAACAGGAGGTGTAGCTCAAGAAAAGATATGTGGGGGAGATTAGGGATAGTCTGTGTTGCAGCAGAGGAGGAAAAAGGAGCTTGGAATGACTATTCTGAAGAAACTCAAAGGTATTTCAGTTATTAAAAAATGAGCAATTTGGGACAACACTCTTTGCTAATCTAACCTGGAGGGAGGAAATCTAGATTGCTCTAAAAGAGTATAAGAGCTAAAATCCAACTTTGTTCATAATTCATGTCTCTGAGAGTAACTGATCTAAGTATACTCTGCAAATGTCTGCTACCTAGTATAAATTTGGGGGATCTTAACAGATGCATTGTGTTTCATTCATCGAGCAGAAAATGTTGCATTGAAAGGCACTTGGTCACAGGAAGGAGAGGAGTTCCTAGGTAGGTGTGAATTGGCATTTCCTTAGGAAAGAGCAGGCAGTGGAGAGGCAGTTGATGTATGACTTCAAGTACCACAATATATGCTGGAGCCTTTGAGAAATCTAAAAAGAAAATGCTTCTCTCTCTGGTCATATTCTTTACACCTGGGATCATAACCTTTCACCTTTAGGTTACAGCTGGCTAAAAAGTAGGTTCTCTGGGATGTAGAAGATGTCATTATTTTTATTTTATTTTAATCCAGACTGAATGGAAACCAAATATGTTTAACTTTGGTTTGCATCAGAAGCTTTCTATACTCTATGGTTGTTCAGTTAAATTATTATTTGAGAAGAACATGGGCTTCACTAAGCAAGTCTAGAGAATTTCCATGGTCCATAGCTTTGCGAGTGACTCCCTGAACTCCCACAGTTAGGCCTGGGATCCAACGAGATTGTCAAATGAAAAATTTCAGGTCTATACAACATTCTTCCTAATGTTTTTTTATTCCTGAGTTGTTTCCAAACCAGTTCTACTTTGGGTATTCAAGCATAGGAGAACAAAATCAAAGGAAGGACCTGTTGAAACAAATGCATTCTATGCTAGGCGGAGGGATCACAATTTGTTATGGCCCTGAGGTGTTTCCTGCACACCCTGAATAATTCCATTAAATATTGAAATCCATTATTGCTGCCCATCTGGAAGAATAGTAAACATTTCTTGAACTGAAAGACTGGCAGAAATCAATCTAAAATTCATCTCTGTATTGAGTTTGCATAGCAAGATTTTGGTAGCTGGGGGGCTACAGGGGTGGCTCCTGTGAGAAGCTGCCAGAAGGTTCCCCTATGTCCAGCAGAGCGAATGCCACCCGCCTCTAAGATGGACCCACCGCTGGCCCAGACTAAGTCCCTCAGTGATGGTGGTAGCATCTCTGGGATAACAGATTTAAGACGGGAAACCTGCAGCAGAGAGAGGAGTGGGATGTGAGAGAAACACCTATGCAGACACCCAGGTCAGTGAAGAAGGAGGGGGAGGAGATGCTCCAGGCATCAGATCAGAGTTTCCCCTGCAGCCTGTGGTGAAGACCACGGTGAGGCAGGCTGTCCCCCTGCAGCCCATGGAGGTCCACGGTGGAGCAGATATCCACCTGCGGCCCATGGAGGACCCCACGCCGGAGCAGGTGGATGCCCGAAGGAGACTGTGACCCCGTGGGAGGCCCGTGCTGGAGCAGGCTCCTGGCAGGACCTGCGGATCTGTGGAGAGAGGAGCCCAGACTGGAGCAGGATTTCTGGCAGGACTTGTGACCCCATGGAGAGAGGAGCCCACGCTGGAGCAGTCTGTGCCTGAAGGACTGCACGCTGTGGAAGGGACCCACACTGGAGCAGTTTGTGAAGAACTGCAGCCCATGGGAAGGGCTTACATCGGAGAAGTTTGTGAAGGACTGTCTCCCATGGGAGGGACCCCACGCTGGAGCAGGAGAAGAGTGAGGAGTCCTCCCCCTGAGGAGGAAGGAGCGGC
The DNA here is from genome assembly GCF_000737465.1 of Haliaeetus leucocephalus. Taxonomy (NCBI): domain Eukaryota; kingdom Metazoa; phylum Chordata; class Aves; order Accipitriformes; family Accipitridae; genus Haliaeetus; species Haliaeetus leucocephalus. The sequence goes on along the minus strand of NW_010973244.1, from coordinate 3,997,479 downwards.
AGAGACAACGTGTGATGAACTGACCCCAACCCCCATTACCTGTCCCCCTGCGCTGCTGGAGGGGAGGAGGTAGAGAAAGTCAGGAGTGGAGTTGAGCCCGGAAAGGAAGGAAGAGTGGGGGAAGGTATTTAAAGATTTAGTTTTACTTCTTATTATCCTGTTTTGATTTAATTAGTAACAAATTAAATTGATTCTGTCTTTTTTTTCCCCCAAGTCAAGTCTGTTTTTCGCCCATGACCATAATTGGTGAGTGATCCCTTCCTGTCCTTGTCTCAACCCATAAGCTTTTGATTATATTTTCTCTTCCCCATCCCACCATGCAAAGAGGAGTGAGCGAGCGGCTTCATGGTGTTTTTTTGTCAGCTGGGCCTAAACCAGAACAACCTCTAACATTTCCAGTATTGAAGTATAAGCCGAAAGTAACATCCTGAGTACAAGAGAGTACATCTAGGATACTTAATCTCAGTCTTGCATTGAATCTGATATTTCTCAAGGGGAATAATTGATTTTATACATAATCTAGCACCCCACATTCAGATTACCGTCTGGTGGGGTTTGGGAGTTTTCCAGTTTCTTAGGGACTGGGTTTTAACACAGACTAGACTGAGGGAGTGAACAGAAGGGCCATTATCATCAAATCCTTCCTGATCTTATTTTTAAAAGTTCAGGTTTACTCGAAACAGACCTCCTGGTCTGACATTAAAGTCAGTAGAGCCCTACTCAAACCAAATCTGTCAATAGCTAACCTAAGTTACAACTTCCTCTCTCCAACATCCATGTAAGAAGTCAGGACCTGGCAGTCCTGAAAACTAAGCTGAATTACTTACTTTCTTCTTCTCTTAGGACCTCATATTTGCTCCTGGAGTGCCCATTATTGCTGCCACAATAGTAGTCCATATGCTCAGGTGTTCACCAAGCTTTAAGTCCTGTCTGCCTGATTCTGATCTATCATACTAGCTTACAGCTAAGGGACAAGGGGTTTCCTCGCCAGTAGCACACAAGGGTATCCATGGCTGACACACATTTGGACACACTACTGATTCTCACAGTCCAAATATTATTTGCAGTGTCCTTATTGGTGCTTAGCACAAGCCCAAATGAAGTTCAAACATGTACATTTGGTTCCTTCACTACTCTTGCACACTGGTGTGTCTTGCTGAACTTGGGACCAGTCTGCCTTTTTTCTGGCCACCCATCTTTTCCATCCTGTATGCAAAGTCCTACAGCAAGCAAACCTAAATGTTAAAAAATTAAATTAGAAGTGAGATTTTTCTTAAGGCAGTTTTCCCCAAACTATCTTAGTCCTAGAGTCATAACAAGCAAATTTAGTGTGCCATATATCGCTGCTAGCTTAATTTAGAATGAGCTGTATTTTAGTATTGGCAGCAGTGGTAAATTGGCTACAGTCTACTGAAGCTTTCTATTTCTCCCCATGTAACTTCTGGCTACCTTAGGACCAAATCTTTGTTGGGAGAACAGATAGGACTTAACTTTTACATTCAACTTCTTCAGTTTCTAGATTAATTTATATTAAATATCATTCTGAATGCATTCTAATTTCTGATACACCTGAACCTCAGGAATCCAGGTCCAAACTTAGATCTGATTATGTATTATATGTCATTACAGTGAATTCATCTGGCTGATGCAACAGCGAGACTAGAATAAAGGAGAATAACCACCAAGACATGTGTACAATGCTGTACTAGCAATGAGAAAAGAGGGATTGATAGCAGCAGACACTGACACGAAAAGACAGCAAAAGAACGTTACTACTCTGTCAGAGCTTGCAGGACCATGTTTCTAACTCAGCTAGGTAACATGCCCACAAGAACAGCAAGGATATTCATCCACGGTGGAGAACATACCATTTTTCTTCAATACCTGACTCAGGTTGAGCTTTAGGCTTTGGCAAGGTTCCCACAGGAGGAAATGCACCAAACCAGTGCGCTCCTGCCCTACCAGCTGTCCTAACCAAGCCCTTGTCTCTCAATGGTACCACTCGGTTTTGCCTGGGAATGAGGGCTTTGCTATTATTACCTTCAATGTTTGTCATCATCTGTACAAACTTCCTATTAGGTGGTCCCTCTGCTGCAGTCTGAATGCTGGTAGTGCCCAGCAGTGAATTCAGGCCAGGAACTGAAAGGCCCAGGAGCAGTAAACTGCACAGAAGTCTGTTTATCTTGTCCAAAATTGTGGAGGCATTCCTGCTGGGATCTGGATTTTAATGCCCAGGAGTCGGGAGGACAATTGCATCCCTGCTTCAACTCCATTTCTCTCTGGATAGCTAAGAATAGAGATTAATTTATCCCTAGATGTTTTGACCCTTAACTTTAAAGCCATAAACGACCCCTCTGACACACAGACCAGGTAGAAACCATGCTCTGTTCTCCTTCATTTTCCTCCTACACTTCTGCTCTTCTCGTCTCCATTTTCTCTTCAGTATCATTTATTTTTTTCCATACTATTAAGCTGTAAGTAGTTGATAGAATGACAATGATATAAGGATCCTTCTTGCTGTATCCTCCATACTTTACATGGGTGGATGGGTCCCTGTAATTGCAGCTAGTTTTAATCAATTGCTCTCAAATACATACTTGTTCTTTTTTTTCCCTGGCATTTTGAATTTTAAAAGTACCTATTACCTATTTAAAATTAATACAAGCTCTGAATGCACACAAGTCCATATAACTTTTCATTTTTAATTTGAATCTTTTCTCCCTGGAGGAGTCTGGAATTCTTTATGAATTTATCAGCATTGACTAAGGAAAAAAAACAACCAACAAATGTCCTTATACGTCCTAGATTTTCCTCCAGGGAAAACTGTTGAGAGTTTGCACTTGAAAAACAGTATCTCTCATTAAGTTGTTCTGAATTGTAAGAAATGTTCCACCATTCAGTAAAGGTCTAATTTAATGCTCATTGAATGCCAAAGAAATGATCTCATTTATTTCAGCAGTCACTGAAACAGACTGCTCTTGCAAATTGTTTAGATTCACATGGTAGTGTTCCTCAAATCCAGAAATGGGTTGAGTATCAGTATCCATGGAAGCAGGGTGAGGATGAGTTCTGCTGTGCAGAGGAAGCAGAAACAATTGTCAGCATTAGGCAGAAGTGACTCGTGATTATTTGCAAGGATAATTCAGGTAACTGTAATACAGAGAAACCAATGGCCAGACAGTAGATGTATAGAAGGGTCAGCAAACACAACAGAAAAGGTGGAGTTTGAATTTGCATATCTTTTACAGAAAAAAAATAAAATAATCCTTGTTCTGTGATTGGTAAGTTAGTTTCTCTCTCAGTGTGCTAGTGAGTTTGCTGCAGTTGGTAGTTTGCTGGTCAGTCAGGTATTGTGTGTTATAAGTTGTGCAGAAGTCTGCCAGCTAAATATGTGAGGGAGACCTTTGATCACAATTTTCAGTGGTGAGACTAATTAGGGAAATAAGTCTAACCAAGACAAAAACTCACAAGCCAACCAACCCATGACCAAAGAATAACAGTTGGAGATTAAGGAAGATTTCTCCATTTTCTTTAAAAGTGAAAAATAGTAATAAAAAAATATTATTGAAACAGTAGCTGTGGTGACTGAAATAATGGAGTAAAGATACTGTAACTGGATACAGACATCCCAAAGTAGGTGTTCTTCTTCAGTGATCATGTGGTAGAAGCTACTCTTTTGTGAAGCATCATATAGAAGAACTGACAGAAATGAAGTTTTAGGGCTAGACCTGCAGGCAAGGGTGAACTGTGTGATCTAAAGACTAAATACAGGAGGAGTGATGTGGCTTATGGACAATTCAAGAGGTACCGAAATTTGCTGAACCAGAGAGCCCAAATTGTAGATCACTGACTGATCTGTAAAAGCATACGCTTGTAGGGCAAGGAGTCTAATGGTGGAAAACTAGCATTCTGTTCTGGAAGAAGAGTCGGCGGAAATGAAGATATAACAGCAAAGAGAGAAAGCAGAGAGTTAGTTCAACAAAACTGCAGGTTAAAACAGCACCAGAAGTGCTCCAGAGAAAGGGCATGATATCATCTATGGACCAGAAACTGAAAAGGAGCAAGAGGTGATATCTTGTGATTAACCTGCATCCTGGGATAACTGGATAGTGCTTTGAATGACTTTTGGTACTTCCTCTGCACCATACAACTTCAGTTTTGCATCTCTGAGAAACCATAACTGGGCTCTATAAATAAGCTGACAAGGCAGTTGACTGTAACTGGTCATTAAGAGTCAGAGGAAAAGGCTCAGTGTGCATGCACATCCTTTTACATCAGTTTCTACTGTCATGTACATGAGAGAGATTCTTTCATGGTGTGGCAGATGAAGTTACCTTCCCACCCCAGCACAGCTCTGGCAGCTCTCCTGCAGCAGGAATTCATCACTTAAATCTCAGTCTTTATAATTGTCTTCTTCTTGCTACTGTGCTCTCGTAAATGAAACTGGGCTAGAAGTACTGGTAGATAACAGAAAAGAAATGTGGTGTCAGCCTTCAAAAAGAGAAAGATCATAGTAATTACTGTCAAGAAAGTCTAGCTTCAATCTCTTTTAAAATACTGGAATGAATAACAGTTTCTAACTATTTGGAAGATAACCGAGACACTAGGAATAAGCACAGCTTACAAAGAGAAACTCTTGCCATTACTTTTTGAATGAATTACCAAATGAGAAGACTATGACAGATGCAATGCAGGACTTTTTCTGCATATAATAATTTCATGAGAAATGTTATATTTACAATTAAGTCTTAAAATGAAGTGCAGTACCACAGACTAAATATGAAGATGAAACAAGAGATAAATGCCTATAGTATGGGACTGGTGTCAGGCACCTGAGACTTATTTATCATGTTTGCTAAGAAGGAGGGTTTCAGTGTTCAGGACTGGCTTTATGTTTGATAACTCTCTACTCAGCTTGAGTATGAAGCCCTGGGGTAGCCTTTTGTTTGACGTGCCCAAAATGGATGTCTGAGATTCTCCTTTCCTACTTGCACTGCCATTTAAATACTGGTAAAAATGGGAGGTGTTTGTTACCATTGCCTGCTTCCCTGCATTTGTGTCAGTTCTTCCTAGAAAGCCCGTCATTCTCATCCAGGGAGTCATATTATAACCATCAGACAAACAGAAAGAAAGTACACTATTCATTAAATATTGCATGCCTTTTCAATGTCCTTCAGAGGGCAAACAACATGGAAATGTGTTTTTTCAGACAGTGATAATTTGGAAGGGGTAGCAATATAGATAAGCACAGAGAAGGGGGGAAAGAAAGATGCTTAGAGGTATAAAGATTAAAAAATCATGCAGAGAAGTTCAAACAATGTCACCTAATAATTCATCTGGAGAGGAATGACAGCTATTGAGAAGAGTTATACAGAGGGACTTGAGGGTTTAGAAACAAAAGAAATTAAATTAAGGAAGGGCAAAATTTAGGCCGAATATCAGGGGAGTCTTCCTACTAGTGAAACTTAGAAGGTACTGCAAAGGAATGGCCTAAACTCACCACTTTTTAAGGTAAAAGCAGATCAAAATGTTCTTTAGAGAATATTAGCAGGTAGGGAGATCAGGTTGCGTGTCCCCGATTTACGAGCTCTGATGCCCAAAAATATTATTTCAAGAAAGCTGACGTTCATAACAACCTTCCCTTTCTATATGGCATGATGGAATAAGTGTCCCAACACTTTTTTTTTGTTGTAACACAGCTGAGGTATCCTTGGAGAAGAAAATGTTAACAGGTCTCCTTAACCTCTACAATTAATTATTTGTAATTTGTGGTACAGCAGCATCTTGCAGTTCTATTCCACATTAGATGCCATTGAGCTAAGTGTTGTCAAGAGATAGGATAAAAGTTACTTCTTTATCCCAGATCTCTAATAATCTAAATGTAACAGATAATCCAATAAGTAGGTTTTACATATGGTTGGGTATAGAAGGGAGGATGGAGTACATAACGCCACCATGGTGACAACATAAGTTAACTAGTTTTCAAGTTGGCAATTTTGTTTGTGCTATGAGTTCTTAAAAAATCCTATGCCTACATCCCATGTTGAAATATTTTTAGATATGCATCTCACACTGGAAGTGGGTACTATAGCTAGCATGTGACTAAGAGCAAGTCAGATATATCTCATGTGAAAAATGTGTATAAGGAACTGTATCTGCAAGCTGTATCAAAACATATTTGGACATCCTCATGCCGTGAGTGGTAAATACACAAAGATGGGTTCCCTAACCAACCTTCTGCCTTGGCTGTCTGAATGCAGGGCAGCATGTAAAGAGTGTGACTGTGTTCCCTTCTGCACCTAGAAACTCCTGATGAACCTTCAGTTCTGTATGACCACAACTATCTTTGAGGGCAGGGTGATGCTGCACAGTCCACAAGTGCAAGGCTGGGGCTCTGCAACTCACCTTGAATTTAAATCCATAATTTCTCAAAGAGGTTTTCCTCCTTTGTAGTTTTGTAGCTGCTACATTCTTACAAGGTCTTTTCAGATTCAAAAAAAGAAGGAGTAGTGTTTTTTCACTACTTTCCTACTCATGCTCATTTGCATACATACTGTGATCTGAGGTATAAATGCTGTGGATTTACCATAATTCCAGGGGATTTCCAAAGAATTATTCTAAATTAACACTTCTGGTAATTCAGGTCAGGTCTGGGTCCACACATGTACATGTATTTTTGAAGATCCTAAAGAAATCAGTTAGCCCACTTTTTCTGTCTTTGAACACTATGTTCTGCACCTTCTTTTAACTGCAATGATAGCGTACTTATATAAAGTTCCCCCCTTTCCCAACACTCATTAATAATTTAACCTTCAGCACAAAGGGCTGTCTATGGTGTTTTTTTCCCTCACTCCAAGAAGAAAAATAAACCCTCTGTTTCTAAATGCAAGAGGCAACCCATGCTGAAAGATGTGATAATATAACATGAAGGTATTCCTTCAGGTTATTTTGCCTGATGCAGTTTGACACCTTCTTGTAAGTGATATTCTCTTTGTTCATATTGTTCTCAGTATTCACTGGCAACAACGAAGAGTATTTTTCAAGCTTGACAGAAAGGGACCCAAGGTCAGAACTGCTCTTGCACTTTCCAGGACAATGCCATTTTATAATATTTCCTCCAGATGGACTGCCAAAAAGCATCAGATTTAGCCCAGTGATCAAAAAATACTGTTTATTCCTTATTCTATTCAAAATCATACAAATACAATTGCAGTTCCTTACTTTAGGTCAGACTGTTGCATTGCTAAACTTCAGATAGAATCCTTATTTTCTTACAGTTATTGATATAATGACTCATGCTCTGAAACAAACTGACCATGTATTGAAGTTTTGGGAGCCTACGCATAGCTAACTGTGAATGGGAACTGGGGAGATGTAGCTAGTGGCTATTCAGATGAATGTCAATGGGAGAAAAAAGCCCGAAGGATGCACAGCTACACATACTCCCATCTGGATACTTCCTCCACTTTAAAGCATAGACAAAGCTTGAATCTTTAGCTGCAGGGTTTCAGTCTGTCTTATTGTGAAGCAATTCATACAGCCTACAGCCTTTTAAGTGCATTGCTTTTAACCTGGGTAACTGAAATAGGGGAAAACCAAAGTTAACGGTGAGCCAGTTAAAAATGTGGTTCTGTAAGGACCTACAAGAACAAAAGAATGATGTTCCTGTTGACGTCAGTCACAAATTTCCACTCCGCACTGCGTAATTAAAAGAAGGTAAGTGCAGTGACTGCTGTAGGCAAGTGTGGCTTGCCAAGCAAGCAGCAAGAGCAGCCTGCTGTGCAAGGCAAGTGGGTAGCCGAGGGTCACAACAAGGTAAGCAGGTGCAGTGTCCTCACTAGCAAGGGGCACAGGCCCACAGTACTCAAGCAAGAAGAGCAGAGCAGAGCTGGTGATGGTGGGCACATGTGGCCAGCAGACCAGTGATTGCCAGGCACGTCTATAGTGATAAGGGAGGTCTGAGGTCAAGCCAGAAGTGAAGGCAGTAAGGCAAAGCCAGGATTAGCAAGGTTCAAGGCCAGGCACAGTATATCTACAATATAGATTGAGCAATGGACTGAGCTTAAATGAAGCACCCAAACCACAACATAGAGGACACATGAGAGGACACTGCAGACGAGGGCTTCTCACAGCTCTTTTTTCACAGCTTAGCTGTTGTCACAGCAGTCTGGTCCAAGGTCATATAGCTGTGTCATACCTGGGAGGGGAACAGGTTGCAGAGGAGCATTACAAAGATGGTCACAGGCTGGTAGGGACACATAAGAGAGGAATGATGCACTCAGGACCCTGCCATGTTGTTCATAACATGTGCAGTTTATTTTTAGCAGGTGATTTTTAGGCAGTCTGATTAAAGAGGGATGGAATATTAAAGCTAATTTCTTGGTTATGGGGACATAAGCTGGAAAACACTATATGAAGCCATGTGCACTCTACATGTTTGCAGAGTCCCTTGACTTGTGCACCTTCTGCATGTACACATGTACATCTAGCATTTCACATCAAAATCCCTCTCATAGCTCCTCCAGAATCTCATATGGAAGTCCTGGCTGCACTTCTCCCCTTACTTTTTTCTTTACACAATCTTCATCCATCCTCATCCACCAAGCTACAACCCCTCACCAGCCTCCTTCTGATCTTGTGAGCAGGATGCTGGGAACTGTTGGGCTGCTTTCCGTTCTGAGTCCCTCTCATGTCCTAGGGAAGAGGGCACCACAAGACAGCACCTACTTGTTCCCTCAATGTCTTCAAAGAACAGTAAACACTGTCAGGATACCTACTTGGTGTTGTGCTCTCTAGCTTCCTGGGTTCTTTTATTACTTTTTACCCCTTGATTCTTACCTCCTCCCTTTATTCTGTCTGTTGCAGCCCCTAAACACTTTATTTCTCTCACTGAAGTCCTAGGGAGGATTTCAAAGTATTTTAAGGGTCAGAGAATTCAGCAAAAAAAGTGGTAATAAGGGATGGTGCTTAGAAGAAAAGCACACAGGCTTGGTCACTTCCTCTAGTCCATGTCCTCCTACCCCAAATATCCAGAATGTTGCGTTGGGGTTACTGTTGGTTATAGCTTCACCTGGTCCCTTTAGGGTCTGCTTGTGGATGAATCATCTATGCGTGAGTCTGTCTCATCCCCTTTTGTGTCTCCTGATGCTGTCTCCCTCCACAGCCTCTTCTGGCAACATGTTCCATTAGCTGACATGGAAAAATGTTCTTCCTTTTATCTGTTTGAAGCTGGGTTCTTGAGTGCAGTATTGTAGGATTTGGTGAATAACAGTTCTGCTTTAACCTTCTCTACCACCTTCATGATTTGGTAAACCTCTAACACATGCCCCCTCAGACTTCTGCTGTCTAAGATAGAGAGTCACAACCTTTTTAGTATATTCGTGTAAGCTAGCTACCCCATCCCATTCATCATTTTAGTTGCCCATCTCTACACGTTGTCTAGTTCTATTACATCCTACAAACACAGACACAAGAGCAATACACAGTACTCAAGGTCTAGGTGGGTACTTTTCCAGATTTTCCAAATTCATTTGGCCTTTTTGTCTGCCACTGCACATTGAGGTAACAATTTCAGAAGACAGAAAATGATGACTCCAAAATCTGTTTCCTAAGTGGTAATTGCCATTTCCAAGTTCAGCATCCTGTAGGCACGGTTTAGATTATTGTTCCTTGTGGGCACTACTTTACATTTACCTATATTGAAGCTCACCTGCCACCATTTTGTCGTTTCATCTAGATCTGTGCCATTGACATTGTGTTCAGCTAACCAAAGGAAGTTGGCATCATCCACAAACTTAGGGATTTCACTGTGTAGTCCTTTCACCAGGTCATTGATGCATAATGATAGAGACATAATTTTAGTCCCAGCAATGGTCCTTCTGGAACCCTACTCCTGACTTTCTTCCATCCTGGAAAGTGACCATTAAGCCCAACCTTTTGCTTCCTATGATTTAATCAGCTTTGAGCCCATAAAGGAACCTTTCCTCCAGTTCCATTGCAACCTTGTCTCTTTAGTAACCTTTAACATGGAAACTTGACAAAGGCTTTTTGAAAACCCCAATGCATGATCCAGTGGATCACTTTTATCCACACGCTGTTGACACCTCCACTAAACTCTGACACATCAGTGACCCTGGACTCCCCTTCCCTCTTTTTCCCAAAAGACCTTGTTCATGTATGGAATCAGGAAATTCACTCCTCATTGCAGACTCTACCATCTTACCAGGAATGGTCAGCTTAGCCATTCTGCAGTTTCCAGCATACTCTCTAGAAACTTTGCGGCGTATGGGAGTTATGCTGGCAATCAGCCAGGCCTCCATCACAGAAGGTGTTTGAAGTGGTAGTTTGCGTACTTTGGTCAGCAGTTCTGCAATTTCACATTTGAGTTCCCTCAGAGCTCCCAGGTGAATGCCATCCAGTCTGGGTGACTTATGAACACAGCTTCTCTGCTTGGTCTGATGCTTCCTGTATATTTATTTAAAATTCATCTAGCTCATCTGACCTATCTACTACAGAGAATGTGTAGACATATTTATGTCATGATTTACACTGAAATCACAAAGCCTAGAAGTTTTCTTCAGGCTCCACTGAAGAACCTCTCAGTGTTATCCTATGAAAAGATAGTGGCATTTTAAATCTAAAAATATAAATGAGCCATAGCATGGATAAACCTTTAACCTGATATCTTTGCAGGAATTTAGTATGGGGTTTCCATGCTAGCTGGACTCTAGATGGCTCTGAAAGCTAAGAAAGGTCTGTACTACTATAATGCTGTTGATATCAGAAACTATCAGGTAACTCCGCTGGCACAGATGAGATGAGAATTTGGCCCTAGGGTATAGTTCAAAATTATCTTGTCTGGCAAAGAAAGAAAGAGCTGGCATTAGTAAGATCTCCAGATTTTTGTTATCTGAAATGATGGCCTTAATGCTAGCAAGCTAATATGTCTGTAAAGTTGCAAAGGGTCTCAAAGGAAAGAGTCTCTTGTGAGAAAGTGACAAATATTGATTATTACATAGTAACAAAACCATGAGGCAGATGCTCAGATAATCTAAATCAGAGTGACTGCTACAAAGACTGCAATGGAGATTTATGGGAATTTGACATCTAGTGCTATACCTGTTATTTGGACTTTCTGAAATCATTAAATGTATTTTCCACATAAAGTTTTCATGAGATGTTGTTTTATGTTCTATTTCCTCTGAAATTTAACAAAACAGCTATTTCCACAACTGTCAGACCCTCATTCAAGTACAAGTATTGAAACTTGGAAATGAGATTCAACACCCATTTTGATGCAGATATGGAAATGTATACCTGTCTCTCTTGCATAATCTATTCACATATCATGTAAAAAATCTTTCAGCAAAGATTTGCTCTCAAAAGGGTGTGAAAGCTAAGGGAAGGAATAGGTCTGACATTTTGCAATGAATTATTTCACAAGTCTCTTCTTGTTTGGCCACTTCAGTTATTGTTTTGAAATTTTAAAAAAAGAAAAAAAAAAACCAGTTAAATCTGCAATCCAGTTAAATCACACCCAGAGTTCCTCAGGGGGAATAGGTCTGAATTACTGCTTACATGGCAGCTTGCCTCAAAACTTGAAGCTACTACTATCATAAATAAAGACAAAATGTCAATAGCTATTTGAAGTTCTACTACTATGCCAGCTTTTATTTTCATTTCAAACTTAGGAGCTTCGGGGCTAATATAGTCCTCCTCTGGGCAATGGACAGGAGTGGAAGGAATAGGCTAGCTGTTGCCTTTTCTGTCGGGCTTGCAGTAACTCCACCCCAAAGTGTATGGTGACTGGCTGCAAGTGCTTAGACCTCAGATATAACAACCTGATGCAAATCTATCGCTATCCACAGCCTAGTAGAATTATGCCAGTTTAGTTTAGCAAAGGACTCAAGTATAAAATTATTTATAATACAAAATGGTCTTGAGAGTTTCATTAAATATTAAGGGTTGGGGTTTTTATATAAACAAACTTAAACTTTTCTTGTTCAGCTCTGAAGCATGAGGAAAACTGATATGTCTAAATGATGATAATCAGCAAAATGTATATTCCAAAGGACATAAAAAAAAAACCAAACCACCCTGCAAGAAGTTTCCTTTTTGTGTCCAGGAAGTCCATGATTAAGGTTGGTGCTTTTGCTGCATCCAGCATCAAGGTTAATCTCTTTTTCAATTTAAATCTTTAAAAGGCATTCATTGCCATTTTTCATAGGGAAAAGAGTTTTCAATTGCTAGAGCTGAAAACCTGTCACTGTGATTTTTCCTAAAAATCATGGCTTTTCAGAGTTACTCTCCTGAAAGGAGGAAACTTTTAAGGCATGTTATTTCATAGAAGTGACACAAAAGCATAGATGCTTTTCAAAACCTATTTTTAAGATCTGTAACTCAAGAAAAGTTCTTCTAATTTACCTACAATTTTGACAAAATAAAGTTTCTGTGCAAAGCTCTACATACAAAATGTGAAGTATCTGGAACCTAGTAACAAGGACTGTGGAAGAAGGAAGGCAAAGGCAGATATATTTTGTTACTACAAAAGATAGCGTTAAACAGCTAAAACTTTCACTGCAGAGAATGGGCTTTAAATACATTTTTTCCAAGAATTTAGGGACAGTTAAGTTTTAAAAGGTTGACTTCCTATTTGGACTGTCTGTCAAATTTAACAGTGACTGTTCATGGATCACATTCACTTTTGAAACAACACAGGAGAGCCCTGTCTTGGATTCCCAATCACTTCTATCAGTTAACATGACCAGCAGGCTCAAAGAGCTTCATGGGTTGATAGCGTAGGAAGGAAGCTTAGCTGCCTACAGCAGAATCAGATTAGTTACCAGATGTTGGAAATAAATATTCCAGAGAGTTGGCCTAATGGTTTTCAGTCTGCCAATGTACCTCATGTGTAGCCCCAGCTGTTAAAACCACTTTATAGTAAGACTCAACAGAAGGAGACAAAACTCTTCCTGAATGAGTATTTCTGCTTAGTTTGCATTGCTGTCATTTTAGTCGTTTTACCAGACTGGCAAAGTCCAGGCTGTAAACTGCAGAGGTTACACCATATAGCATATGAACAAGTTCACAACTTTAATGCTTTGTGGTATGATAGACTTGGAAAAGTCTCAGGAGTGCTGGTAGAGACATCTGACCCACATAACTGTGTTATTCAGCATCCCTGTACCGTGGAAGTTATTCATGTCTACTGCAGCCAAACATCTGCTAGAAAATTTCCTTCCTTTTTCCTTATGCGCAGAATATCAAGCATCTAACAACACTTAACTGGAATATATTTATGGTTTCTTATGACAAAGTGGGCTGATGCATGTTGTTCAAATACACATGTAATTTTTTTCTCCCTTCCTTCAAAATTCAATGCTTCAGTGGAGCATAAGCTGTATCAAGACATTTAAAAACTGACATTCTTAGAGAAACTTCCTTAAAGGTTATGAGGAATAACTCCAACTCCCAATAAAAAACACCCAAAACAAAACAGGTCAAGTAAAACATGATTAGATCTAGTCTTCCTATAGCTTTACAAAAAACATAACAGCTTCCCACCAGCTGTGCTTTAAAAAAATTTCCTCTTTCTCTAAAGACATACTAACACAATATGTGATTTAAACTTAATTTGTGGAACCACTGATGTTTTGTCTGATTTCTACTCCTCTTTCACAAAGCTGGCAGGAATGTGGCATGTGGAGTATTTCTACTTCATCTGCAGCAGTCTATTTTTGACTGAAAATACATTAAAAGATATTGTGGGCTAAACTGCAACCTGGCTTAATTTACTGGAGTGGCAAGGAATATGAGATTGGGCAAAATATTAAAAGGTAAAAATCTTGCAGGTCATTTGCTAAAACACTGTAAGGAGAAGTATAAAGCTTTATTCCATAATCATAAGGAAAACAATGGGCCCTTTTCCTTGTTCCTCTGGTTTACTTCATTATACTTCACTGTTCACGGATTTCCATTAGGTTTTTACTGACTATGACATATGAACTTGAGAGGAAAATCAACCTAATTAAGGTACCAAGTAGAAAACAATATGACCCTTAAAAAATGGCCCTTTCTTTCTGTGCTAGATATTAGAGAAAAAGATTTGACCGTCATTTCTTCCTGTAACCACAGATGATCTTTCCTGCCAGTTCTACAGTGATAGTTCTGGGGAGATTTGTATTAGAAAATGGGATGGAGGGAACAATATTTCAATAAATATTGATTTATTCACATTTGAACCTCAATTTTTAATAAACAGCATGCACAAGACTGTTCATATTCATTATCTGTGATTTTTTGTGCATTAAACCTTTGCTAGATGCAATATTCTTTAAAAGTTAATTTTAAACTCAAAAGTTGGTGAAAAATCATTTTCTTAAATTTCATATTCAAAGTTCAAAAGAAGGCTCCAGTAAGCTGGTAACGCTTATATATGTGTTTCATTATAAACACCTGCATAGTCCTACTGAAGTCAATGATATTACTTATGTACTTCAAGTTAAGTGTTTCTAGGTCTGGAATCTTTTGAAACTTTTTTATTACTGCATTAAAAAGCCTAGAAGTAGGGAAACAAACAAAGTTCAACAAATGCATTACCTATTGTGAATTATTCATTCAAGTAGAGTTTTGTTAGTGACAAATGAACATAACTGAAGTTCTGACTGAGGGCTGATAATAAAGAAAAGCCTAGCATTTCCAAACTGTAACTTACTTCTTTGTTACCACCAGAAAAAGTAAATGTTGGAGAATTTGTTTATGTTCATTCCTTCCCGTAGAAGACTGATATAGGGCATTCAGTTGCAAAGTAACATTATCTCACACTGAAAAGTGGAGAAATTAGAAATTCCTGTTATGACCTCTCCTAACTGCTGACTTCAGTGTGTGGCATTAGACAACTCACTTAAATGCTTATGCTTGGATAACGCTGACCATGAAGTTGAGATAACTGAAGCAAAGCCTTCAGGGCATTATGAACATGAAATCTGAACATTCCTAGTACACCTGTAGGTGGTTGGTGATGGTTAACACAATATATCATCTGATTGGGCATGCTTCCTTCCAAAGATGCACAACTTTTCTCTCATCAAGACAAGTTATAACGACAGCTATCGATATTAGAAATTTGTATAGCAGTACTGCTCAAAAATTTAACAAGATTAAGGCCTCTATGTGCAAGGTAGCATATGAATATACAGTAAGTGAGATAGTACAGGCCTAAAAGTATTAGTCTAAGTCCACAAAAAAGAGGTCAGAAAAAAGACTGCTCATCCCCATTTTATTTATCTGGAATTTAATCTTGTTTGATTAACTCAGGCTTTAGCTGAAGCCTTCCAGTGCCTATTCAGAAACCTTTCTACTCAAGTTCAGAAGCATTCTCTGTCTTGGCCAGGTTAAGACAAAGTTGAAATGGTTTAAGTCTGGATAGTCTTCCCTGCTGCTCCCTCCTGAAATAAATCAGTTCCATCCAGGTAAAGGTGTTAGCATGCCTCAGCACCCAGGCAAGACCAGGGTCTCACAGGCAGGCACAGAGGACATAGCTACCTAAGCACGTCTCCTTAACGGAACGTGTTCAAGCAGGAGCCAGGCAATCAGGTTAGCTATGGTCGAAAGATGTATTCACACAGCTACTGAGAAAACCCGTGCCATCCAGTGAATGTTCAACATGGAGGCAGAGCCCAGCATGGTCAAATCTGCCTGGAGCTAAATCTGAGAGGATGGATATAAGAGTTTAGGTTCACATAGTCTGTTTTTGCATCTATGTAAAATATATTCACAATGCTGCTTTGCTTTATTATGATGTACCATTTGGGGTTAGCACTAGGTCAAATGTCTCTGCACAGTTGTGTTCTCCAGGTCCTGGTACAAAATCAATGTTTATTGAAACCTGACATTGTAATCAGATGATTATGCCCTTCTAAATTTAGAATTTTTTTCCTCAAATACATAAATAAAGCCTTTTTGATAACCTCAATAGTAGGAGAAGATCTGAAAGTTGTGTGAGGTATATAGACTGTATTTTGAGATGCAAATCAATCACTAAACAAAATCTTTTCAACAGCAAGATTTTAGTCTTTTGTTACACCTTTCACAAAGCCAGTGAAAGAAAAAAGATTACATTTCTAATACAGGGTAAGTGAAAGGCAGTAGAGGTGTGAAAGACAATGCAGAATCTCAAAGCAGTGACATATTAAATAGCCTTTTACTGACCAACCCAAAAATCACTTTGGCTCTCATAGGAAATAAAAGCTTAAAGTCAGAATGCACATAATATGAAGACTGTGAAAAAAAATGTCCCTTAAAAAAGAGAAATGTCTTAATTCTAGTCAGATGTTATTGTTATGATTTAATTTTACTTTCATCAGTTCTTATTTAATCTCTGTCTCAGTGGGCTGATCTGCACCAAAAAATATGTTAAAAATGTAACTTAACTTTATCTTGAACTGTTCCAGCTTCTTGATAACAAAACCCCTACAAAACTTATAATCCTACAACAGCTGTCATTTTAAAATTAATAGATCCTTTCATTCAGCACCTCACTGCCATTACATTTTTCCTCCAAATTAAACAGCTGTCCTTGTGGGAAAATAATTCACCATGTGCAAATTTCTATTCCATAAAAATGCCCTGTTGTTGCATATATAACTAAAATAAATCATATACAAATTATATTTTAACTCTCAATAAAAGAAGAGATTTTCCTGATAATGGCTTTTGTTCACTAAATGAAAATATGGAATAGTTTTCAGTTAGTTCAACACCAAAACAAGAGCAGAATCAAGTATGTTTGAACCATGTTCTTGGTCAATTTGATTCAAGGCACAAGAGCAGTATCAGTTTATACCAGCTGAGTCCCTACCCCATGATATTGTAAAAATCAGGCCCAAGTTCCTGAGTTCCTCCTAGGTTCACAGTCTACATTATTTTTTTCTTTGTTTTTTCTGGCTCTTACCACTTTTTCCTTTCATCACACTATATTTGACAGTTCTTACAAGCTTCAGCAAAGGTAACTATTGTGGGCCAGCAAAAGTTCTGAGATGGTTCACTTGTTTTTCATGGATTTTGATGTGTCACTGCAAAGAGATCACAGACATCTGAAGGTGTCTGTGCAAAAGTAAAGGGCTTTTTGGTGAAAAAGTTTCTCCTTATATCTGTATTCCCAAGTAAAGTGTTCAATATTTTTGTTATTGCTAAATTTTACATCGTGCTTTATGTAGATGACTTTCAGAGATCTTTCCTTGTTTAATATATCAAGCATTGATTCCATTTCCCTTTATGTGAAGGACTTCTAATCTCCACTAAAAGTATGAAAACAAAGGTTTGAGGTTAGCACATCAGAGGGAAAAGAATTGTCTAAGAGCTCTAAGGATGTGGAACACAAAATCAAATTTTCTTTCTTGATTTTGATTAATTTAAGGAAGATGCTTTTGTAAAGGAACGCTTTAAACATTCCTGCTTGAGCTCTTCTCTTACAGCAGTAGGACTTCAGCAGGTCTAGACAAGCCTTGGAAATATTTCCTGCAAGTGCTCGGTGATTAGTGTCTTGCAGAGCATTCTTTAACACTTCTGGGTCAAGTCAAGCTGCAGACCTGAAAAGTGCACTGTCTACTGATGAAATGCCATGGGCGATTCATACAAACAGAAAATACAAAAAGTTGCTTGATAGTTCTGGGGTTTGTTGAAAGGAGGAATACAGGATCAAAAGCATCACACAGGAGAAAGAAGGTGGAAAATCAGAGATGATCAGAGAAAGAGGTGATTTTTTCCTCTGAAAGAAAAGTGGGAAATAAGTTACAATCAAAGAGGATGCTTAAGATTTTCAGAAAGTTTGAAGAGGTTAAGTGTCTAATTTCTTTAGAATGATCTTGAAAGACCAGATGAAGTAGCATATAGTAAATCCAAGAAAGAGCTGATGGTGATAAGAATATTTTGGTTGAGTACTAAAAAATGACAAAACAGCAAAAGAAAAGGCCAGGAAAACATCTCAGTAAGGACTGGATAAATTTCAGATAACCTGTTTCTGATCTCCTTCATAATTTGATTCAGTAGTTTGTAGGTAAACCTTGAAAATTAGATTTGTTTTTCAAACATCTTTGCTGAAGTGGATGGTCAAAGCTGAGTGGAGCTCATCACATATCCTCTAAGTTCTGTTTAAGTTTTCTCCTGTATGGTTTTATTCTTCCATATGCAGAATTACCCATATGATTTTATCAGATCTAGGTGAAAAAAAATTATCATGTTTTTCAAATGTTACCCCCAAAATGTTCTTTTTTATTCTCCTATTTTTTCAAAATGTGATTAGTTTTGAATACCTTCATTTTATATAACTTCTGAAGGGTCCTCTCAGTTCTTGACTGGCCACATCTACCCTTTTTATAACATGTATTCCCAAATTGTGAATTTCAAGTGACTTTATTTTGAAAGGTCATAAGTTGCACATTGCCCTTCACCCGTGTATCTTCTCCAAGACTTTATGGATATTACTTATCCCATATGCAAACTCTTCAGGACAAGTTGTCCATCTTCTGATGTTTTGTTCCTAAAGTGCTAAACCCTATGAGTCCCTAGTCTCATATGGGGTTTCTTCTTGCTTCCGGCTGTAATGCAAATAAAAACTAATTTTTATTGATGACAATGATATCTGCTGAGAATCACTGCATTACCCATTATTTGGATAAATGAATATAAATCTGTTTTAAGAGAGGAAGATTTATTCCTATATACAGCTATTGAACACACGACCGCATGTTTTAAACTTGTATCTGTTCAGAATGCTGTTCACAGGACATAGTTTGTTCATTTAAGTTGACAAATATAATGTTGTGTTTTAATTATTTATGGATTTTTAATTATTGAAAGCATTACTTAGCAGTCTACCAGGAAATGTGTAATGTTATATATTCTGAGGGTAATTAAATCTTAATGATCAGAGGGCCAATGGCAGTAGTTCCCTGAAATTAAATCTTTGATGAGAAGTATCAGAGTGGATTGCAAGTTTTGGGACAGGGAGGAAGGAGAAAGGGTAATAGGTAACCAGGTAACAAATGTTTTCAGCTATGTGAAAGGTTAATGAGCACATATCATTTGCATAATGTGACCCTTGGGCTTGTCTGAACTACCCTTTATTTCTCCTTAAAAGTACCCTATCAATGTGAAGTCTACTGTGACTCCATCGATAAAAGTGCTAGTTGGAAACACAGTGTTCAGGACCATTTTTTAACTCCAAACTGACAGGGCTAGGACAATGATGTTGTAAAAACATTTGCAGACAAAAGGCATGCATCTCCACCAGTATTCTTAGGGCTATTCCACAGAGGGAGCAATACCAGTCTAATGCAGGGTGGAGAAAACAGATGTAGCTGAGGCCTTTATGATTATTTTTGGGGTTTTTCCTGATAGCTCCCTTTTTAATCCAAAGTAGAAGATGAGGTTGGCTTATTATTTTTAAAAAGAGAACAATATTTGAACAACTGTCTAGTTAGTGTCTCCACACTGTGGTAAGGACTTAATTTAGTAAAACCAAATGTCTACAAGAAGATGTCAAAGAAAAATATTACTTTTTTTCTTCTCAATTACCATTGTATAAAATATGATTATAAAGCACATAAAATTCAATAGAATAAGCTGGCAGGCACATATACTACTGGAATGAAGTCTCTGCTTTTTCTTGCTCTCCTTTTCTTTTAATAGAAACATTTCTATTAAACTCATATTTCTACTAAACTATTAAAGTTTCTTGAAAACTCAACAGGCTGCATTGATCCAAAGCATACCACTGTTGCATTAAGTTACATGCTGATTAGAGGTGTCCAGAAGCCTATAGTATGAGGGGGGCAGGACCCTGTTATACTTAACAGAGTCAAGCAGTGCTTTTTCTTTATCTGTTAGTTTAAGTACCAGTAGTAGAATTTATTTGAAACATAGCAGTAGACATAATGTATGAATTCAGGTTTACTTGTGTAACCTGTTTTTGTCAGGATTTAACTGGTAGCAACAGGACCAAGTGAGGGGATGCTTCTAAATCACTGATTCTTGCCTGGCCAAAAAGCTGGGAGATGAAGCTAAACCTTGCGATGCTCCATGGAATGATTTTCCCCACTCACAAACATGAATGACTTGACTTAAGAAATATTTTGTTAAAAGAAGAAAAGCAGATAAAAGTCAGGTAAATGGAATAATATATACTATCTCAAATTATGACTAACACTATTTCATTGACCTTTCCTCTGGTAAGGCCACTGTGTAGCCTACTGCATTCACACTTTCTGACTGTCAGACCTCGTGGGCTGGCAGGATTCAGTACAAGCTACCTCTGACCTTGTGGTCCAAACTGGTTTTGTTGCCCTAAACTCCTTCCAGCCAGCCCCCATTTCACCAGCTATTCTAGTAATGGTCCACAACATCACAGCTGATACAGTTCTCTGGCATGCAGGAAACATTTAAAAGCATCGCTGCTTTTCAAGCAAAACAAAAAGTCTTGTGTCCTTTTTTTTTTCCCTATAGCTACACACAGACACTTTGTTGCCTGACTTTAGGGCAAGCATTCACCTCAACACCAATGAGCATAGTTATTTGATTCAGACATCTGTATCATATTATAAACACAAAGTTTTCTCCACTGTATGTTATTAACATAAACACTTCCCAAACATAACAGACATAAAATAGACATGTTTTAGACCTATCCATCTGTCCTTTGCATTTATGCATGCCTTTTCTCCCTCAGAAATCAACAGCATGCACCTCTTCTGCCTCTCACCCCCCCAAATCCCCTAATGTCACCTTGCCTTCACCTCTGGCCTCAGCTGACAAGATAACACAGGTAGCCGAAACTGCTCCCCTATGTGAGAAGCAGCTCTCAGCTGCACCAGCCCAAACAAAGCCCTGGGAAGGTAGTCTAAATCACGAGTCCTCCCCTGCAGTTCCCTTTCTTCTGAGATTTTGTACTAGATATAACAGGTCTATTTATAGTCTGGTCTAATTATAGATCACAGAAGGTGTGGTCCCACTCTACTCCCTGTTGCTTCTTTTTTCATTGGCTCCTAGCAATCACACTGCCGTTGGATAAATGGGGTCAGCTAATTAATCCAACAGAGAATGAGCCTGCCAAAAAAAATTACTCATTTACTCATGAGATCAATGAGCTTTTGAGTTTACCCTCCAACCACATGATCTCCAGATCTGACTCAAGGGAAGAGGCAGTAGTATATGCCTAGGAAAGGAGAGAGAACAGGACTGTGCCTTTTGGCATCAACCTGCATGAATGTAGGTTAGATGCAGTGTGAAACAACATCTTGGATATGCCTTTCCAGAGAATACTTTTTCCTAGCCCACCTATACTGACATATAGAGGGAAAACTTAAGATTTTATCCTTTTTTTCTTCCCTTGCAGCCTGCTGCCCAGAGCATTTCACTGCCATCATGTCGTGTCGTGCTACTGCTTCTCCTCATATAAGACAAAATCAAAAAGAAGTGTCAAAGCCTCCTTCTTGTATGGGTACTCTTCTGAGTACCACCCACACAGGTGTTTGCAAAATCCATATTTCCTTGGGTCTGTGTGTAACACGAGCTCATCAAACCATGCCATTAACATTAAGCTATGTCTAAGAATTTGGATGTTCATTGAAGAAACAATTTTTTTTCACTGTTGCAGAGAGGTTCTATAGGTCCACTTACACTGGGCAAAACGTGTTTAAATTGAATTGCCTATCTCAGAATAGGATTGTGGAGCTGGCAGGGATCTGGGTTCATTGTATCCAACACCTAACTATTGCAACCACCTATGTCACAGAATCACAGAAGGATTGAGGTTGAAAGAGACCCTGGAGATCACCTGGTCCAACCCCACTGCTCAAACAGGGTCACCTAGAACTTGTTGCCCAGGACCGTATCCAGACAGCTTTTGAATATTTCCAAGGATGGAGACTCCACAACATCCTTGGACAACCTGTCCCAGTGCTCAGTCACCCTCACAGTAAAACAGCATTTCCTGATGTTCAGAGGTAACCTCCTGTCTTTCAGTTTGTGCCCATTGCCTCTGGTCCTACCACTGAAAAGACACTGGCTCCGTCTTTTTTGCAGCGTTACTTCAGGTATTTGTATATATTGCTAAGATCCCTCTGGAGCCTTCTCTTCTCCATGCTGAACAATACCAGCTCTCTCAGTCATTCTTCATAGCAGAGATGCTCCATTCCCTCAGTCATCTTCATGGCCCTTCACTGGATGCTCTCCAGTAATTCCATGTCTCTCTTGTACTGGAGGGCCCAGCACTGGACACAGGAATCCAGGTGCGGCCTCACCAGTGCTGAGTAGAGGGGAAGGATCACCTCCCTTGACCTGCTGGCAATGCTGTGTCTAATGCAGGCCAGGATGGCAGTAGCCTTCTTTGCTGCAAGGGCACATTGCTGGCTCACGTCATATAATTCCTTCAAAGTTAGCTGATATGAGTTGAAATAGGCAAGTAGGTATAGAAACAGAAAGCAGTAGAAGGGCCAGTAGATGACAAGGAAATGAATTTATATGTTGCACAAGGGATTTTCCCCCAACTTTTGGCCATATTTACCTAGAGAGCAAAGAGAGTTGTTTCTGAAGCCAGGTTGTTTACCCTGGCTTTCCTTGTAGTGTTTTAATCTCCACTCATGAAAAAAAATAGAATTCCTAGAAAACCTTTTCCACCTAACCAACAGAATTTCACTGCCCCTTGGTGTTATTTTCTTTAAAAAAAGGAAAAAAAATTTAAAAGGGAAAAAAAAAAGGAATTAGGGGACAAGAGCACAGTTCTGCTTTAAAAGCCATCTCAGTTCATAATACATGCTACGTATTCCAGATTAATGATTAGGAGAACGCATATCCAATGCTGTCTGGCTTCTAAAAATTTAATGGAGAAGTAACATCCTTTCTCAGCTGCCTTTCTCAGCTGAGTGCTTGCCTTGCAGCCCTTGGATAAACTGGAAGGTTGCAGGTCACACAAGAGGGAAGTTCAGAGAGCTGAAGGAATGACTGAGTTGTTTCTTTCTACAGTAAGCCTCCAAGGAGCTCCCTTGGAGAAGCTGGGAGAAGATTTATGTGTCTGACAGAAGACGTTTATAAGAAAAGTGAGGCAGGAAACAGCAAGGGATTGGGAAGAATTCACTGTAAATGCTTTATTCAAGTTTCTGGGCCAGGACCTGGAGGACTGGAAGAGATGGAGGTTTTCCTTCCAGCTCCAGTGGACCGTATTTCTAAAACTGGCAGAATCAAGGAAATGAGTGCCACAGAGCCTGATATAGAGATGATAGACTTCTGTCCTCTTAGCTCCCTACATACCAGGATATGCTGAATAGGGAGACAGTCTGACCAGTTTGCTGGCAGGCTGAATCACAACCACATCAGAGTACTGGATGGAAACAGTAACTGATGGAGAAAAGGGGAAACTGTAGCAGCATTCCCCATTCTTAGACCTATGCATAAACATCATTATTACAGGGTGTAAACAGATAAGCATCCCATGAGCTACTGCTCAAGTCTGCCATTTATGATTTTTTTTTTTTTAATTCACATTTTTAAACTGTGCAATTCACTACATTCATGTGAGCAGCTCCAGGAGACTTTCTAGGAACAGCTGCTGTGATACTAGTTGATCTTGTCCCACCTGTTCACCCTCTAACCCTGATATTGTGAGTGCTGAACTGAGCAAAGAGACTAGCATTTAACCAGACACGCAGAATGCATATTCACTGATTTGACATTCTTTGAACAAAAGAAATTAATTACAATACCTGCCCTCTTTTTTTTTTTTTTTTTTTAGAAATAAAGGTCTATTTAGATTTTTTTAGAGCTTTGTTGCTCTTTGGAAGTTGTTCTTGTGTTTGACATCTCCTTTCTGTGGGTGAATGTGGCACTCTGTGAAGTGAAAGGCAGTGGCAGCTGCTGAAGTTCTTTAGACAGATAGAGTTTTCAATGCTGGGCCCAAGTGTGTTTAAAATGTATTCATGTAGTGAGATGGACTGTGCGGTGCTAGGAGATAGGCCCCAGGCTTTTATCATACACATTTCTGTGTACCTTGCAGCATATTCTTTTCTAGTAGTCCAGGAAGCCTGTTTGTAGAAGAATTTATAAAGGTCTCAATTATGTGTGACAGTGTTATAAACCACAACGAGGTAAAATGTGTGTTGCAAATCCAGGCATGCCCGCTGACACAGCCCTTTCTTTAACTCTGTTCATGAATCAGCATAGCATAAAAAGTGCTCCATGACAGACGATTATCTTGTCTGGAATGTGGTGGTGTAAATTTGATATGCAGAAGGAGCTGTGCTGTCCTGGTTTTGTGCCTGTGAGACACCACCAGTTCTGAACAGACTACAAAGAAGGCAAAATGGGAGAAATTCTTAAAGAAAGTTATGTTCTTCTCTCCTAAAGCCCACCATAAAGTCCAAATCCTCTTTGTTTATAGCTTGTTCTCTCATTTTAATTGTGAGTTCTTTGAGGCACAGGTTTGTGTGGTTGAACTTAATGGCAGCACAGCTCCACGGACTTGCAGTTCTCTGGCAGTGTGTCATGTTTGCCTGCAACTACTAGTGTTGTAGCCTTGGGTAGGTTTATATTGTCCCATTTTAATAAAGGCAAGAATTTAACCATTTCTGATAGAAATGAGGAAGTTTGAAATGATATCTAGACACCTTAAAACTTCTAGTAAGACTACAGGAGATACAAGATTTCAGCAGTTACTTCTTCAGTAACTTCAGTTAGTACAGGTATATTTTAGCAAAAATATATTTTATACACAGTAAGTAACAGCTCTTAAAAGCTAAGGTAAAAGATGATGCTGAAAGAGTTGGCATTCAGAAAAAATGCTTGATTAGCCCCATGTAAACACTCAACAAGAAGAAACAGACTGTTGGCAGGATTAGAAAACAATGGCAGTTTGAAACATTTGACTTGCACATCATTCAGTGTTTCAACTGAGCAAATGCATTTAAGGCTCCAAACGATGCTCTGCTGATCAAGCAAATTCTCCTTGTCTATACTGCACTGCCAAATTTTCCTAGCAATTAGGTTAAAATATCTCCCTTTGGATTGTATCTGCAGCTGAGTTACATCAGAGCAGTCAGAGAAAAAATAAAATTATGATCACCTAAAACCAAGGTGTTTGTTCTTATTGAAAAAAGTTGAGTGTGTCATCCTTAGCGATGTGTTGCATGGCTTTAAAACCCTGGTACAGCACATAGGATGGGCAATGAGATTACTCTGTGAATCTAGGGAAGAGGTAGCACTTTAGTGCATTTCTCCTTGCTCTGTTTCATTCTGCGTATTTGCAGTGCATTAGCCACAAATACGCAGAATGTTTAACATGCTGTCCCTTGACGTTTCCTCTTAACTCATAGTCCTAGATGAGGCAGGACAGAACAAATTCTTAGGAAGGGAACAGGGCGAAATTGAAATGGACATCACAAAGAAAAATAAGCCAAACACGCAGGAGCAACATTGGTCATGAATGTGCATAGACATATACAGACACAGATAGATACACACATACACTGTTAATAAATTCACCCTGTGCCCTGCCTAGGGTTTTCTTTCATTGTTAACCTGAAGTCACCAAGTTTCCTCCCTGAAACAAATCCAAAACTTTGTTTTGAAGCTGCCTTCTTTCTGATGAGGGTGTTTTCTCTGCCCAACTTCTTGCCCTTTCTGTCTGGGATCGTAGGACCCACTAGCAAGAGAAAGTTTTGCACCTTTGTGCTGGATTCAAGCAGAAGGCTGAGACCTGCTGTGCACTCCACAGCACTCTTCTCCCAGAGTAACTGTTTTGACAAAAACCCTGTTGGGAAGACAAACACAGTGACAGATGATGGGATTCTTGAGTTCACGGTCAAGCCTAACAGCTGCCATCATTACCAGGATGAGGCACATACAGCCACATTCATCTGTGGTGTAAATCCATTGATGTCAGCAGATGAAACTGGCTCAGAGAAATGTGGCTTCTCTGCTGTAGGTTTGTTTCTGAGGGAAGGGAGTGTAAGCAGTAGAAAAAAGGCAAAGCATTTTAGTAAATATGCAAATTGCAATCTAATATGCAAAGTCTCTGGTTTGTTGCTCCAAACACTCCAATAAATAAAGAAAGCTCTCCATTTGGCAACGTATTCACACATAACACTGTGTACTTTCCACATAAAGCCTTCCAAGTCAACTGGCTAATTATTATTATTTTCTCTTTTGCTATTAGAAAAGCACCTTCCGTGAAAACAAAAGCCTCATTTAGTTGGGCACGAGATCTCTCTTTGAGGATTTATATATCGGATTAATTAGCAGTTGGAACAGGACTCACTCCCTCTCACAGCTTCCGTTCTCCCATTAACAGTCTGTGGCTCAGTACTAAATCTCAGAAGACGGTCCTGCTATTTACTGTTCTGTTTAGTGCAGGATTGCTAATTCTTATCTGTTTAAACACAACTGACGATGTCAGGACAGCCAACAAGCAAAGGCAGTTTGTAATGACTAGTCGTAATGTCACTGCTGATCCTAACACTTTTATAAACTAATCATCTTTCTTTTTATTTCATTCCTAAGCATTAAAACACTATAAAAGAACAGCATGAGAGTTTGGGGAGAATAAAATCTTTTTTTATTTGTATTGCTAATTCTGTTAACTACAGTCTTAATTTGGAAATAATTTGCTGGAGGTCTTCTTTGTGCGTTGCTGTCCTCCTTGTGTGCTTAATTCCTTGAAAATGATTCTGCATTACAGAAGGGCCACTTTAAACTCCTTTGGTGGTCACACTGGTCTTGCCCCCAGTCCATACACCACCCAGACTGAGATATGTTAGAGGCTTGACGAAACCACACTGCATTTTGCCTTTGAGGCATCTGTGTGAAGATAAGCTGGCACCCAGCTGAAATTGCTTTAATTGCAGCGGGATCAGGCCAAAACTATTCAGAGACTTGGGGGAGTGCACATGTAGCTGAGCAGGAGATGTCATGTCTTGCCTCCATTTCTTAAGCATCAGTGTCTGACAGTGTCAAACAGCTCAGATGCCCAAAAGGCTGCCAGAGGAGCTGTAAGCAGTAGCTCAGCAAGAGCTGGTGCACTCGCCGCACCATGCAGCAAGTTCTCCAGGCAGCTCCACAGGCAGCAAGTTTTCCTCAGCAGCAGAGTCAGACCATGTCTGCACAGCAGCGTGCCCACACTCCGGGCCAGCTGGTTCCTGGAGATGCACTGATGGCCCATCAGGACCTGTGCATCAGATGGGGCACCACACTGACACAGCTGTGGGCTCCAGCGCCGGAGCTGGCCTGTACCCAGCCTCCTCGCAGGACTCATGGAGAAGCTTCAGTCTGCCTCCTGCACCACTGTAAGTAATCGTAGCTTAAAGCTTTAAAAACTGCAGGGCTTACAGTCAGATGCTGGGTGAGTAATTTGCTTTCTATTCCCTCATTTTCCCCATCACCAATGATACTATTCTCCTCTGACAAAACTACAGAGGCAGAATTCAGAAGGTACTACCCCTCTTCAAAAGCCAGCCACAATAACAAGAAACTTACAACATCCCAGGCGCATTAAATGGAATGTTAGGGAATTTCCAGACAATTGCACTTCCCACTTCAGCCCCATCCAAGGAGAACGTTTAACACAGATAGAGGGTAGGATTCAGATTTGATTTTGCTTATAGCAACAAAACTAAGGTCCAAACCTGTTTCATTACAGTTAATTGCAGAAGTTGCACTGACTTCAAATTGGATGCCAAATTGGATGTCTAATGAAAGACTTAATAATCTGCATTTTAAACATGGTACTGGCTACCCATCCTGTGCAGAGATGCAGAAATTTTAATCTCAGAAGATATATTTGCACTCGGCTTCACATCACCTTTAATTAAACTTCACCCAAGAGGTTTTTGTCTGTACTTTTTTTCCAATTTAAAGACAAAACCAAAAACCCTTTCAAAAACTTAAGATCTGACCTCTTTTAAAAGGCTGCTTACATTCTGTGAATTACGCTCTTCCATAGATTTTGATTAACTGTAGCACTGAACTCTTATGAATGACTCATAAGGAATATGAAGTTATCAATCTTTAACTCAAAACTTTAAAATATTCCTATTTTTAGTAGTCTAGGACCTGCCTCTTAGCAAACAGTTAGAAACATGTCCAATGTTGAAAGTATTCTTGTACCCAGTTTGACCAACAGGGGAGATTATGGGCCAGGTTTTAAGAATCCTTTGATCTCAATAAAATATCAAAATATATTGGTCTTTTGAAATCCAGATTCCAGCAATAACTGATTATCAGAGATGAAGTTTAGACATATACACATATACATCTAAGTGGGATCTGTACTTTTTTTAAAGTCTGGCTTATTTTTTTGTTTGCCACTGAAAGACGGGATTAGGACTCTTTCCAGATGCATTTTGAGGCTGAACTGATTAACCATATAACAGACCTCAACAGTTTATAACCTTGTAATCCACCCACTTTTATCATTACCTCAGCCTTTCTAGGGCCGGCCCAGTTCCTGCAGCCTTCCATCAGAAACAGAAGAATTTTTGTGGTTTTTCTTTCAGTGTCCTACTTATTTGGTATGTTACCTATTTTCCTTCCTGTTTTCTCCTCTAGACACTAGCTCAACCTCGTCACTGCAACAGTAGTAACTTTCTTCCACTTTGGCAGGTGAATAACTAAACTGTTTATGGAGTTTCTTTTAATTTACTAGCAGGTTTGATTTTGCAATTCTTTTGAATTTGTCTGAAAATAAAAATCAGTCCAAACATCATAAAATATTTCAATCTGAATAAAACATTTTAAGTTATTTTAGTTCAGTTCAGAAGGAAACATTCTTTTGCATTCCCACATTACAGCATCTTGTTTAAAAACAATGGACTACTACTGGAAGGTAGGTGGGAATGTTTAGGGAAATTTCAGAAGAATTTGAAAAAAGAAATCAAAATTGTCAAATAGGTCATTAAAAATCTACCTCCTATGGCAGGAAAAAATATGTGTTTAGCTAAATTACATCATCCATCTTTATCTAGTCCCAACTGAAATATTTTAGGACTACGCCATATGCAGTCTCCTATCTAGACTGCTTCCAGACTGCCAGTTATTGTTTCTCTTTTTCAACTTTTATCCTTCCTACTTAAAATATTGAAGTGATGATTTTTCAGTAAAAATAACCTTATCTGCAGGTCAGATTTAGCATATGCAGTCCATTATTACAGTGCCCGAGGAAACTACACTCACTACTGTAGAACACTAACCTGTTTTACAGTGGTTCAAGTTCATTAATGACTGTGCTCCTTCATAGATATCTGTGAGAGCTCTGTGTCATGTTGATATTTTGATACAGAGAAAGCTGCAAGAAGATTTAAGGCTTAGGGTTTTCTTGCCTCTCCCTGAGAAATGGAGACACCATGAAAATTCATGGAGATCTGGTAGTAATATTTGACAACTGATCTGAAATACTGCAAAAGAATCCAAAAACATCCCTTTCCAAGTGAAGTTCTCTGAGCAACTTTCACACAGCACACTGTAAATCTTTGAAAGCCCAGTATTATGTTTCAGCAGTGAGCTTAAACTTGTATAGCAGCAACAATTTTCAAGCAACATGAAGACCCCACCATGAGCACGTACCATTTAGGCTTTGGCTGGACAGACAGACAGGCAAGAATTGGGTTTCCTACTGGGACATTTTGTGGCATTTGTCTCAAGGATGCTGATGGCCTCTTTAACTCTCAGGTGCATTAGGTAACACGGCTACGTTCCATACACCCAGCCTAACTAGAAGGGAGTACAGCAGATGTAAATTGTAACCCTTTTCTACTCCCTTGTGACCCCCAGTCCAGTCACACACCCTGAAATTCTTTATCATACCATGTACAACCCCTTTACGGGGCAAAAATACACTCTGCAGCTCTGTATGGCATGCACTGAATTTCCCTCCCACCTCTGCCCTGTGCCAAAGTGAACTTAACTCACAAGGATATGCACATCTTTCCCTCCAGAAAAAAAATGTCCTTCCTACTGAAGTTTCAAAGCACATTATTTCTTTGTACACTGTAATCCCTCTGCATTACTGAGAGCAAATCACTTCCTGACATGTCTGGTAAGGGTTATTTCCTCATCCATAATGCTTACCAACGATATTGAAATCTTGACACACTATTTTCATGGCTTATAGATATATTCCCAGCTAACTGAGTGAGAAGCTCTCTCTTACAGGGAGATTAACTTGCTTTGCCTGGAATCAAAGTTAATGTCATGAAGTGGTATTAAGTGGTTGATTAACAGTTGTTAGCAGCCAAGCAAATGGCTGTGATGCTGTAATCTCTTCGGTCACAACCCACCAGTGATAATTTGATTCACAAAGCCCAGCTAGTTCAACTAGGAGTGTAGTTTGGATTTTGTGGGACGAATCAGGTGGCACCAGAAAAATTAACCTGAAATGTATTTATTGGCATATATATGATTAAAAAAAAATAAATACTCATGGTCTCTGAAGAAAATGACTGTGCAGGGGGGGTCACAAAGCAATCTTATTTCAGTTCTTGTATCATCACAGTATAGACCACTCTTCAAATCCACAATTTTAAAGATATTCATCAAGGTGCATTCTCTACAGTAGTGTCAATTCTCTTACAGTTTTGTTGACTTTGCATCACTCATAGGCACCATAAATTTTTACTTTGCTCAATTATTTCTGTGAGCACCATGCAATAAACAATGAGATGCAGTCTGCTCTTGCTACCAACATCTGGCGGGCTTCATCTAGGTGTATTCCTCTTTCACCACCTCTTGGAAAAAATCAGAAGTGGTAGATAAAGAATGATAAGCATCATGGGGTAATCTCTTCACACAGGAAGGACTCCAAATTGATGCAGCATGTGAAAAACCTTAAATGTGGACACAATTGCACATGGTAGAAAAGGGGAAGCTGGAAAGGGATCTCAAGACAAGGGAGGAATAGGTCAAAGAAATGGGGTTGGGGAAATAGCTTAGCAGAAGCAATCAGAGTGAACCTAATTCCTGTTATGGCTTAGACTGGTCTGTAGTCTTTCATGTTGAAGGTCCTTTGTTTTTAAGGCTGTCCTGCCATAACAAAAACTACTTAAAATGCAGGAAATTTAGAATTTTTGGAAAATGCTGATGTGACAAGTAAAGCTGTTTAGGAGAAAAAATGCAGTCCTGACAAATCTCTGACTCAAAAATATTATAAAAACAGTGTCCATTTTGACTTCTTCTAAGCAGTCAGTTGTGCAAACTGAATATGTATGATTGATTACTAAACTCACACACACTTTCTGATTATCAGTTTGTGACCATTTCAAGATTTCAGGTTTTTGTTCACAGTCAATTTGAGGACATTTTTTTCAGTAAATCTTTTATTCTTGTAAAATGGAGAAACTTGTTTTCATTCCTGCTCCAACATCACCCAAGTTTAAATAGCAAAGGAGCCAAGAGAAACCATGAGGAGTCTCTGGAGCAGTCTTCTGGTGTCATCTACTATCAATTCTCAGTACGGAGGTACCAAGAGAGACTGAGAAAGCTGTAGCTTCTGTCACTACCATTAACACCAGCCACCAAGGTACATGTGCATGTGTCACATTACAATGATGAAAATACACCTTATTCCCAAAGTTCCTCTACCCTGCCTCCAAAGTCCATGAGGGCTCTGCTCACATTTGCATTTCTTGCAACGCTCCTAAACTGCATTTTAGAGCTGCTCCATCAAACCTCTGTTCAGTTATTATACATTATACAGACATAATTAATGAAGCATTTTAACTAACAGAAAGCTCAAACATGAATTTATCTTCATAAGCTGCAATGGTCTGAGATGATTGAAATGAGAAGTCAAGTAGGTCTTGGGAGATGAAAATATCAGTTATTGCAACTATCTGTAACATAAAGGATTTTAAATCTCAAGATATAGCTATGCAAGAAGCATGAAAGCAGCAGTGCAGTCAAAATTAAATTTTTCTTTTTAATAGGAATGTATATTAATGTACATTTGTCCCCAATATTTACCCTGATTTAATTGTTTTAGTGAACTAAAAAGGCATGTATTTCTAATTACTTTGAGATAACTGCTGTTCACACTACAGGGATCCTTTGTTTAAAAGCAATTCTTGCCACGCTTTGAAGGCTTTTGGAGAGATATATTAGAAAGAACGAAGTCCCATGCTTCTGTTGACTCAAAGCAGTGAGTAACTTTAAAAATAATATAGCTGATTTTTTTCACCAGGTTTAAAATTGATTTAAAATTTTAGATTTTTTTAATGTCAGATAAAATTGTCCTATCTTTAACTCAGATGTATATTTATGTTAGCATGTAAAATTCATTTATAACTTGAAAATAATTTAGTAATTATGAAAGGATTAAAGCAGGTGTACATATATCATGAAGCAGTCTGAAAAAATGTGGCTTTTAATAGCAGGTTGTTATAGGGCATGTTGTCCATGGTAATTGCATTAAATTCTATATATAGGTGTATGCAAATAACCCAAATACGTATTATTTCTCTTTTTAGAAAAAAATTTACATCAGCTTGAACTTCATGGGTTTATTTCTTATTTCTGTTCAGTTATTGGTGCCAACCAGACATATGTAGTTAACAGCAATAATGCAAATAATTATTCTGCTTCAAATGAAAATAGTCAACACAGTTATCAAAGAAATTAATAAGTTTTTAATGAATTCACACAAATATCCCTTGGTTTTCAAATGGACTTGAAAACTGTCATAGTACAAACTTTTTCCAAACTATGATCTTCACAGAACAAACAAGACATCCCCTGACTTAGTAAAAATTTCAGTGTCTATGTCATTAATGTGAGAACGCTCACAAAACATAATCCCATCAGTACCTGTACATTACAGAGACTGCAGAGATAAAGTCAGGTTTATGATTTTGTAAAATAACTGGCAGCACAGAAGAATGAACCAACCAATTATGCCCTGAAGCAACCAGTGTGACTTTGAATAGCAATAAGGCATCGCAGGGTTATTTAATACAATATTTCAAAGAGAGTGTGACGATTTGCTCATCTTCTACATGTAGTCAGTGTTTTCATTGTATAGTGCAGGATACTGTGCTTAAATAACTGTTGACATTTTATGCACGTGGTGCATATATTCTGGAATACAATAATGATCAAAGGAGTTGCCTGGGCCACTGGAGATATTATGTGTCATTGATAGAGAGCCAGAAAAGAGAAAGCACCAACAAACCAAGCTCACAGAAAGTCTTCTATAGCTAATAACAACTGTCCCCCTGTCACCTCTAGACAAGATGAAGGTTAGAGCACAAAAAAATCCCGTCTACATTCTAGCTGGTGGACTCTTAGAAAGTATATTCTTTATAGCCTGGTCCCTTCTGCCAACTTTGATTAGGGATCTCCAAGGATACAATGACAGCTTTGCAGATTTGCTGTCCATAAGTTACGTTGGCATAAATATTCTCACCCATAAATATCTTGTTTTGATAAAACATCCATGTTAATTTGCAATAATAGTTTTCTAGCTTTTTTAATACAGTTCATATGTGGACATTAGCTACTGCAGTGACACCCTGAACTTTTGAATTTAGAAAGGAATAGTCTACTGGTAGACAGGACTGTAGAACACACTTGTTAGATGCCCTCTTTCCTGAAATGTCACTTAAGTCAAATGGATTTACACATTTTTAAGGACAGAATAGAACATTAGGATCATCTAATCTGAAATTCCGAGTTAAAAAAACCTTCACTATGTAGCGCACATAAAAATAGGCTGATAATGCTAGAAGTATTCACCATCCATTTAGCATTTTCTCTGTCTAATATCAAGTAACATGACGTCAGCTCTGTGACATAGAGAAACATTCTTATTTTGCTGAAGGGAAATGGAGAAGTGGATAGCATTTATGCTGTCACCTAACCAGAATTAAGCAATAACTAGTTGCCATATCCATTTCAAAGCCCAGTCTGCTGAATCTCATTGCCAGTCAAACAGGTGGATATGGATATGTACCAACCATCTCTTTGGAAGATGATGGTGTAAGTATCCGAGCATCTGACACAACTCCTATGTCATGTATTTCTTTAAATTCCAGTGCTGAGAACCAGCATGGACTTTTTAACCTGTTTTTCCACTGTTGTTCCCAAACGGAAGCAAGTGGGTCATCTTTAAGCAGAGAGCATAGTACCATTGCATAACCTAGTCTTAGAGCAGCTCCAGGTCCAAGTTCCCAGTGCATGGAAATTTTGTACCTCCAGAAGGGAAAAGCCACCACTTCCTACCAATCAGAAGAATAGGATCAGAAAAATAGTTCTTACCACTTAAAAATGGTGGTATTATCACTGCTTCTGAAAGTAGAAAGCAACCCAGCAGTACCTTAACAGTAAGAAATGCACAATACAATTGTCCAAATGGCAGCACCTTGGAAACAACAGTGGGCAGTCAGGGGGAGGAAAAGAGTGACTCTTTGCTGAGGGCTACATTTCCTTCCTTCTCTTCAGAAAGACCTGTTCCAAAACCAGGCAGAATAACTGGGATTCAGAGAAGACTTTCATGACACTTTTACCTTGTTAGTTAAACAGCTCTCTGAATTCACACTGGTATCACTACCCTTGGGCTGTGGCAGCCCTGGGATTTCTAGAAAAGGTAGTAAAGCCCAAAGATGTAGTGTATAATTTTTGCCTAAACTTCTCAGGACTGAAAGGAAGACCACATCTTCTGCAATAAATTTTCTTTTTCTTTTTTTTTTTTTTTTTTTTTTGGGGGACCCCAGAAGGGAGAATGATAAGGGATCTAGTTGCAGGGCTTGGCAGGGAAGCAGAAATAAAGACAGCAGTTTTGGTGATAATTCTGGTTCACTTAGCCAGACAATGTTTCCATGATCCTTTACAACTACTTCCCTTCTCACACCATTGAGTTTTTCTAGTCTCTGATGTCTACTTTTCTCTCAAAGTAAGGAATTAACAAGTACCTTATACATTGTCCCATAAGGAAAGGAGATAGGGCTACAGAACTAATTATTTTCCCATTAAATGGAGAAAGACAAAGATTCATGTCCAGGTTTCCTGGTGTGTTAACCGGAGAGGGCAGATTCAGGCTGCAGTACTTTCTGTATTAATGTGCCCCAAATGTATCTTTTTAGCCTTCTCCAGTTCAGCCTTTCTCATACACTCACCTCATTTCAATGCCTGGAAATTCCAGGCTGTTAGTAAGACTTGCTTTTGAAAAAGTTTTTCTGTTATATTCTATTTCTTCATTCAATCTGCATAATCCTAATCAGATGAGAAATCTAACTTAGTCCTCCATTAGTCCTAAACTCAATGCATCACAAGTTTCTTGAGTTCAGATGGCTTCATTTCTCTCTGCTTTACTGAAGGCTCAAACATTGTTTTTTTCCATCTTCTGCATCAAGGATTTCTCCTCTGTTTCTCATTTTCATTTTTCATGAGCCATAAAGTTATCCTCCATTTAAAAAAAAAAAATCCTAACTTTATAATAGCAGCACCTTAATGTAAAAATTTTAAACATTTTCAAACAATTTTGTTTTCACCCTTAACACATTCAGTCAGGAAAATTGGTGGTCATGTGTGGATGAGAATCTATGTTGTGTTATATTATTAATCAATGTGTACTAAATAACTGAGAACTCAGCTTCTGCATAAAATGACGCTGCATGAGATTATTATTAAGTGATTTTCTTGTATTATGTTGAGGTAAATGGCACTCTGCTAGGGATGGCAAAGAGTTACAGGTTGAGTGTGCTGTTTTAAGACAGACTGCTAAACAAGGCCAATTATGAAAGATACGGTGTGCCAAAATGCAAGATGAATACTAACGTAAGCAAGCTGGGGCTCAGCTTACAGACAACAGTTTCCAGTGGCTGCCAATGCCATTTGGGCATAAAACTGATCCTGCTCCTTTCCTTTAACTTTCGTATTTTCAGCTGTTGTTTAACCTCTACAAAGGAGGTTCCCCAAGTTGGTGTGTCTGTTTAAAAAGTCCTCATCCAGAGGTTTTCAAGCTAAAAACTATTGTATCATTGAAAACTAGTGTATACATATATTAAATGTACTGAAATAACAAAAAATAAAATAACTGCGTATTGAAAGATTAGTAAAAAGCAATATATGTTTTCCTTTCAAAATGAAAAATACGGCATTATAGTATCTTTACTTCACAAGAAAGCTATTTCATATATAAATTCATGTGATATTAAGAAATGTTCAGACAATCGCATTGCTTCATTGGCTGAACATCCCTAAATACATTGTAATTTAGGTCTTAAGGTATAATTAGCAGAATACAGTTTGGGCAAATGAACAGCATGGAGGTGCCAAAACATGAAATCCTAAAAATAGGAACCCATAAATCTTCCTGCTGTGGTGCACATATGCAGCTGTACAGTATCTGATGGATTGAAAACGCTGCCTGAGAACAGCATTAAGAT
Organism: Haliaeetus leucocephalus; assembly: GCF_000737465.1. Lineage (NCBI taxonomy): Eukaryota > Metazoa > Chordata > Aves > Accipitriformes > Accipitridae > Haliaeetus > Haliaeetus leucocephalus. The sequence goes on along the minus strand of NW_010973244.1, from coordinate 3,961,063 downwards.
TCGCAGCAGCAGAGGAACTCTACTGAACAAATTTCATAGGGCAGCAGGAATTTATCATGTTTGTTCTGTCAATGTAACTCACATCTCACTCGCTAAACCCCATAAAGGAGTGTGGGAAGCAAAGACAGAAAGGCAAAGGAGAGGAAATAGAGTGATATCAAACAGGGATTTTTTAGAGAGATTTATACATACGCTACTTTGAAACTACATTGCTTCTCAAGAAAGAAAGAAAATGTAAAATAAAAGAACCATTAACTAGTATATTGTTTTTATTTTGCACTGTGTTTCATGACATAGTGTTTTTCTGAGGTGTTCTGTCAAAATACCAATTCCCAATCCTTTTCAAAGGAGTTCATACAGTATTTCCACTTGAAGAGAAGTAGATCATAAACCCATATGGTGCGCTCCTACAGCAATCACTTTGACAGTTCTTAGGATAGTAGCCAACACAAATGTTTTCTTTAGAAAAAGGATATAATATGAGTCTATACAATCTCTCCTGTTCTCGTTTGGCCTTTGCTTGAATGATGCAGCCTAATAAACAGTCTTCCTTTCTGAACAGGATAGGTTTCCTCTCTGTGATTGGCAAGTAGAGGTACCAAAAAATCATGAGATTGGCTTTAAGATCATGATATAAACCCAAGCTCAGAGGAGTCCAAGAGGGAGAATGTTCTGCCTCTAGTCCCCTCTGAAGATGGAAAATAAGCATCTCTGGTCAGCTTCATTTACCCAGGTGACAATACTGTTTCTATCATGAAGTCTACCAGCTAGGTTTCATCACTGGGGGTGAGACTTGTTTTGGAGGTCCAAAGGTGAGAGAGAATCATTGGTACTGAACTCAAAAGGGGGTCTGAGGTGTGCAGGATACGCCATGGAGCAAATGACTTAAGGATTATGAGCAGCAGATTCGGACTTGATATCCAACTCCAACATCGGTAGAACATTGTGCATTGGCTCTTTGGAGCACAGACACTGTCCTAAGAAGTATTCAGATTACATCTGTATAGGCAGGGGTCCCCGATGGGAGTTGTTTGTTGAAATAGCAGTGCTGTGAACTTTGCAGTCAGCATTAACCTGACTGTTAGCAGCACAGAATTCACTGTACAGGGATGTGACAGATGGTGACTCTAGTTCCTATAAGACAGCAGAAGCAGAGCTGATATCCCTGTACAAAATCAACTAGCTGAAAAACAATATAGAGCCTGACAAACCAGTTCTTCACAAATGAGCTAATCAGATAAGGAGGGAGGGGCAGCCTTCGCATCCAGACTAAAGGCATGTTCTAGCCTCAGTGCAGAGAATCTTGGGTACCAAAGTCTGTATTACCTGCAGAAACAGAAGCAGACACAGCTGCTCCTAAGCTGCTACAGAGTTATCAAGCCCTTTCAAGAGGTGTTAAGGACCAAACAATTTTCTCTGTATGGTGCCGTCCTATACAACATGGACAAGTCAGCGTTAGCAGCTCTGCACCATGCTCCATTCTCCACTGTACTGATGCCCTAGAAAGCTGCTCCTCTGTAAAGTGGATGGTGCCTAGCCATGGCTGTGCAGTGGGTAAACTCCAGGGGCCCATCTTGTGTTCTTAATATACTTGTACATAAATAGATATGCCTGATTTTCATGTGTTTTTTTAATGTGCCTTTCCTGTTTTCCTAAATAAAAAGATAGTAGTGAGCCCATATTCTCAAGGACTTCTGTGAGCTGTGCCGGGGAATTGACGTCTCCAAAAGTGACCAAGGAAAATGTATGTAAAATTCAAGGAGCTGCAGGCAGGAACAACGTACCAGTGGGGGCTTCAAACCTTAATTTTATTGAGAGAAAGTCCTTTCACATAGTCTGGTTCAAGTCTGTGGCTGTTATTGGTATCTGACAGAAGATTCTGGAGCTAAATAAATGAGTTCTCAGAACAATTCTCAGAGAGATTAGGCAGTTCTTGGACTTTTTCTTAAGAAAACACTGCTTTTGGCTAGTGTCTTAAAACCTATCTCACAGCAATTGCAATAGAGGAAAGACAGTAAAGGGCTATGTAAGTAAAGCACACACATTCAGCTGGGTTTAATAACAGATCAGGCCTTTCTGCTATATACAAAATAAAAAGTAAGGCAAGTGTATGCTCTGTCTGCCCAAAGTGCAAGGCTGGAGCTGCTCCTTTCTTTGAATTTACAGAGAGGAATAAGTATTCTTTCCAAACCTTTAAATAAAGAGAAAGCATGGGTTTTTCCTTCCCAAAGAGGCTATTTTAGATGTAGGTTGTTCATGCCTGCATAGGAAGAAAACACATATACTCACAAAATAGACCTGCTGACTTGTCTTTTTTTCAGACATCTTTTCAGTACAGGCTAACTGGAATGTAAGGATTATCTAAAAAATAGCCTCCACATGTGTGCATGTGTGAGAGAGAGCTGGGTACATCAGATCTAAAATAGTACCTTACATTGTCAAAAAATGCAGATTGAGGGCAATGTTTTAGTGACCGATCATGCTGACCTGTGTTGTAATGACATTTCATTCCAAAACTTCCCTGGTTTAGCCCATGTGTTTAAAAGCAATATGAAATATTTGATTTCTGACAAATGACCTCTTTTGAACTTTTTTGTTTTATATTCCTAAACATATCTGTCTTGTGACAATATGCAGAACAGAGATACAATCTTTTATTTTCCCATTTAAAATGAGCAAATTTCACTAAATGGAGTACAGGTATTTTCTGCTTTTTTAAAGAAATAAGAAGGATTGCTAGCCATTAACATAAAAATACATTCTTTGCAGCTTGCTAGCTCTAGTGCTATATTCTTCCTAAAGGACATTCCTAAATGGGGAAAACAACAGCTGTAGCTATAAAAGAATAACCCTCTCCATCAGGCATAAGTCACGCAAGCTTGTAGCTGTAGAGTTCATTTTTCATTCATTCACTGGGGGTGGAGTTTGGGCTCCACTTTCTTCACTGTTACCGCATCTCATCAACCTCAGAGGTGCTCAGAAACACTCTGAGAGAATTCACACGAAATATAAAGCTGTGCCAGGTTGGAACAGTTTGTGCCAATGTTTTCAACTGGTTGCTCTTTTCTGTTTTCTCTGAACAATCTCTTCTCCTCTTCCCCTTTCCTACTCTTAGTTTCCTTTGTCCCTGAACACAAACAAAAAGAGCAAAGCAAAACCAAAGAAAATTTGCACATGCACTCCCTCTCATTCTGCTGTAACCCACTGCCTGACCAGCAGCTGCCACCTGGCACTATAGTAATGCTCTGCGATTTCAACATTTTGAAGAAAAATAGGTTAACACCGTGGCTATTATTAGTACCTCATCAAAAAGGACATCAGAGCAATCAGAGAGAAGAAATGAGAGCAAGTGGGAGGGGAGATGTGGAATGAGGAAAAAGGTGTCAGGGAACTGTTTGCTCATTCTCTGATGGCCAGCCAGTTGTTTCCTATCAAGAATGAAGAAGCCCTGATAACGTATTCTGTAATACTAATGACTAATTACATATTATCTGGCTGCAATTCCTCTGTGATAATTCAAGACAGACAGTATACTATGGCATGATGAATATTCTTAGGGACATAATCTTTCCCATCCTGCCAGTTTTGTTTGCATTATGTTTAAGGAAAGATGTTTGCTGGAGAAAGAAGAGGAAGCACATCAGTTCTCCTCCTAAATCCCACATCCCCACTCCCTTTCTGTGAACCTCACATTGAAGTCATTTGTACTTGTGATAACATGGGACTATCTGCTGAATTGTCAGATTATATGACAAAATGTAGAACTGTAGAATAAATCCTGTAGCAGTCATCTAGTCAAAGATCAGGACTCAACTCTCAAAGCCTGAAGGGAGAAAAAAAATCTGTTAGGTTGATAAACCCGTAAGGCATATAGTGAGCAAGAATAAGAGTCACTGTATGATTTAAACAGTTCATTAACCAACACAGCATAGACACTAACAGGCCTAGGAAACTCAAGGAGGAAATTGTTGGCTTATTGTCACAGCTCTATCAAAAAGTACTGCCTGGCTCTTCCCAATTAGATTGATGACTAATCCTTGCTAGTTCTAAATAAAGGAAAGTTTCCAAAATGAGATGATATAACACAAAGTCCAAAACAAAAACTTAAGAGAAAAAAAAAAAAAACAAAAATCCACAACCTACTGTTCAGCATCAGTCTGAGGTTGTGGCTCCTGCAACATTTCTCTTTGGCAGCTGTTAGGTGGCTTCAGTAATTTCTGTCCCATGGTTCAGCTCTTTGCAGAACTGTGTAAGAAGCAATAGCAGTGAAATGCTCTGGCTAAAATAACTCTAAAGAAAAGGGAGATTTCTTTAGATAGTTTGTCCTATTGGTTCCTTGTGATGCCTAGCAAAAAGCAGGACCAGCACAACAACAGGCATGGCACAGGAGCAGGGAATCCACTGTTGTCAAAAGAAATGCCGAAGCCAGCAGTGTTTCCCTGGCAAATGTCCATGAAAGCACAGCCTCAGGGCACAATCACTAAAGCGGCAGAAATCCAGCCCAGCAGAGGAAAAGTGAGTGAGCCTGCCAGGCTGGCTGGCTGGCTGCATTGGTTTGCTGTGCAGATGGATAACTGTCAGAGCAAAGACAGGAGAGGTGTTGGGCTCTGGCAGGTTGGACCTGGGGATGGAGGACAGGGCAGGGAAGGCAAGAAGCTATGGTGGTGGATCCAAGGAGAGCTATGCTAGTCAAAAGGAGCAAACTGTAGGATGAGGTCAGCTGTCTAGTCTGACTGCACCCTGAGGGGGTGGCATAGGGGTACATTTCCCCCGTTTCCCCTGATGAAGCTGCCATAAGAAGATCTGAAGATCCCAGGGCTGCATTTCACCCTTCCTGCAGGTGGGCTTTTGTGGTGCTTGAAGATCTAGGCTCCACACTGGGGCATCAGTGCAATGATGCAAGTAGAGTAAAACCTGTGATTTGCAGGGTTACATCCAGCGGTCCCTCCAGCAGCTGTCATTCAGCTGAAGGAACAGAGAATTGCAATCCAAAAACGGGGAGACGTCACTTCCATGGGAGACACAGGTGAATGCAGAGACTTCCTATGCTGGATTCACCACAAAAGAAAGCACATAATGGAACTACATCTTAAATCCATTTATCACTCTGTCAGTCAATGGGTCAAGTTGAATTAACCTCTGCCTGTGGAGCTTAGCTAATGAGGGCTCCAAAATTCCTTGTACTGACCCTCTGGTAAACTTAAACTGACAGACTTTTTTGTTTTATTGTAGGTTTTTTTGTTTTGTTGTAGGATTTTTGTGTACACACTATCTTATAATCAATAGTTGCACTTTGCTGGAAAAAAACAGAATAAACACTACGTGCTTTAGGGAATAAAGTAGTTTCAGCAGAATTGTTGAGCAAATCTGGAAATTCTAACTACTCAGCTTGTGCCTGTGAATCCACAGCAATAAACTTGTCCAACTCCATGCATTCTCAGCAAGCTTCAAGACTTGTTCTTTAAAAATGTATATATATAAAAATCAGATCAGTGAACCTGTTCCCATTCATTTTGGGCTGGAAGAGTCTTATCTCCTCACAAGAGATATTCAACACAGTGCCAGTCTTTCTAGGACTTGTACACAATGTACCATCTCACTGATGTTGTTGGGCATCATGACAAAATATGAAGTTAACCACTTGCATGAGTCCCTGCAGGCCCAACTCATATGTCAGGATCCCATCTTTATCAGCAGCAGACACTAAAATTGGAAGCTCCACTGTCTGAGGTTGAAATGGATTTCCAGATAGTAAAACATCAATGCCAGCTTAAAACTGCTTCCCATAAAGCTTCTCTACTGTGATGCCTCATTCTTTAAGGGAGAAATAGGGTGTGAGTAAAAGGGTTCCTAGCTTTACATACTGCATTTGTCAGATTCACTTTTTGAATACTTTTAATGCAGACTTTCTTCTTGTGACAGTGGTTTTCCAAGCTTTCTTATATGCAACTGCATTTATGTATGCTCGCAGGAATGCAGCTTCAAGTTTGGAAATCACTATGAGGTAGATCCCACAAAAAGACACAGAGAGCAGCTTTCTGGGCCACATAAAACATAGTTAGCTCCAACTGTAAGATCAGAAATTGCGTATACATATAGTTCCTTTTATTTGGACCTAATCTTTTTATTATTATTATTTATTTAAAAACCTTAGTACACTGACAGTCTTTTTTTTATTCTTTAGAACTATATAGGAACTGTTAATCCCACGTGCTATCTGGTATTTCTTAGAGTTCATCTCCTGAATACAGTTTTAATGTTTCAGACTTGCTACCCAGGGGTTGTGAAGCCTTGAAAAAGTAGATGAATCTCATTCACCTCTACTAAATAGGAAGGGACTGAGCACAAAGCATCAGAGACTTTCTCTGGGCAGCTGATGGACATAGGTTATGGCGTATTTGCAGTCATTTAGATACGCCTTCAGGGGAGCTGTCATTAGATTATCTCATCTTCCTCTGTGGACTGAGCTTTGCAGGTGGACTCCACCTCCTTTAATGAATGGGACAAAATAATGTCTACATAGCTGCAAGGGAGATTTATGTTAGACATCAGAAAGGAAGTTTCTAATGAGTTAGATTCTGTGGAGAAATTTTGGAGTCACTGCTACTGGTGGTCTTCAGGAAGAGGCTGGAGGGACATGACAGGAATGGCACAGGCACAGCTGATCCTGCCATGAGGTACTCACACAGGTGAGCTGTGCTCCCCAGGGCTTGATTCTGTGTCGGTGTACTATGGGCGGGCATCACAGGAACTCGCTCTCCTCCTTACTGCTTGTCCTCAGCTGGAAAGGCAATGGCATGGGGAGGTGAGAGGTGCAGTCCCGTGCTGGAGCCTCTCTAGGACTCGACAATGGGAGTGTGAGAAACTGCCATGGTAATTCACACAGCCTATGCCCATCTTTTTCCATAGCATTTGTCTTTTAAAGGGGGATTTGTTTTCTGATCCGATAACTTGCTGTCATGTACATTTACTAAAAATAATGCATTTGGCCTTGTAGACTAACATTGTAGTCTCTGAGTGCAGAGGCATTGTTGGTCTTTGTTCCAGGGCTTGAGACAAAGCCCACTGAAGGAAAAAAGAAAAGGCTACAATCTCAAGTACTGATAAAACAATCAACTCGCATGAAAATCAAGGGTATTTTAGGAGTACCTGCAACCTCACAGAATCAGAAACCATGCCGGATGAGATAGATGTGCTGCAGCATAAGAAACAAAGCTTTGTCCAAACAAGTTGCAATAGGATTTTTGATTAGCATGAAAATGTAGGCACTTTCCTGTAATAATTGGGGTTATTTATTTATTTATTTATTTTAAAATTTACTGTAATAGCATCCAAAAGCATCCTCCATTTAGTTCTGCAGGCAAAAAGAGGGGAATGGGGCAATAAGATGAACAGCTGTTAAAATGCCACTTTTTGTCAATAAAACGCCTTCAGAAGCTACTCTGCCAGACCGACTATTGGTGATTAAAAGGGGATCTGAGACACTACTATCTAGCCTTGTAATTTAGAGATGCAATGCATTACTGCAACTACAACAAAGAGATAATGACTCTGAAAGTCATGAAGTTGGATGTTAGTAAATGACTCAAAATCATTCACTATAAAAGCTTGACAGAGGAAGGGAAAATGTGAAGAATAATGCCAGCAATCAGATAAACAATTAGTTAATACAGCTATACTACATGGCCATTTCCTGCAACCTTCATTCAAGATACTACTTAAAGTAAGTAAAAGTGGCAAAATCTGTCTCCCTGTATTTTAGAAAATACTTCTGAAGCCATGTTCTAATGCATTTCCTTTCCTGCAGTCAGACTGAAATAAATTTGAGTACTGTGAAGCTACACACTTCCAGTGTGAGACTAACTGAATACGCTTCATCACTTTGATACAATAGTACATTACACTACTACTAGTTAAGATCCAGTGAGATAACTCCAGAAGTAGTCAGCTGTTGAACACAGCTGAAAGTGTTAAAACATAATCTCTTACAAAAAAACCCCTGTCCTCAATCCAGCTTGCATTGCCCTACTATTTTATTTCTCTTTGCAAATTCAAATGAACACTAAAATAAATATTACCCCACAGAAGGAAGTAAAGACTAAGACAGTCTCAGCATCCAAAATATTAAGGCCACCCTTGCCACTCTTAACATGATGTTTTCTTTTTCTATTTTTATCAAAATGTTCCTCAAGAAATTTTGATGTGTCGCATGACTCTAAGATGCTCTCTCTTTTTTCCACTTCTCTGCTATAGCTGATAATTTGACTAGAAATAGGACAAGATAATTAATATTTAATTAAATAAATGCTGGTCCAAGCTTAGAAATATTTTTATTATTACTAGATGTAGAAAAATGCATATTAATGTCTCTTTTTAAAACTGCATTTGTGCAGCTTGAAAATTTTGGGGTTTGTTGTTTTTAAATGAAAAGGGAACAGCAGCAATTCTACAGCAGGCTAACAAATTATGTGGAGCAAATCGAAACATATTTTGGGTACCTATCTGGGTAATATCAGAAGCTGATTCAGGTCCAGACAGCATTTCCTTTCTTTACAACGGATACAGCCTTAATCCCTTTGATTTTGCCTTTGATTTCAATACTAGCCAAGGTCAGGTACTGCTTAGAATATACCCCTCAGTTGATACACTATGGTTGGCACGTAAATGCAAGCAAGGGAATAAATGGTAGGAAAGCACACCAAGGTCCTGACAACACGCCAGAAAGACAATATAGAAAGATGCTATTAAGCCAGTTAAGCATTGGAAGGTGATCCCAAGAGGCATTGCACAGTCTCCATCCTTGGAGGTTTTTAAGACTCAACTGGAAAGAGCCCTGGGCAACCTGGACTGATCTCAGTGCTCTCCCTGTTTTGGGCAGGAGGCCCCTTCAAACCTGAACCATCCCATGCTCTACAGTTCTGTGCTCACAACATAGAAATTACAACAAAGGCAAAAGTTAGAGAACTGAGAGAAGGTGGGGTGAGGCTGAAGGGAGTTGAAAGCAAGCATCAGGGCTGCTATGTGCTACCCAGTTCAGGTCATACTGGTTACAGCACCTTCTGGAAGCCAAACTGCCTTGAACAAACTGGATGCTGCACTGTTTTCCCAGAGCAACACACACCAGTGTATACGGTCCACAGCCTCCTACCAGGTGAAAGTATTCCAGAAAAAACATTCTGGGATCAAGAGAGCTATGCTGATTTAGATTAGCTGATGTGCTGTGAAGGGACTAGTGAAGGGAAGTAAGGGACAGCAGAGCAAATTCAGTAATTAAAAGAGTAAATTAAAACTACTAGGGCAAGTAAAGGAGATCCAGGACGTGTCAAAGAGAGGAAACCAAAGCAAAAGGAACATGGAAATCTGTGATTCAGTTAATAATGGGCCTTTAACGGGACAGAGGAGCTGTAATGTTTCAGGAATGCAAAGTAGATCCATGACTGACAAAGCAAAGTGGCTGAACACGGGAAGAGCAAGAGTCACCGTGTACCTCTCAGGCAGCAACCTCAGAGAAGGCAGGCAAGCAGAGGACCAAGTCAGAACCGAGAAGAAGCAAGTAACAGCTGCCAACCTCTGCCTTAATTCACAGTCCAGCAGCAACCAGGTCCTGCTAAGTGTCCTGAAATCTTCAGGATACTGAGAACTTGTCCATGATCATAGCTCAGTAATCGCTATATTAAGTGCTGGGAAGATGTAAATTGGAAGTGAAAGGATTCCTCCTAGATTTTCTCAGTAGGTTCAGTACATATTTTTAAGAGACATAAAAAATTATGAAGGAGGTTATGTTCATATTTCCAGCCTGTGTCATACAAAAACTCTGTCTCAAGAAAATTTATTCTTGTACCCTTGAAAGTCTGCAAGGGTTAGTGTTTTCTCAGCAGCCTGTTTACTAGCCTGGAAAGCTTGGAAAATGATAATTAAAGAGTTTCAAGGTTGACTACCACTTGACCTCACTCATTTCTATGAATTCCTCACCAGAGAAAATGTTGTGCAGAGTCTATAAGGGCAGCAGAATCCAACCTCAGCACAAAGGGCTAATCTCTAGGTTTTTTATAATCCAACACCAGACGGGAAAAGCTGACAGTGAAAGAAATGTCTGAAGGTTATAGTCCCACTCAAAGCTTTTAGAACACATGTTGAAAACAAAGCATGAGTGGGTTCTTTGACTTAAGCAGAATTGTTCAGCTTCTTGAAGTTAAGAACATATACATCATAGGAACTGGATGAGGTCAATATGATTTCCCACTTTTCTCTAGAGACCATTGATACAACTAAATGTTTAAATCCTTCTCTGTCAAGGGGATGATTAAAGAGACAGTAGTGAATCAAGTTCAAATATATCTGGGTTATGGAGTAATCTCAGTGTTATTTTTAAAGTATTGTGAGAGATACCTTGTAAGAAAGCATTTTCTTTGTGATGATCGGGATGCACAGCTGTTAGTGACCTAACTATTTTATAGAATGAAAGAACCAAGCTGTTATCTTCAAGATGCTCACAAGCTAAGATATCTGCCTGAGCAGCTTACACTGAAATGTGTCAAAAATAAAAATAAACATCTTGAAACATCCAAAAGAAATAGCAAGATGAATCATTTCACTCAGTTGGGACCTACCATAGGAAGAAATATTCTGTAGTATTAAAGCATACCAAGGAATGTTTTATTGGTCCATTAGTGCACATAATGGGAGCATTGCAAAGCACAGAGATGATACAGAGGTGAATGAATTTCAGTGATGGGTGAAATGGTCCCTCTATATGTAATCTCTGCGGTCTTCTGGGATATTTCTGTGTGAAAGCAGGAGATAAATATAATTAACTTTTGTTGCCTTTGCTTTCAGGAGGATGTTGTGATGTCAACTTCTCTGAGCCATGTGAAGTCATCTTCACACATGTTCAGATGCATTGTTTCCAATGTGTAGGGCAAGAGTTGCCTAAGAAATTTCTGTAATGGTATAAAAAAAAGTGCTGTGCTAAAACACAAACATATATATTAAAAAATGGAAATATCAGGTAAAGCTACCTTTGTCACTCTGCATACAAGTTAAGAAGTTTTCAGTATTACTGAAATACACGTGGAAAGATATTTGATAGCAGCTGTTCACAAGCATACCTTGTTTATTTTTATCTCCCAATCACAGATGTTTAGAAAGTCTATGAATTGCTCCATGGGTCTGCAAACACTAAGCAAAGCAAACATATTATTGGTAGTCTTAATTCATTATACTAAGGTCAATGCCTTCACTGGAAACTTTTAGAAATCAAAAAAGGTGGAAAACACAATGTAACACAATATAACAATGAGATTTCACAGAGCGCGTTCTTCATTAATCCACCCCAAACACGGTAGCATGAATGATTAGCCAATATTCAGGGTCTTGCTGACTTGTTTCTGTTAGAAAGAGAAACTCATGATGTAGTCAAGTATTGCTTGCATGCAATCCTTCTTTTTAGGGAACGTATACAAATTTTTGTTTCCCTCAACGCAGTAAAAATAAGTAAGAGGCAATTTCTTTTTCCAGCACTCCAAGCTGGCTCAGTTTTCTGGCTCCCTCTCAGCACCATCATACCAGTGCATCTCAAATTTTCTCCTTGTTTTCCTGGCTTTTCCTGCTAGCGGTTTCTTGCTTGTTTGTTTCTTCCCAACAGACAAAACTCAAAAGCGAAGCTGCTGCATTGCAGCCCCAGCCCCAGAAACCCACGGATCCTGTGGCTCAGCTTCTGTTCATCCTGCTCTAAAGCTCCAGATAATGTTCCGGCTGTTTCACCTGTCCTACTCTGTACGAGGCTAAAATGCTTTTTTTATGGTGGTTAGCACACCCATTAACCTCTCAAACATTCAAGGTCTGTCTTTGCCTACCAGCAGCTATTCCTGCTGGTAGCCATCAGCCTTCCTTTGCCTGACAGGTTCATACGGAAGCTGCAATTTTCAGAGGGCTGGTGACCAGGAATTTCTGACAGTGAGCTAAACACAAAAGTACCCTGTGGCAGAAATCCTACAGTACTTTCAGGAGCACTGAAAACTTTCCAGAAAAATATCTATTCAACACTGTGTTACAGCTTCAAGAGTGGCAACTGATAGCCTAAAGTGAAGAGGATGACTTGGTTTTGACCTGTTCTCTTTCTTGGATGATGTGGAAGTTTCTCAAACAGGGAAATTTGCAGTCTTCACCACCATCATGTCAGGCAGACTTCACAGCAGCAGCTTTTGTAGAAAGTCTTTGGGGGTCAGGGTTGCTTTACATAAGAAGTCCTCACCCTCCTCAGCATTTGATTGAATTTTTTTTTCTGTTATTCCAAATTAAGTAGAGACAATCTAAAGGTTTCTTACTGAGGAGATGTCTTTCTGCATCACAGCTGGAAAAAGACAGAATGGCTAGTCTGGCTCCATGTGTGCCTCTCACTGGATCTGGCCAGAAGCAAAGAGAAAACTGAGGGTGAAAGTCACCTGAAAGTAATGGGTTTAGCAAAGAGGGGCTTGCTCACACAACTCTAGCAGAGCTGGCACTGCTGGATTCCACATTTGACAGTTATCACTAAGAACCTGAGGATGACAGTAAGCAATCACAATTTTCCCCCTAATTTTTCAGATGTGTGAAGAATAATGCACAGAGAAATTAGAAGGAATACAAAAATCACAGAGAAATAAAACATAGCCAGAGGAGAAAATGGAGCTACATTTTTGTTACTGCACCTGCCTGCTCAGTCACCTTCCTATCTGTTTTTATTTTCAGCTGCTGAAGCTGGGACGCTGAAGTACAACTTTTGATGTTCAAAAGCACAGGACTGAATGCCACGCAGCAAAGTGATATTTCTTTGGGGGAAAAAAATCACAATAAATCAACATAAAAGTAACATGCTGTCATGGTTTAACCCCAGCTGGCAACTAAGCACCAAGCAGCCACTTGCTCACTCCCCCCTGGTGGGATGGGAGAGAGAATCAGAGGAGTAAAAGTGAGAAAACCTGTGGGCTGAGATAAAGACAGTTTGATGGGGAAAGCAAAAGCCGCTCATGCAAGCAAAGCAAAACAAGGAATTCATTCACCACTTCCCATCGGCAGGCAGGTGTTCAGCTATCTCCAGGAAAGCAGGGCTCCATCATGTGTAATAATTACTTGGGAGAACAAACGCCATCACTCCAAACATTCTCCACTTCCTTCTTCTTCCCCCAGCTCTATATGCTGAGCGTGACATCATATGGTCTGGGATATCCCTTGGGTCAGTTGAGGTCAGCTGTCCCGGCTGTGTCCCCTTCCAACTCCTTGTGCCCCCCCAGCCTGGTTGCCGGTGGGGTGGGGTGAGAAGCAGAAAAGGCCTTGACTCTGCGTAAGCACTGCTCGGCAATAACTAAAACATCTCTGTATTAACACTCTTTTCAGCACAAATCCAAACCATAGCCCCATACTAGCTACTATGAAGAAAATTAACTCTATCCCAGCTAAAACCAGCACACATGCATTTATCGGATACGTTTCCTGGGGGCATTTCTGAGAAGAAACATTCAAAAACTGCAGACAACACAGCAGTGGTTGGGAGAAACCAAGAAAGCTGATCTGAAAATCTGAAGAAAACTATTGTCTCAGACCTTTTACCTGTTTAAGATCCTGTGACTGTCTTCTTGCTGTACAGTAGCCAAAGGATCAAATAATTTGTTAAGTCTGTAATGAGGAAGGCAGAACTCAGAAATCTGCTTCAGATCTGGAAGTTCAGTACGCACTAGACTAAGGTTGTGCCTTTGCCCTGGCAGATACAACTCCAGCTGCCAATTATAAACCTACTTTCTGATTCTTTCACCCCCTCCCTGAACAGCCACCTGTTTTCACCAATAACCCATCTAGACTCAGAACAGAAAGCCAGAGTATTTTATACCTGTCAGCAAACCTTGCTCAGAAGTATGGACTCGAAGCCATTTCTGGGAGGGTGGTCAGAGCATTCCCATCACGGCACAGCACCGACATCCTTCTTGGCCATCCCAATTCTAGATGGCCAGGCCAGCATGGAGAAAATCCAGCTAGCCAGAAAAATCCCTTTGTTTTCCAAGTCTCCAAAGATCAGTGGTCTTATTTCACCAGTTTTTCAGGTAAGAAAACTAGGGCAGGGGGGAAGAGACATGTTTGAGGCCATCTGACAGGAAGCATTTGCTGAAGGTGTTGCTGAATAGCTTGCAGAGTGTAGCAGTCTGACTTACCCGGATCTCTTCAGGACAAAAGTGTTAGGTGTGGAGCTTATTTATGCAAAGGACTAAACCACCAATCCCAATGTGAAATATTGTGGGGAAAACTTTATTACCCAGGGGAGGCAAATAAACTGGGCAGATCTGTACAGCTGTGCCAGCAAAACGGAGAGGTCATCAGGGGACCCACATAAATTGGGGTGAAACTGAGGATGCTGGCTTCTTGAGAATAACCTTCCTTAAATATCAATCTATTTATCTGCTGATCAGTTGTCCATGGAGACTGAGTACAAGAAACATTAGCTTTATCCTTTATAGATAAAGCAGATTGTTCAGAAAATAGTCATCTTTATCAGTAAGACATGCAGAAGTGTAATAGCCCATTCTATTCAGAATACATTGTTAAATTTAGAAACTTGCAAATTTAGAAACAGACAAAGCCACTGCTGCCCCTGATGTAAGACGTCACTTGATTTCATTCAGGGGGAAAGAGAGAGGAAGAAAGAGAATGTACAGGTTGCAGAACACAATCTGTAGTCAAATAGTTCAAAGACAGTTCTTTCTTGCCAGAAAGGCAAATGATAATTTAATTTTACATCCAAGCCACAGTAAGCTTTGTAATAAGATAAACTGGAGTTTGATCACTTGCTGCACACCATTATTTGGTTTGGAATTTTAGAAGGGAAATGTCCTCTTTTACTATTTTGTTAGTGTCTTGCAGTTTCACCATAACTGCTGATGCCAGGGCTACACAGATTAATTTGCTAAATAATTATTGCCTTGCTTTTTTCAAATAAATGTGTTATACACGGACTTGGGTGATGTAGAAATATAAACCATGCAAAGCTACGCTGCTAAGCTTTAACTCAAAGTAACCACTCTGAATCCAAATAGTGAAGAAAGACTTGGAGACAAGTCAGCATAAAACACATGGCACAGGAAAGCATGCTGAGGAACATAAGCAATTTGGGTATAAACACACTTTCCAACATTCATAGAGAGCCAGCATATCCAGCTTATCAGAAAGATCAAATGTTTTCTGAGATTTGTGCAAAAAAAAAAAAAAAGAAACAACTGACATTTTATGTAATGCCAGGGGTTTTTTACTAGGAGGTTGGAGCTCTTTGGAACAGATTTGCTTCATGTACTTCAGATAACATTTTGACTGCTGTATGAGAACAGCGAATGCATCTTGTTTGCTGAAGAACAGTAGGTTTTAGGTTTCTGAAGGTTTTTTGGTTTTCCTGCATTGCACAATCCAAAGAAAGTAGATCTAAAAATTTGCCACCTCATTTTTCTGCTGCTTGTGTCATAGCATTGTTGCACTTCGGTTTCAGGGACTTTGAAATCTTTAAAGACTATGGAGCTGGAGCCTGCTGCGTATAAAAGGCATGAGCTTTCCTCCACCTCAGAGGTGGCAGCTGCCAGGAAAAGGCTAATAGCTTTTTGCAAGCAAAGCAAAGCCTCTGATGTTTTCTCATCTACGAAACTAAAACTGAAGCTACCCATAACCAACTAAGCATAGGATTGTTGGATGGTTTTTTTTCTTTTGCCTTGATTTTGTAGAAGAAAAGCCCACAGGTTAGTGGGATCTGACTTCCCATTGGTTACTTATCTTGCTGAGGATGAGGATCTTTCCCCATCCCCAATGCCTGTCTTTCTCTATTCCAGCCATGACTGTCTCAACAGTAGAGAAAGCAGGAGGGAATGTGTGCTTGTGATTCAGACCCTGCAAATCACAGTGCAGCTTAAACTGCCAATTTGTGTGATTTTG
This sequence comes from Haliaeetus leucocephalus, assembly GCF_000737465.1. Classification (NCBI taxonomy): domain Eukaryota; kingdom Metazoa; phylum Chordata; class Aves; order Accipitriformes; family Accipitridae; genus Haliaeetus; species Haliaeetus leucocephalus. The sequence goes on along the minus strand of NW_010973244.1, from coordinate 3,945,121 downwards.
CAGGAAAATGCAGAGTGACGAGGTGGGCATACGTTCTGCCTGCAGGCCCTCACTGCGGGGTGATTCCTCGCAGCAGGGGGAAGTAACTTCTTAAACCACACCAAGCATTGGCTCAGTGAGTGCAAGTTAAGAGTCCATAGCGATTCTCTTCTTTCAGTTGAAAAAAACCAGCATAATTTTTCTATGCAAATTAAGATCTAAGTCCATTAAAATCTAATAATGGGAATACTGGAACTGGTTTCCAGCAGAGTGCTGTCACTTTTTGCATTTGCTGGTACAAAGCAGGAAAAACAGGGCAGAAGTGTATGGCACATCTCACTCACGTCATTCATCTGCTTTCTTCTCCCTTGCGTGCTTTCAGAGTCAAGTCATGTAAGAAAATTTTTACTCCTCTTACATTATGTTATGTCCATTTTTCTTCTTTAGCATACTGTTTTAATAGTAGAAGTCTGCAGAGCCTGGTCCATGTTCCTCTGACTCAGACTTCAGGTGAGGTCTCATCCAGTCTCACCTAAAGCTCAGCCCACTGTGTCCCACAGCTTTCTCAGGAAAAAAGCTTCCCTTTAGTTTGCCAGCACAAATAATTGCAAAACAATATATCTAGCTATATGAACTAAAAATTGGAAGAGAAAAACTCTTATAGCTTTTATTCTATACTGCAAAAATAGGGGTGCCATACTGCTATTACTGCACACCTCTATATTTTAATATATCAAGTCCTTTCTCCAGGGTGTGTTATAAAACCACCCAAAGATATTACAGGAATAGTTGTCTACTGCTGATTTTTAATTGCTAAGGGTAAATGCTTCTCTTCAGGAAAGGACTTTAAACCAAAACATTTTTATTTCCTCCAGGCGTCTCACTACACCTCAGAGCCATTCACAGTCTGGGAATGTTCTTTTTTTGGAAACAAAATTTAACACCATCCTTGGGCTACATACCTGAAGAATTTTCCTCTCCTACTAAAAAGCACCTGTGCTTCCCTTCCTTAATTTGACTTGCTCTCTCCAGCTGAGACTGCTCCTCATGTTTGTTTAGTCATTCAGGAACTGGAATTGGTTCTGGTAAGGATGGAGTTTCTTTTTTGGTTTATTTTTGTTTCATCTTGGTCCTGTCAGACTTGTGAGCAGTCACTAAAAAGTGCTTTCTGTAATCTGTGAAGAGTCAGAGGATGTAATTTGGCCAGCAACTGGACATCTTCATCTCTTGTATTAAAAGACAAAAGTGTCTTTTATATAAAGAGCATTATTTAAAAAGGGAAATCATTTAATTCTTACTACATGAATGTTTCTTTCTCTTTGAGATGCAAAATATGTTTCTAGAAAACCAAATTCAAGTCCCAGGTTTTACAGACTGGCCATTGTGTGAGAGCCTTAGTATCTATAAAGGGTATGTTTCCTCTGCAAATTGATGTTTACGTATTCAAAAGGATATCTAAACTGACTGTGAACAACTTGCAGAAGGTTTCAGGCTTTCAGTTGTGTAAATGCTTCTTTGAGTTATAACTGTATGCTTTTGCCTGATTATTTAAATCCTTGATTATGGAAAGCAGTATTAACACTGCAGTAGACTATGTCAAATAATAAAATAACAAGAAAGGCTGAGACAATCTGTCCAGTCTGGAAAGGAAAGTTATTCTAAACAGTATTGATCATTTAAATTTTCCTTTTCTTTTGATAACTTTTTTATGTATTTACTATAAGTCTTAGAGGACTGCTGCAGACATCAGGCGTGCAAGTACCATTTACAGAAAGTCATATAGGGTCTCTCAATTTTTTTTTCTCGTAAAAAACCTACACTAGAAACCATGCTGTGCCCTTGCTCCTCACAGTAAACAAGTGTATTGCCTTTCAGTCTAGAGATAAGCTGAGGGATGTCTCATATCCCACAACACATCAAATCCATTAATTTCTTTTATAATTTTGTTTACTCTTGTCTATGTTGTTTTTGCTTTCTCAACTACCTTTCGGTGCTTTGTCCTTACCTGGTTTCATGAGCTCACTTACATCAATAGTCACCAATACTCACCTCTCCCACTTCAGCAACAAGTTTTGTGCTTTTGCTACCCAGAGTTTTTATTCTTTTGCTGTTCTTACAAGTTCATTTCTTATTTAGTCTTGCAGTTCATGCACACCTCTTCCATTGCTTTCTAAAGTTTTCATTCCTTTATCAACTTCTACTTCTACCCTATTTCTTCTTTCCTCACTCCATCACTAGAATTCTTTTGTTTGTTTGTTTGTTTTGTTTAATTTTCTTACTACTTGTTCCAGATCCTTGTCCATGTACTCTGGCTTTCTGCCTATCTTTGCACCAAAGCTCTGTTTTCTGCTTCTGATTTGGTTAAATTCCACATCTCCTGTCTGCTTACTTCATCTTGTCTTCCCACTTTATCTGCCTTTTACTGAACCTTCTTCTCCAAGTTTCTTTTAACCATATTTTCTGCCTTTGGTGCATCAAATTAACACTTTGAATTAATAGAAGTTGTGTAGGGGCTTGGGGTTAGGGTTTTTTTGGTTTGGTGGTTTCTGTTTCTGAGGGAAGTGGTTGTTTTTTGGGGGGCGGGTTTTGTTTTCTTTGTTTGTTTAGTTTTTATCAGCCTTTCAAGTTTTGTTTTCTGCTTCTCCTGTAAGGAAATATTTTTATAGGTAGGCTGCTGTAGTTAACATTTCCTATGAAGTAATGCTAATCGGTTAGAATAAAGACCAAGTAGAGCAGATGTCTATCACAGCCCTTAATTTCAAGTCATTTCCAAACTAGGAACTGCAAATAAAACAGGAGAAAAGGCTGTGAAGGGAACTGCAGAGCAGAACCAGACCCCACCATAGCAGGAACACTGCTACATGAATATTGGCAGAGGTTTAAAGTGGCATCCCCCTTGCCCAACAAGTCAGCAAAAAGGAAGACAACGCATTCTTGATTTTGAAGACTTCCTAAAAATAAATAAGTGAATAATAAATTGAGGAATTCTGAGTAGCAGCTGCCTCTCTCAAAGATGAACTGCAATGAATCAAGGGCTTTGCAGAGCTAGGATATTTTGAATGATGGAGATGCTGGAGGCAGGGGGCATCAAGAAAGGAAACAGGAGAATCATCTTGAGGGGAAACAGATAAAAAGACTCCTTGAACTGTGGAGCTTGCCTGAGCAGGAGATGTAGGTTTATCTAAGACACTGACCTACCTGCTGTTTCTTTTTCCTACACTGCTCAAGGAACCTGCACTTTCTGCTTATTTTCTGTAAATAAACAAGATTACACCAAATGATATACCTGACTTCTATAATCTATTTTTCATCTTAACAGGAACAACTTTGCCACGCTGTATTGGCTAACTGCTTCAGCAAAGTGGGTAATAGTATGAATTTGTAGTGCAAATTTAAAGGAAGTGACAAACTTGATTTGAAAGATAGAGTACAGTAGATGACACCTGTAAATCAGTGCTCTACATTCACATGGCTGTAAAAACTAACCTGTCTCCAGTTAGCTATTTAATAGTTCTCAACAATATAGTATTTCTTTAAAACAAACAAATTAACAAAAAAAAGAGAAAAATTGTCTAGAGCCCCTCTTGAGATTTGGTTTCCTGTTCTAAAGAAACTGTAAATAGGGAGAAGAATGCTGTTCATGTATAATAAAAAGGGCAATTTTTAAACTAGCATATGAAATATTTATTCACAGGGCTTTGAACTAATGTGGTTTAAAGTTGCCTAAAAGTACTGTCACATTTGTCTTGTATCCTTCACATGTTTAACAAATTATACATCATAATGAAGAATTTTACAAGGAAAATAGTTAAATGCAAACTCTTTAGTATTGCAGCAAGTTGACTTGCATTTTGTCAAGCAAAATCACGTTCGTGTACTTGCAGGAAGAAAATTACTCTAGTTTCTCCTTAACCAGTAAGCATGGTAGAGTCTGAATAACAGTAACCAGCCTGACTTTAGAAGGTGCTAATGTCTTCTGTTGACATCAGTCAGGTGATGCATGTGGTTGCTGTTCTGTCACAATGAGTACTGGCTGAAAATTGGAATATTTGTTTGGAAGTTCAGGTATTTTGAACAAAAAAAGGCACTTCATACCAATTTAACTAGTGTTGCATTTCAATGAATCAAAAAAGTTTTGTTCTCTTATGAAATGCTGTATTTGTTGAAAAGGTATTTTGAACAATCAGATATCTGAGACTGAATGGCTCAGATCAATCAAAATGTCATTTTTCTAAAACATAGTTTTGCCACAAAACGATCCATTCTCATACAATGATAATGATCTCCAAGCAACTGTATTTTCCAGTTTTAAAAAAATATGTTGTGACACTATGATAATTTAAAGTCTCCTATAAACAATCCATTTAGTTGCAGACACTCCCATAGAGACATTTCCCTTCCACTTGATTTCAGTCTGGTCCCTTTGAATTGTGGATAATTGCCAATGATATCAAGTAACTATTTACCCATTCCCATTAGCAACAAATGGTGGTCTTTGTGATTGCTCTACACAAGTGAGTGGTCCAGCTCCACTCTCACTTTTTAATATCTATAGCTATTAATGTAGATAGGCAAAAATGCTCGCTTTGTGATTTATTACAGGGGCAAGCAAGGAGCTATGAAAGGGAAACATTCACTGTGAAGGCAACAGGACCTTGCAGATCATTAGTGTTAAATTGCAGCTTTGTCTTGGTGAGTATGGAAAAAAGAGTGAACAAATGTTTCAGGACTTGGTCTTTTATTATAAGCAGTAATAACAAAAATCTCAAGTAGATAATTTTTTCTCCTGCTGACTACTATCTGTTGTTTGGTTGGGTTTTTAAATATAAAAAAGTTTATATATAACCTTATACATCCTTTCATTTTAAGCAGGGAAATAATTCCTTTTCTTTAAAATCCCAGATTTTCTGTGCTTTTGCAATACTGTGCTAGGCATTACTGCTGGAAGCAATTAGCAACAGCCAGAGAAGTAGCTTCATTCTGACAAGAGATGAATAAGTTGCCATCTACACGTCTCATTAAAAGCCTAATCTGAAAAGCCACTGTTAAAAGTATTTTGCAGTATTTCCTCAGCTACCTTTTGTTGTTTTGTTGTACCCTTACGCTCTGGTCAAGAAACCTTCAGTGACCTGACTTCAGAGCACTAAAAATCCACCCTTGAAGTTTGTTCTCTCTTTTGTAGGACATCTTGAGAGCTTGTTTCCCTGTGCTGCTTGCTCTGTGGCATGTGAGTTGAGCATCTGAGCTTTCTGCCCATGGCCTGGGAAGGTCAGTGGCTTTTTAGGATCTCAGTTTGAAGACAGCAAGACAGCAGATAAAGCAAGATTGCAGACTCTGTCATAGCTGTATTGGTTACAGTTTCTAATACTTGGACCACTAAAAGCCACTTCATAACAGCAAGCAATGCACACAAGTGGCTGAGAAATGCTATTTCCCAATGCTTAAAAGAAAACAGATGCCTCATGTCCCTGACATCATACATAAAGACTGAATATCTTCAGGTATTGGGAATTTTGCTCTTACTGCTTCTTTATTTTTGAGTTTTTCCCTCATCTTTTCATAGTCACTTTCTAAGGGGGCCAGGTCACATATTTTAGCTTGTGAAAAGAGTAAGGTCATACTAATTTTAGCCTACTACTAAGAGTTACAAATTTAATTTCACAAATTTGGAACTTTCCATATAGCTATATTAGAGACATAACTGATTAAAGCATGTATGTTTCTACACAGCAAACAGTTATGGGTTAATAACGGATTAATCTGAAGCTGAGTAACTTCTTGAAAACAGAATATCCTAAGACACACTACTGTGCCTGTAAGTGTCAGGTGAAGGTTATTTTTAGATTTGTGAAAATTTTTGCCCTATAGAAGTGGATTTAATCAGCCAGGGCTGATGGGATTAAGCAGCTGTTTACTGTGAGAACAAAACATAGAACTGAAATATTGTTCAAGTGAAGAAGAACGGGATGCTCCTTTTGCTTTTTATATCATAGGATGAGTTGTAAACACCCCTTAAAAATAGTCTGTACTCACAAATACAAAACACTTCAATGAAGTAATTTTACAGTTGAAAGTGCTTGTTGTTGTTGTTTTCTATTGCTTCCTCCCTCCAGAATTTCTACTTGACTGCAAATTCAGAGGTGAGTGTTTATGCTGAGGATGGATGAAAGGCAGTTTTGAGATGCCCGCATCTCTTGCAGACCGAGAGCATCAGCCAGCTTCACGTGTTGTTTTGAAGTACTGGCTGTTGGCCTCAGCAGTGTCGCTGAAACCCCTTCATCCTTGCACAGCTGTGCTGAGTGCTACTTGCCCTCCAGCTTAGGGCACCAGTCTCTTCTTGTTTGCTGAGGTTTTTATTCTCCAGATTTACCTTCCTATTCCTGATAATCATCTGCAGACTTGTCATATGCTGGTGACAGCGCATGCCCCACTTCAAGGAAGAGATACACAGATCCTTGCCTTCTTGGTTTATAGGATCCCCAGGGATAATGACAACATGGAGACGTGGAGTGAGGGAAGACTCTGATGACAAATGTCTGGGTGAGGAGAGACAGTAAATTTTGTGGCTTATGCACAGATAAGGTAGCTGTGCTTCTATTTTGTTAAAAAATTTATGTTAGCTGTAACTTGGACTCAGTCTAAAAGTTGCTTTTCTAAGCACAAGGTATGTCTTAGTATTTTTTTAAATACTTCTTGACTATTGTGTATTGCCATCTTTAAAAAAAAGAAATATTTTTTTTTCATTGCTTCCTGACCAGTTGTTCTGGGTCATTGAGCAAATTACCAATTCTTTTCCGTATGCTGCAGCTTGAGATTCTAGCATATTCCATGGCCTATTTCTTGGATTAAATATATGACCTTAATGGTGAGAAAATGATACATTTCTCAGGAAATCTGAAGATTTGCTGTACATTTATCCAGAATCAGAACAATTTTTCTTCCTTACTGATGACAACTCTCATCAATCTTTTGCAGACAGACAAATGAAAATCTAAGTTGTGATCCATGCATAATATTATAGCCACAGGTTACTAGAAAAAAAATATTTAAGTTAGCTAACTAAAACTTTGGGTCTCCTTCACTAATAGAAGCCTTCTCTCTCCTGCATCTCTAATGCTGGCAAACCCAAAAGCTAAGATCTAGCCTTTGGGTTTGTTTCTCTACTGCTTTTGAAAGGAGAGTGCTAAAAAATATCTGTATATTGTTGTGCTCACAAATACTGTCAAAACCCAAGAGGTTTGTATGGAAACAGCAGCACCGGGTTCAACCAGCTTCATGCCGTATGAGGAGTCCCCTTCTTTCTACTCAGAAGTTGCAGGTGGGCTTGACCCTCTCTTCCTCTATGTATGTCCCCTCTCATACATTTTAAAATTAAATACAATCTTTGATGCACTTATCAAAAACACTAGTGGCTACCATGCCATCATCAAGGTTCACATTTCCTAGTAGACACTCTGAATGGAAGTGTTTACATCTGAAGATTCACCATTTCTTTTGCAAAAGGTGTTAGGGTTTCACTCTTCCACCTTTCTTTCTCTTTCTGTGTCTCAGCATTTTTTCCCCTCTCTCTTTTCCACCTGCCCTCCAGCTGCAGTTGCTGTGTCCTGGGGCCTGTTTGCATTTTGTAATAATTATTGCAGAGCCTCTGTGATCCCTAGCCTCAGGTTCTGCAGACAAAGTTTTCTCTGTCTTGTTATTTATTTGCCCACTCATCTGAAATCCTAGTGAGTAAAAGATGCGGAATAATGCTTCATTCAGGAAGAAACTATTCATGTTCCTGCTTTGCACACTGTTACCAAAATATCATCTATTTTAATATCAACACAAGTAATTCCAGTAGATATTACTGTAGCTAAAATGCTTGCAGTAATAGACCTAATATACTATTTATTGCCCTTTAACTTAGCACTTGTACTTGAATGACAATAGTCCCACTGTGAAGCAATTGGTATAAGTTGGCCTACTGTGCTGTTATGTTTTAATGTCCCTTACCACACACTTTTATACTCCAGCAAACATTTTCACTGTGATACAAAATGTAGGTGATATCAGACTTCTCTCTTCTTTATAGTTTAAAAAACCTAACAAAAAAACCCCAACCCCCCAAAGATTTGGGGTTTAAAAAAATTATCTATCTATAGTGTATATATGCATTTATATGTATATTTATATTTTTGTATTTATATATGTAGAAAATAAGCTTGATTGTGTTCTCTCCACTGAAGTCAATGAAGCCAGTTTGGTTAAGTGACAGAATCAAGCTGTGTATGACACAGTGTGGGCATGTGTGTTTGCTCTCTGTGAACTGCAAAATATCCTAGTGGGACTAATATAAAATACAACAAACTATGATAGAATTTGGAACAATGCTTTCCTTCATGAAGGGGAAAAGCAATTATATGATTAAAATGGCTGGAATCAAGCTCATTGCACAGATAAGCAGCTTATATTTTCCAAAAATGTGATTAATCAGAGAATAATTTTTGTGCTATATACTGTAACTGTATACTGAGAGATAGACAAATCTCCTTCTGTAGATTGTTTCTAGCCCCAATTTTTCATAATCCATGGTTTTAGGGAAAGTATATGAAAACCAGCAGAATTTAACACTGCAAAATCTGTTCTGCCCTGACACAACGTAAGCTCAGAGCAGACACGAGTGTTGTTGGAAAGCATCTCTGATGCTACAGAAGAAAAGTAACACCCCTCTGGGCCCAATAAGGCTCCTACAGCCTTTGGGTCATGTGAGGCCTCTGATTCTTATTAGCTAAACCTTACTCTTACCCTTGTTGCTTGTCAAAGCACCTTCTTTGAATTCCTTTCTTAGCACTTTGTAGGATGACGTTCAAGTGCATGTGGTATATTTGCCTCTTCCTTTTTATTATTTTTTCTTTCCTTTCCCTTCTGCATTTAGGAGATGGTGCCTTGAAAACTGGTCTCTTGGGGATCCTCCTAGGCTGCCTGGACAGGTGTTTCTGTGCAATGGCTTAGCTACTTCTAGACACAAAACATGCTTTTGTTCTCTTTTCCACTTTGCTTGTGGGGGTGCAAAGAAGAATTCTTTTATTCTTTTATCTTCTCTTCGAAGTGTATACATATAAGAGTATTTTGGTGAAGGTCACCGTCATCTGAGGAGGGGGAGGGGAGAAACTCTAGGGCTACCTGATTTTTCCCAGCTACCTCCTCTTAATATGTCCAGAAAAGTTGTATTTAATTGGTTGACAGACTTCTGGATGTGTGGTAACCCAGCTCAGCAGTAAGATCTTGAAACCTCTGGTGAATGGCCACTATATACATGCAGGCTGGGTGTGAAAGACCCATGAAGAGAGTCCAATGTGTCATAGCCATTTCCAGTCCATTGTACGTGTGACCTCAGACAGCACACATGCGGTAAGTGAAAAAAATTCCAGCGCATGCTTGCATTCTCCCTGGGGGTTTACCCAGTTAGGGAACTTCACAGTTAAACTCTTGTCAAAAAAGACAATTAAGTTTTATCGAAGGTCACCAAGGAGAACAGGAGAAGCATCTGTGTAGGAAACACAAGGCACAGTCAAGAGGGGTATTTAAATGTTGGCAGATACTAGGCATAAAAACAGGGCACATACACTGCCTTTTAGGTTTGGGCTTTAAGAATAAGCATGAGAGATTTTGAACCTCAACTGCTTTTAGAGAAAGTTGTTAGATATGTTTCTAAGGAGAAAATAATTTTTTTAAAAGGCTTAAAAAACTTAAAAAAAACTTTAAAAAGCTAAGTTGTTTTCTTTACATGTTGTTAAAGCATTAAAGCGTAAGCCTCGTACGGGAAATAACAGAATGGACAAATAAACATTCAGTATGTTTTTTTTAATTGGTGGTAAATTTGCTAAAACATAAAATCAGTTGTATCTTTATCACTTTATTTCTACGCATACACAGTGGTGCTAATATATAATTAAACTACAGTGTGATTATTGCTTTTTGCATTGTGGAGTAGTAAAAAAAATGGTTAGAAACAGATTTCTGTTTGGCAGATGCTGTATCGCTTGCAGCTCAAAGTGTCAAACATACACATCAGGGTCAAAATGTATGCAAAAAGGACATAATTTGGACTTCTGCTGTGATTTAAAATAAAATAGAATAAAAAGTCACCCCTTTTCCCATGGTGGAAAAAAAAAAAAATTGGTAGAAATAATGAGAATGTTGTTTACTATATTTTAGCTTTTTTATTACCACTATTAAATAGAAAAAATTTACATGCAACAATCAGAGTAAAGTAAACCATTTGTTTTCTTGTGAATTTTTGTATGTCTATCAGTTCATTTAAAACAAAATGTGGTAACTTATTGTGGAAGATACACCTCCTCTGAGCTCCTTGATCAGACTGATATTTGAAAGACTTACAAGAAAGCAAGGTTTGTAACCTTTTCTGCAAGTGTCACCATGCTTTCCTACATTTATTGCCATTGCCCTAAGAAGTGACAGCCTTATGTGTCCTTCTGTCTACAGGCAAGAACTGGAAAAGCTATGAGTTAAGAATACAAAATGTGAAATGTGTAATCAACGTTTCATGAGGAAGGTGGAAGAATAAGGAAGGTTTCAATAACTATTAAAATCCAAAGCCTAGACTGTCAGGCCATTGCTCACTCTAAATAATACCTTGCACCATAGCTCCTTAGCTCCTCTAACCTGGATGGAAGACAACATGCCTTACCTTCATTCACATTACAATATACAGAATCTTAATATCACCCAAAGTAAAAGAAAATTTGGCTCGTGCCTTTTGGATATTTTCAGTAGTAAATAAAATAATCCAAAATATTTTAATTGGTTTAGGTATTTTAGGAGGAATTAACAGGTTGAGTAAATTAGAGCCATCCCTGGAGGGATCCCCAGGTGGGCAAGTAGGAGCAAAACCTGACATTTAAATCCATGTATAAGACAAAGAGAGTTTAATAATTGTTTTAATGGGGATTTTAGAGAATAAGAGCAAGTGACCTAAAACCAAACACATTTCTGTCAGAACAAGGGATGGATCTGAATCACAAAATGCAAATGCTGTGGAACCTCCATCCCAAAGTCTGATGCTGGCATGTGGGCTTTTGATCTAACAAAACCTGTAGAGCAAAGAGTACCCATCTGGGAAAAATACTAGTGATATGAAAGGCCAAATGAGGATCAATACAATTAATAGGTCACTTTCCTCAGTTATTTCTAGACCATGTATTTGAAGCAGATTAATAGATGGGCCTAGATTGTTTCAGTAAGCAATTTGGATGGAGCTTGATTCACCTTGAACAGAAAGATGAAAGACCTGACACAATTCACAGGCTGTGATCCAGATTCTTTTAAACACAGAAACTTAAAAGAATAGGAGGTGCAAGGAAGAGAGAATTCTCAAGCAGGGAAGGAACAAGTAATGTGAAGACTATGATATTTTATTTTCCTGCTAAACTCCTTTAGAAAAACTGTCCATTTACTTCTTACAAGCAGAGACTCCTGCTGTGTATAGAAGATTGGTATGCACTCAAAATTTTACATGAATGAAATATATGGCTGACAATCTGACCTGTGTTATTTTCTAGCCATTCAAGTTCTGGCTGCAGGCTGGCTGAAGGAAAAGTTTTTAACTAGAAATAGTTCAAAAACATGGGAGAAAGCTTCCAGAAATAGTCTTCCAGAAAAGACATGCTTGGTTTTGGTGGTGTTTGTGTCAGCCCTACCAACACAACTTTTTTTTTTTCCTCTCACTGAGATTTTCTTCTTTTAATTGCTATTTCTAACCTTGCTCATAAGTGGAAGCAAAATGCTTTTATCTCAATTTAGCTAGTATTTAATGGACCTGTGAAAACACAGACATTTAAATATATGAGCTCTTTACAGGTCTCCATTTAAAGTATTTAAAATTTGGTGACAAGTACTTAATGATTTTTAGAGAAAATAACCTTGATTATGCATTACAATGAATAATAGTTCTTTCTCAAAGGGTATCTTTTCTCTTTTATGTCGTATTTCAGTTATGTGGTTTAAAGGTAAAATGCTAAAAGGGCAATCTAGTTTACAGAATGAACTATGTCTGTTAAAATTCTGTTTAAAATTTTATGATACTGCAGTTTATTAACATTGAAAGAAATTTAGCACCTAGTGTATGGTCCCTGTTGTTGCCTGCATTTATTATCCTGGCCCACTAATAGACCACTTCAAACTGAATAACATATCATACAGGAACGAAACTAGAATTGCTACTAATAGTGGCTTAATTTGACTGATAGTGGCACACACTGTCCCTTCCTCACAATAGGTTTATTCATCTATAAGTTAGTTTATATGGTATTTAATTACAGATACCTCATATTTATAGACTTCTGGACTTGGCATTCTTTTTGACTACCAAGCACTAAGTTGTGCTATTCAAACTGAAAAATAAAAGAAATGCAGTAAAGTGGAAACAAGTCAGGTGGCCCAGAGCAACTGGGGCTGTCCAGGAAGGCAATGGATAACCTGAATAGGATAACAGAAACAGAGTAATTACTGAAGTGTGCTAAGGAGAGGTAAAGCATATACTGTCCTAAGAAAGAATGAAACTTCTGAAAGCTATCTATTTGACAGAGGAAACCAGAAAAAGAGCAAAAGCTTTTTATGCATCCTAACACAACGGAAACAGATATCAAACATGCAAGACCAGACACCTTGTGCAATTTCTAATTTGCGATCAAATTATAACAGAAAACAGGGGCCCTAAACTGAGAAAAGGATTATCAGAAAGATTTCTTTTGTACGTAAAAAACAAATACAGATTTGGCAAGCTAAGGAAGACAACCAAAACAGGCCATATGTTTTGAGGGGAGGGAACAACAAATGTTAATGCATTGGATAAGTAAGTCTTCAAACTCCTACGAGCATGCAGAAATGCAACAAGATCAAACACTCAAAGTAAAGTCTAAATAATGAATGTGAGTTTGTTTAGAAGAAGCAGGATGAAAAATTGTGCAGGATAAGGAATTTAATCAGATTTAAGCAGTGTCCAGTGCTTAGACAGACTATATTTGGAAGAAGCAAAACCATCTTCTAGAAAAGTCAGTACAGAAAGACTGAATGTATCTAGAACTAAGTTAATGAAGCAGTCTGGGACAATAAGTAAAAGGAGGGCTTTTTGTGAAATTAATCCAAAGAATTACATGTGAGAACTGGAACATCAGCTTAAATACTGGTGAAATCTTTATAATTTCTAAAGTGAATCATGGTGCACAAGCTTGTGTGCTAGCAGCAACGAAGGCTTTGGAGAAAAGTTAGTTGTGGTAAAATAGGGAATGTCTGAAGAAGAGAGCAAGAGAATAATTCCTGGCATAAATGTGTCTGAAGGACGGTAAAAAAAAAAAACCACCAACCTGTATCAAAAGTAAGTTTGATGAAACAGGAGTGATAGGCTTCTGAACAATTATTTTTCCTATCTAGAAGTAGCATCAGTAGAAAACTATGGCTTCTGGAGATGAAATCTGAGCACTAATGTCTGTGTTTATTAAATGGGACATATTAAATATTGCTATGATGGGTAAAAGAGCACAATTCAACTGTTATGAAATGAAATGGTTTTCAGAGGAATATGATCGTAAGTATGTTACTTCAGGTGCAGGGTGTCCAAGCTCAATGGTGTTATAGAAAGCGCTGTAGAAATTGACAGAAGAATGCCTTAAAAAGCTGAAAAATCAGATTCCTATTTGGCATTCCTGAATTTCAGAGCAGCAACCTTTAAATTTGATCTGTCACCAGCTGAAATGTGGTTTGACAGAAAGCTTAGAGCCAGACTACTTGATTGTATAATCTCTTCTTTTAACTTAGAGGTAAGGTAAGTTAGAAAAAGAAAAAATGAAACAGAAAATGTACTTCAAGAATGGAAACTATCATACAGCCTATACATCTGCAAGGCAATATATATGATGGACAAATATGAGCAAATCAGGCATTAATCTTTAGTGAAGTTGTTCCAATGACGTTGTTATTGAACATACAGGAGAAATTGGAGATAACTCCTCCTCTTCAGAAAGAAACTGAAGGAATAAGAGGTGAATTCTGAAAATTTAAGTGTAGAAACAGAAGCATCTGCAGAGAAGTTGGTAAAAGAAGTTACAGTATTGTAGTAGTTGAAGAGCTGAATAGAGGAAGAATTACAGAGGTTTCTTCATGAGGCCAGAGGAAGGACACAAAAGGACTTTTTGCAATAGACAGTTGCCAAGGGATCCCTGCTATATAAGCAGGAATAAGAGGCAGCTAATACAGAATTTGTCTTGTATGCAGCTTTGAGCATACCCCTTGAGAAGAAAAAAGGAATAGTGGTATTTTGGCTAAGCTGTAACCACATTGCCAAGTGTCAGGTTATCAATGGCATTCATGGCTAAGCCAACAGAAAATGAAACAATGGAATAATTGTTAAAGGGTGCTGGGGAGAGTCCATTGCTAGAAAAGCTTAAGGAGAGGTTATGCAAACACCTGTCAGGAATGAGGTAGACATAGTAGTCCTGCTCTGGCCAAGGGGCTAGCCTAAAAGGTTCCCTCAGCTTTCTAGCTCACCTTGGGGATCTGTTACAGTAGCAAGAGTCTGCAACTGATTTGGGACAGGAGTCCCTAGCAGGATGGCCAGTTCAAAAATGAAGTGTAGAATGAAAACCAGAGTCAGACTATTTCCCAGGAAATGAGTTTCCCAATTCTCCAGTGAAATGAAAGATCAAGAGAGAGAAAAATTCTGATACAAAAACACAGCTTCTTATTCTTTCCCCTCTCCTCCTTATCTACTTTCCTAAGTCCCGATTCAGTAAAACATATGTTGAATTTTAGCATCATGTTGAAGCCCCCTTGAGATCCCAGGGACAACAGAATGCATTCAGTGCTTCCCCAAAAGTAATGGCTGGTAGTAGTAAGTGCATGTTCACGAACTTAGATGCATCAGAGTCTTACTTTGTGTCTGTTCCTGCTCCCACAGACATTTTCAAAGCTAAGAATTCAACTGCATGCTGTTGTCTCATTTCCAAACAGGAATCTTGTGGAGAACCTGCAGAGTATGGGTCTGTCTGATGAAGTCTGATACACAGGGTCCCATGTGCTCCCAGCAGCCTGCCTCAACCTCAGGAAGCCTTCACACAGGATTAGCAAAGCCTGGAGTTTTTGGTGAAATGCAGTGTGGGTTGGAAAGACTCAAGCAGTGATTTCTTCCTTGCAGTAAGGAGGAGGAAGCAGATCCTTGGACCTTGCCAACAGAATGCCTCTCTAGGTTAAAAGCAAAGTCAAGCTCACCCATCCCTTCCCAGCACCTCTCAGGGCAGCATGGGCAGACAGACAGACAGAGCCAGTGAGGTGTCAGTGGGAGCCCCTCTATTCACTTGGAACAACTTTGGCTGGGCTCTGCAAAACTGTAGAACAAAATGACACTGCCTTCCCCAAAATCTTATATTACATCAGGTGCTCCATCTGCCCCAGGAGGAGGAGAGCAACATGCTGTCGGCTCTGTGGCCATGCCAGAGCTGAGGCTGGCGACACCGTGATCATTCAGAGACAGAACTAATCTTCCCATCCGTGCCTCTAGGGAGATAATGTTGATGAGTATGTGCACAGCTTCTTGGGCCACAAATTGAGAAATATCTGGCACCCCAGCCTGCAACTAATGGACATAGCTCTAACTTAGGACCTCTCAGGTCTTGCAATATTTTTCTGAGAGGAAGGATTTCTCCTAAGTGGGTGTTTCTAATTATGGTAGCCTGTAATACCAAGGAGCTTGGTAAGGTTTGTCCTCTTTGCTGGATCCCAAGGCTACTGTACTAACCAGTAACTAAGGGAGATACACAAGAGTGATGTGTTATGTATATAAGGCATACATAAGTGTATGTAAGCCTGGAGATATTTTTTCATAACCTTTAATATTGCACATCCTCTCCAGGAATAGTTTCAAGTGTTAGAGTGACTGGGATCATGCTATTGCTTAGGAATGAGAATGTAACAAAAGCCTTTTCAAAGTATCAAGGATACTCCGAAAACGTCAGTGTTCATTAAATGTTATCAAGCATTTTATTCAGATGGCACAGTGCAGAAAGGTCCTGCTGTGCAAGGCTCTATATATACTCAAAGGAGAGAATTCATACCCGACTAGCTCACACTCCAGGGAAGACAGACAAAAGATGACTAAGAGGAAGCATTTTTATTCCTGTTTTACAAAAAGGGCACGGAGAGGTAAATCACTTGTTGGGGTCATACAAAAAAGATATAATGATATGAGGTCATGTAAGGACTAATTCAGTACCTTCCATTACAGCATCCTTTCTTTCTTAAGGGTGCTACATGATTTTATGATATAAGAAATTAAGATACATTTTCCAAGTTCTCCAATATGATGTGTTGTCTTTCCCACATGAATAAGAGAGTCCTTTATTTAGTAGAGTTTGATATGGTGTTAGATGCAAACCTGCAGTCAGTTAAAATGGGCTGCTATTGGCTTCAGATCCAGATGACCTAAAACTGAGCCTTCCAGAGGCTATTTGATCTTCCTCCACATTTTGGGAATAGACATTGTGTGGAACTAGATTGGGCAAAAGGAATGGATAATGCGGCATTCAGTTAGTCATCATCATTGTGTGTGCCTGAGTGTGTTGGTTTTGGTCGACAGACTGCAAGCCACGTTAAAAGTAGTAATGAGAAGAGTAAGGTAGGTATTGAGAATTTTGCTTTTTGAGGGATTTACCTATGATATTTTCTAAAGCTGAATTTTGAATAGTAAGATGATGGATAGTGAATCATTTAAAAACAAATCTTGTTTAGGTCTTTAGCTTGCATAATAGGATCTCATTTAACAGAGCTCCTTGTTAACTCATTAAGGAAATTCAAGACTGGGGGATGAAAATGGCTTTGTATACTATCAGAAGGCAAGATGATGCATTGAGTTGTCTCACAAGCAGGTGTATTTATTCCACTGGTTCTTTCAAAAGCATTCTGTGGATTTTATGGCTTCGACTTTTCTCTCTTCATTTTCATCAATCTACAATTAATCTTGGGGAATGTTTGCCATGCATCATTGTCATTTCATACTCTGTGAGGCCGTTTTGGAAGCCTGTCTCTTGCAGACACAAAGGAAGGAGTTTTTTCTCAAGATACAGTGGGTACAAGAAATTAATATCAGGAAGACCATTCTCGGCTCTTTTTGTGCAAAGTGTCTACAGCCCTGCAGATTAAAAGCAAATGAGAAGGAGGAAAGAGTGCACATATGCAATGGAAGAGAGAAGTGGGAACAGGAGATGGGGAAAGTATTTCTTTAGAGAAAATAACTCTGTCCTCCTCTATACTGTTGTATTTGAACATATGTATGTATAGACACCTTTAAACATACAACTTTTTCTGAAGTGAGGGATGCAAACTGTTTGGTTTTGGTTTTCTGATATATTATCAGGTAAATTTTGCAGCAAATAAAGTTAAAAATTTTATTGGATATATGCTGTCAGAGTCGTTGGATTCTAACAGTAGGAAAAAAAACATTTTCATTACACGTAACTCAGAAATTTAAGGAATCAGAAAGCTTTGGTGGTCATTAAAAAGAAAATTTTCTCTATTCAGGTTTAGGAACTAAATGGATGAAGACTTCAAGGTATTCCTACTGTAAAAAGGAAATGATTAATGAGAACTTATGTCACAGCAGTCTTGGACAGCAAGTTGCAAAGAAGTGAAATTTGCTTGGATTTAAAAAGGAAGGAAAAACATTGATTAAGAAGCATATGAAATATTTATTTATAAGTATTTTTCTAATGCATTCTGCTTGTAGCAAGTCTGTACTATGAGGTTCTGTACTGTGAACACCTATGCACTCTGTAAAATGAGCTTTACAGATCAGCCTTACTGAAATGGTCACTGAGGTACTAACCAGGCAGGATGATGTTCTTGCTTGTGCTTCACAAAATCATAGGGATGAGTTGATTGGATTCTGTTTTGATTTTTTAAGATGCTTTTTCAGCGAGTAAGATAGGACCACCCTGGAGCAAAAAAAGGCAACATACATCCATCTGAAACAGAAACACTGAACAGACCAAACTTTCAAAAGTTGGGTATCCAAACTGTATTCTTTTTCCAACCCAGATTTTTGTTCCCTCAGTAAGGCAGACACCTCTGTTCTTACTCTGCAGGATGGATACTTCATTCCCCCTGTGTCCTGGTTTCAGCTGGGATGTAGTTAACTGTCTTCCTAGTAGCTGGTACAGTGCTATGTTTTGAGTTCAGTATGTGAAGAATGTTGATAACACTGATGTTTTCAGTTGTTGCTCAGTAGTGTTTAGACTAGAGTCAAGGATTTTTCAGCTTCTCATGCCCAGCCAGGGCACCTGACCCAAAGTGGCCAATGGGGTATTCCATACCATGTGACGTCCCATCTAGTTTAGGAACTGGGAAGGAGGGGGCAGGGATTCGCCGCTCGGGGACTGGCTGGGTGTCGGTCGGCGGGTGGTGAGCAATTGTCCTGCGCATCATTTGTACATTCCAATCCTTTTAGTACTACTGATGTCATTTTATTAGTGGTATCATTATCATTATTAGTTTCTTCTTTTCAGTTCTATTAAACTGTTCTTATCTCAACCGTAGAGTTTTACCTTTCTCCTTCCGATTTTCTCCCCCATCCCACTGGATGGGGGGGGAGTGAGTGAGCGGCTGCGTGGTGCTTAGTTGCTGGCTGGGGTTTGGCTGGGGTTAAACCACGACACCCTGCCATCCTAGTAGCCACACTGTGTAGCTCTTCCTTCCGAATTTATGTCTCTTGAGCCTTTGTGATTAGAGTTGTGTTTTGAATTCTAGATAAACTCTTAACAGGGTTTTATAGGGAAGTATTAATACCCTCCATCTTTGCTAGAGTGACTCTGCCTGATAAATATTGGTTCTTTCTTTAATGACCACATCAGATTGGTGTCTCTTGTTCTTCCAAGCTGACTATCTGCAAGGAGATTTTCCTCCTTCTGTATTAATTCCAGCTGATTAACTTCCAGCAAATAAGAGGATTTTCTTTGATAGCATTGTACAGTGTTACAGCTGTTAGTACTGCTATGTTGTCTCCCATTTCTCACTTCGTTCCCTAAGGTCATTTGGTTCTCTCTACGTAATAATCTGTTTCTCCTTTCTGGTTATGTCTTCCAGGTCTGCAACATCCACACGTTTTATTAGCAGAGTTACAAGTCTTTTCATTGCGTAAAGGTCATTAGAGAAAAGCTGAACACAGCATGTCCTAAGACCTGAGATGTTCTCCTAACAGCTTCCCTCTAGTTTGAAAGTTCCTTATTTACCACAGTGCCCTTTACTTCCTATCCCATTTTACAATCAGTTTCGTAATTCCCAACTTCTCTACTCTAGCAATTCCCCTGAATGCCTTACTGTAATCCAGGCAAATTGGACCTAGCATATTTCCCTTGTCTACAGAAAGCCAGTGTCTTCTCAAAGAAAAGTATCATCTGCACCTTGCATGATTTGCCTTTTTTTCTGTTCTCCATCCACATTGCAGCCACTATTATTCTTTTGGCCCTGGCAGTGGTTCTTGAATTCTCCTGAAAGGAAATTACAGCTTTTATTGGGAGCTTCATCTCAGAAAAATCTTCAGGATGATGTGAAAATGGATTTGAAATATGCTGTAAGAAAGACAAAGAAATGGTTGCACTGCTCCTAGTACATTTTAATGTCTCTTTAACTAACAACCTCACAGAGACATTGGCATTCAGTCTGTGCTGATACTGATGCTAGTGCTGTGTAATGATTACAATAAACCTATTTAGATGAGGAACACAAAACGTTATAACAACAATCCGCATTACCAGGCAATGAAGTTTGGTGAGTTTTCTATGTTTCGCAAGATTTTTTTGTTTATTTTTTGGAGCAATGTGAAGGGACAGGATCTTTCTAGTTTCTTAAGAGAGAACAAGAGTTTAATTATTTGTGATTATTTCAGATAACAATTTTTAGCAGGAGAGGAGGGTTGGCAAAGCAGTAAGAGAACTGAAGGATTTGCCAGTCAAAGACTTTTCAGAATAAAACGTCCAGCACTAGAATTTGCCACTTTGAAGCAGGTCAGCTTAATTAAATAATTATGCCCTTAATAGATGTGTAGCCATGTAGAAAATCGTGACTCCAGAGTTTTAAATATTTCTAGACCTTGCATTAAAATTTTGCATTAAATTTGCATCATAAGCTTTGAAAAGATGTTTTCAGTAAAACTAGATAAATGATGTCTTGAATGTCATTTCTTAAGGCACTGCAGAAGCCTTTTTCTTGGTCATGAAAAAAGGATTATTTATTTATTTATTTATTCAATAGTAGGCTGTCAAGATGAAAGGAAAAAATAAAAACAAACACAAAACCCGAGGGTACTCTGTTTCTTCTGTCCAAACACACAGTAACAGAAACAAGTGCAAAACATTAATAAATCTACTCCAGAAGTCATTAGTCATCTGTGGACACTGCATGGAAAAAAGTACCTATCATCTTAGTGACATGAGTGGAAAGTCCACCCAGAAGTTGTGTAACAGCAATGAGAATGTGCCAACAGACATTAACAGATTAAAGGCTCCCACCTAACATCTACCCTATCTGTATGGGTTTGAATGTTTTCTTTGGTTTTTTTGAATTCAAGATATGCTCTACCTATTTGTTCTTTATAGATCTCAGAAGAAAGTTTCTCTCTTAAACTCCATTATTTCTGGATTTGGGGCTTCTGTCAGAAACAGTGCAAGAACAAACAGTATTCAAAAGATCCCATTTTGCTTCCAGCTAAATTTACTCAATGTCAAAGCAAGTGATTTATTAATTTATAAAGCAAAAGCAACTCGGTTTTCAAATCACTAAGATTCATATGAGGGGGGGGAGGGCCAAGCTGGAGACGAAGTTACATGCTTGGTTCTTATTTTATTTAGCTTGGTTCCCCTGTTAAATGTGACCCTGTGGCAGTTTATGGCCCCCATATGGTGTACAGTTTGAGTGAAAAATAGATCCATTTGGCCATAGTTTCAGGGAATGTTTTTCTAGTCTTTTACACTGCTGAAAGCTTTATTGATGCTATCAATGGGAGAAGATATAGACTTTCAAATAAATCTGCCCAATATTTACCTGTTGATTGTCTCAGCTTATGCCTATGCTTTCTATGCAATTTCAAACAAACCTTTAATGAAAACAAAACAGAAAAATTGCTCTTATTTAACTTTTCATAACTGAATGGTAATTTAGGAGCTCCTCCTGTTAGGGCAGCTATCTAAAAGTGTTCAATTTTTTTTCTTCTTCTTTTTTTTTTTTTTTTTGACTGCAAGTACGCCTCTTTTTTTTCCCCTAAAATTGGACTCAAGTAGATATGGAGTGAAAATTTTTTCTGTTCTCTGACATTTTTTATTGGATTTAAAAGATTTTTCACTTTTTACATAGGATCAAGCCTATGTCTTTCAAAGCCTTTGTCGAAAGCCGCAGAAGGCAAGATATTAATTTGGCAACTGACATACCTTAAATGCAGTAGGCTCAGATATAAAATGAACAAGGGTCAAACCTTGGTCTTATTGATCACAAATGATATGCTAGTTGCAAAAGTTAAGTTTTGGATCAGTGGGCTATTTTGCCACTCCTCTCCACCCAGTTTTGGCAAGCAAGTATATCCTGCGAGTGATCAGTTTGGGCCAGAGAAGTTGACTAAAAGCCCCATGTTTCCACAAAGAATTTTTTTCATGAAACCATTTTCCCAATAGATTTTTTTTTTTTTTTAAATCTTATCCAATTGTTCTAATAGTGATACAGGCACCCCAAATTTGAGATACTTGCAGATCTTGGTCACTATACATTCACAATATGAGACTCTTCAATTTTGGAAAACACTGAAATGTAGATCAAAAGAAAGGCAGAAATGCAAAGTTTTGTTAGAACTTTTTTGTTTGTTTTTTTGTTGGGTGTGTGTGGTTTTCACGTCATAATGTGAAATGTTTGAGAAACCACCCCAATACTTCACTGAACTATAACTCTGCCTTTTTGATGTTTTCACTTCATTCAGCTAAGGTAGATACAAACATAAATCCAATGTTCACCTGCAACATTTTAATAAAAGATCACATAGGATTGTGAGTTCATAAAATTATAACTACTTGATGTTATTGTTAATGCAGTTTCTTCTGGAACATGTACAATGTATTAATACTCTGTAGTTAACAGGCCGTTCTAGTAGAACTCAATCTATAGTGACATAAATAAGTCATCATGGAATGGAAAAAGTTTCTTATAGGGGAAAGCTCAACTGATTTTGGTCTGCTTATCCAAAACCAAAAAGGACCATTGCATGCCATTTCTTGTGTCAGGCTTGCAGATGCTGTGAAAGAGAGGTCTCCCATAAAGACCATTCGCTTCCTGATTGAAACTTCATATGCCGGTGTCCTGCATCAGGAGGGGACAAATGCCCCCAAGGAATGCAGTCCATAGTTGCCATTGGCAACCCTATGCAAACTCTTGTAAGGCAGCACAGTGTGTTGGGTGGCAGAATCCCTTAGTCCTTGTTGGCAGTATATACTGAGCTGCACCAAGATGGGTAACAGCCCACAGAAGATGCTCATGCAGCATGCTAGTGCCCACACTGGCCTCCAAGCATCCTGGTGCCCTGCAGACAGATGCATAACTTGAAGTCACTACCACTTCTTCTTATTCTTCTTTCCCTGGGCTTTTTTGTTTTAGAAACTGCTGAGAAGCTGCAGTTGTCTTACCAGCAGCCGCCAGGCACATGGGAATGCAGAATAAGCAGGAATTTCCATTGCTCCAAGAGCTGACTACACTGCCAGGAGTCAGACTGACTTCAGCTCCTCAAGGTTAAACTATCATGAGAAGTAACTGCAGTACAATGCCCTTGCTCCTTTGTCACTGTGCCTCACGGTGACTTGATGAGATCATTTGACCAGATGATAGGGGAGCTTCAGAGACAGTCCAGTCCTCAGGCAACCCTAAACTAAATTCTGTAGCTTAACTGCTGAAGAATATGCTGCAATTAAAAAATCAGGGCCAGACTTCTTGACAGACCAAATTTGCCCAGATTGAGTACTCTACTACCATATCTACAACCTCTTCCCTACTCTTGACTCCTTTGGGGATGTTGCTGGTGTGCCTGTGGTAGTCTGCACTTTGCTGTGCCAGCATACACTCTGGGGCATTGCTTTCAACTGTCACTCAATATAAAATGCATATTTGTAGGCTCCAGGGTACCTAACTAAATCTAATGTAAAGGCTGTAGTCTGGAATCTTTATTTTATCATTTCTCAAACTGATCCCAGCTTAGCATCCTTGCATACATAAACAAGTCCATGGGGCCAGATGGGATCCACCCAAGGGTACTGACGGAGTTGGCAGAAGTGCTCACCAAGCTACTTTCAATCATTTATCAGCAGTCCTGGCTAACCAGGGAGGTCCCAGTTCACTGGAGGGTAGCAAATGTGATGCCCATCTACAAGAAGGGCCAGAAGGAGGATCTGGCCAATTATAGACCTGTCAGTCTGAGCTTGGAGCCAGGGAGGGTTATGGAGCAGATCATCTTGAATGCCATCACGTGGCATGTACAGGACAACCAGGTGATCAGGTCCAGCCAGCAAGGGTTTATGAAAGGCAGGTCCTGCCTGACTAATCTGATCTCCTTCTATGACAAGGTCACCTGCTTAGTGGACGAGGGAAAGGCTGTGGATTTTGTTTACCTGGACTTTAGTAAAGCCTTTGACACCATTTCCCACAGCATTCTCCTGGAGAAACTGACTGCTCATGGCTTGGACAGGTGTACTCTTTGCTGGGCAAAAAACTGGCTGGATGGCCAGGCCCAAAGAGTTGTGGTAAATGGAGTTAAATCCAGTTGGCAGCCAGTCACAAGTGGTGTTCCCCAGGGCTCAGTATTGGGGACAGTTCTGTTTAATGTTTTTATCAGTGATATGGATGAGGGGATCAAGTGCACCCTCAGTAAGTTTGTAGATGACACCAAGTTGGGCAGGAGTGTTGATCTCCTTGAGGGTCAGAATGGTCTACAGAGGTATCTGGACAAGCTGGATCAATGAGCCAAGGCCAGCTGTATGAGGTTCAAGAAAGCCAAGTGCTGGGTCCTGCACTTCAGTCATAACAACCCCATGCAACACTACAGGCTTGGGGAAGAGTGGCTGGAAAGCTGCCCGGCAGAAAAAGAGCTGGGGGTGTTGTTTGACAGCCGGCTGAATATGAGCCAGCGGTGTGCCCAGGTGGCCAATAGCATCCTGGCTTGTATCAGAAGTAGTGTGGCCAGCAGGACTAGGGAAGTGATCGTTCTTTTGTACTCTGCACTGGTGAGGCTGCACCTCAAATAGTGTGTTCAGTTTTGGCCCCCTCATTACAAGAAAGACATTGAGGTGCTGGAGCACATCTAAAAAAGAGAAACAAAGCTGGTGAAGGGTCTAGAGAGCAAGTCTTATGAGGAGCGGCTGTGGGAACTGGGGTTGTTTAGTCTGGAGAAAAGGAGGCTGAGGGGAATCTTTATTGCTCTCTACAACTACCTGAAAGGAGGTTGTAGCGAGATGGGTGTCAGTCTCTTTTGCCAAGTAACAAGAGATAGGATGAGAGGAAATGGCCTCAAGTTGCACCAGGGGACGTTTAGATTGGATATTAGGAAAAATTTCTTCACTGAGAGAGTTATCAAGCATTGGAACAGGCTGCCCAGGGAAAGGGTTGAGTCACCATACCTGGAGGTATTTGAAAAGACATGTAGATGTGGTGCTTAGGGACATGGTTTAGTGGTGGACTTGGCAGCGTTAAGTTTATGGTTGGACTCCATGATCTCAAAGGCCTTTTCAACCTAAACAATTCTATGGTTCTATAATTCTTCTGTCCCTTTCCAGACTGTATGAGGCCCCAGGCAGAGGCAGGGAACTGCAGCTATTTCTTATGCTCATGCTTTAGACTGGGACATTTCCAGGTTTCTGCACCCAGCAACCTAAATGGTTGACAAGTGTTGTTTCACAGTTAAATCACTGCTACTTTTCATTGTTGTGCTGTGAGGGGCAAAAGTATTCCACCCATCACTTCTGGATTGATTTAGGCACTCTCTGAACAAGTGTTAGTTTTATTTTCAGAAGTCTGGAAAGGCACGGTCTTCACCCTTGTTAGGGGTTCTAGGAGAATCAAAGCACAAAATTAACAAAATTATTATAAGCAAGTTGGGGTAAGAAAAATAAACTTAGGAAAACAAGCCAGCTAGCATAATCTAAATCTTCTCATACTTGCCTGGAACGCACATGCAATAGCTTTGTGGGACGAGCTCAGAAAAATCAATACTCCAAATGAAATATCATTGGAATCTTCTTCTCATTTCTGCTGTGGTCTCAGTGAGGAGCTGTAATGTATCCATGAATAATGTTTAGCTTCAATCTCTTTTACAGCCGTTCCAAACAGATGAGCAATTTTTGAAAAGCAACTGTTGAAGATGCACTTTTGCCTCTTCATCAAAAGCGTATAAAAATGAAATATATTGCAGTATTTATTGCAATGTATTACAAACCGTCATGGTGATCCAATACAGATGCTTCTTCTTCTCTGTGGCACCGACCTTCAGAAGTGATGATGTGAAAAGCCCTAGATTTTATGACAGCTTAACTCAGAATACATTACAGCTTCTGTATTAACATGTATTTGAAGCTCTGCTGTAAACTTTGAATATGAAAAGAAACTCCGTACCTTGTATTCCAACTATAAAGTTTAAATATGAAGAGAAAGATGTTCATGGAGGTATAAGCAGGATTTCACAATATTTATTTGAAATGAAGTTCCCTTTTTAACTTGCCCTACCAGACAAATAGTTCTTTCTGGGTGTTCCATGAATTTTGCACTTGTTAAGTGAATCTAATTATCGACAGTGTAAAGGGCACCAGATGAGCAATACATAGACATGCATGATACAGCCATGTGTAGATATACTGGTTACTTAATAGTTAAATTTGAAAGCAGGATTCCAAGACAAGATGTGTGTGAGCAACAGCTGTGAGACACAGGCCGTCTTTAGCTGTAATGAACTTTGTGATCCAGTCTTGTCAACTCAAGCCAAGCAAACAATTCTTAACACTGCTCACTGAAGGACATTTTGCTGTGCCTGCCACAGCGGTGAAAAGCTCAAGATAGCTACAGAAGTGATTCCTCTCCAGAGTCCCTGATGGCCTATGGCCATCGCCCCTTGGAGGGGCTGGTTGACTCCATCTGTTGCAGGCCCCAGACTTCAAGGCACTATTTCCACAATCAAGGGCTCCAGGAACAGGCACTCCTCTGATGAAGGAATGGCACTAGTGGTTACTGCTATAGCCATGCAGGCACGGCTCTCCTGCCAACTTTGGTGGTTCCCCAGAAAAGCAAAGAAAGGCACAACACCCATTCCTGGAAAAAGGTGGAGCTCTTTTGGAAACCATCACTTAAGGTTGCCAGCTGTGATGCTGCAGCTGGCAGCATTTTACTGCCAGGAGGAGCGGAAAAGATGAAGCAGAAAGGATGACCAGGAATGACGTTTATGGAAGCATTCGGGAGGGCATGGCTTGGCCTCCAAATAAATAGTTCTAATTATGTTTGGGTTCTTTGTGTTGCTTAACCTACATGTGTTATCTGTGTGTGTATGTGTTGTTTTACTCCCATGTGTTGCACATCCACACATCCTGTCAAGTATGAATTATGTCTTTGCCTCAATGGGCTATGCAGTGAGACAGCTCTGGCTGAGATAGTGCCCTCACCTCTGCAGGTGAGGTGCAACTGATAGCAGGTCAAGGAACAGTGCTGGCTTTGTGATGCTTCAGTTCTGCTCCTGGCCCACAGCTGTGCCAAGTGGGAAAAGAGCACCCAAATCCACAGTGTCCATCACAGAGACAACGCAGACAGGATTAGAGGTATGTCTGAATCTCCTGCTGGTGCAGAGAGACTTGGAGAGGAGGATACTCACTATTCACCTAGGAATGTCTTTATGAAAGAAAAGCTTTGTCTTTAGGGGCACTAGAGGTTTCCCCAATGCATGTGACTCCAGAAATTGGGTGCTCACCTCCTCCCTGGACTATAATTAGCTCAGACATTGATTGCAGAGGCAAAGATGGCTCATGATGGAAGGGGAACAAACTGGGGAGGGAGAAAGCTGTCACCTGTCTAGGACAGCTACCACCTTCCTTTGCCTTACTCCTGTGTGGAGGTCACAGGGTACTCATTTCACCACCTTCTGATTCAGATACATGATTGTTCAGAGGATGTGCATTGCTCACAGATTTCGTGCTGTGGACTTTATGTAGCTCACTGGCGGAAACAGTGAATAGCAATGAGACTATGCAGCAAGTCCAGAGAGGAGACTGGAGGTCTGCAGGAGGTGAGGTTGTATTGGTTTTGTGTGGCAAGGTTTCGGTAGCGGGGGGGGTTACAGGGGTGGCTTCAGTGAGAAGCTACTGGAAGTTTCCCCTGTGTTTGAGAGAGCCCATACCAGCCAGCTCTAAGACAGACCTGCTGCTGGCCAAGGCCGAGCCCTTCAGTGATAGTGGTAACACCTCTGTGATAACATTTTTAAGAAGGTAAAAAAGTTGGGACGGAGAGAAACAGCCGCCGGAGAGAGGAGTGAGAACATGTAAGAGAAACAACTCTGCAGACACCAAGGTCAGTGAAGAAGGAGGGGGAGGAGATGCTCCAGGTGCCAGAGCAGAGATTCCCCTGTAGCCCCTGGTGAAGACCACGGTGAGGCAGGCTGTCCCCCTGCAGCCCAGGGAGGTCCACGGTGGAGCAGATGTCCACCTGCAGCCCGCGGAGGACCCCACGCCGGAGCAGGTGGATACCCGAAGGAGGCTGTGACCCCGTGGGAAGCCCGCGCTGGAGCAGGCTCCTGGCAGGACCTGTGGATCTGTGGAGAGAGGAGCCCACACTGGAGCAGGTTTTCTGGCAGGACTTGTGACCCCGTGGGGGACCCACGCTGGAGCAGTGTGCTCCTGAAGGACTGCACACCATGGAAAGGACCCACGCTGGAGCAGTTCGTGAAGAACTGCAGCCCATGGGAAGGACCCACGTTGGAGAAGTGTGTGGAGGACTGTCTCCTGTGGGTGGGACCCCACGCTGGAGCAGGGGAAGAGTGTGATGAGCCCTCCCCCTGAGGAGGATGAAGCGGCAGAAAATATTGTGTGATGAAATGACCGTAAACCCCATCCCCATCCCCTTGTGCCGCTGGGGGGGGCTTGGTAGAGAAATCCGGGAGTGAAGTTGTGCCCGGGAAGAAGGGAGGGATGGAGGGAAGGTGTTTTGAGATTTGGTTTTATTTCTCATTACCTTACTCTGGTTGATTGGTAATAAATTGAGTTAATTTTCCCCAAGCTGAGTCTGTTTTCCCTGTGATGGTAATTGGTGAATGATCTCTCCTGTCCTTATCTCAACCCGCAAGCTCTTTGTTATATTTTTCTCTCCCCTGTCCAGCTGAGGAGGGGGAGTGATAGAACGGCTCTGGTGGGCACCTGGCATCCAACCAGGGTTAACCCATCACAGAGGTCCATCATTTGGATCATAGAATCATAGAATCATTTAGGTTGGAAAAGACCTTCAAGATCATCGAGTCCAACCATCATCCATGCCCACTAAACCATGTTCTGAAGTGCCTTGTCTACGTGCTTTTTGAATACCTCCAGGGATGGTGACTCGACCACTTCCCTGAGCAGCCTATTCCAATGTCTGGCAACCCTTTCAGTAAATAAATTTTTCCTAATATCCAACCTAAACCTCCATTGCTGCAACTTGAGGCCATTTCTGGGTTGTGTCTCAAGCAGATGAGTTCAAAGCAGCACTTGCTGCTTAAATGTGGCACAGTCACAGATGCAAAGGAGCATGAGAGAATTTGTAAATCCCAACATCATATCATGGAAGACATGTCAGGGTGACTACAAAAGGACCTGGAGGCTTCTGTGACTGTTGAACACACTTTTGGGCACTCGGGTCAGTTTAGAAATATTATCTGTGACTCTGGGCTAGTATTCTGGAATGGAAGGCCTTAGCTGGCCCCCTTCCCTTTTACAGATGGTTTTTAGTGCATCCCATGTCTTTGATGTAATAAATGTTGATCTGCCTTTATTAGTTGTGTCTACTGCAATAATTTGAAACTTCCATACTATACTCCTGTCTGGAGCCAATTCTGATGTTTCTATTGTACAGTCACTTTTGGGATATTTCTATATTTGGAATGTTTCAATATTTTCAGTAAGGACATAAGTTTAGCTTGTACTCAAAACATCCAGTTAGGAATAGTATGGATATGGGCAGTGTGGTGCTGAGACTAAGTAAAGCAGCTTGGAATACATTACCTCCCACTCACTGCTAACAAGATTGCCTGACTTCTAATTGTTTAAAAATGTGGGTGAGCTTACCTGCACCTGTTTGCATGTGATCATAAGAAGTGCCTCCAAGTTCATGCAGCACTCTTAGTCTTTGTAAAGAAAGAATATTAAAAAAAGTCAGCTCAGTTCTTTGGCTTTGAATGTGTCTCTTAGAAATTATTAGAAGGGATGAAAGTTAAGATGAATCATCAAATGAAGTACCTTATGCACATTTTAATATATACAAAGCACTCAAGTTCAAGAACAAAACTAATTCCTGTGAGAAGGAATAAATAAAACATACACAGTGTCCTTTTCAGTTCAGGCTTAACAGCAACTTTAACAGTATGTTAAGTCTGATTAATACCTTCTGCAAAGGAATGCATTTGATGCTTTGTGTGTTACACAATGCCACGAGAGGACATAAGATTCTTATGTCTTTCAAACTTGCCTCCTTTCCCCAGCAGAATTCTGATATCTGGGCTATGGAACAAGGACCAGATCAAAAAAGAGCACTTTGGTGCCTAACGCTCAAGAGAAGTGGAATTAAGTTTCCTAGTCCAAAAGTAAACAATCCACACCACTTTTATTTAACTCATCAATTGTCTGACCATTTCCCTGACCTCTCAGTCACGAGCACGTATACAACTTATTACACACTTAATGGAAGTTACCTCCTCCCAGCTGAGACATAACAACAGCTCCTTTTCTATTACAATGTAAAATAAACCCTGAAAAGTTTTCAAGTGAACTTCATCAGTCTGTCTGCAGAACAGAAGCCCATGCCAACTGTCAGCTACTCTCTGTTAAGGAGACAGTCATTTCCAGCTGAAGAAGGTAGTAACCTCTTACACTGAGCTAACATCATCACAAGCAGTCACATATTTTTAGCAGTAGTTACTTAGGTTCCTAATAATCTGTTTTGTACGTGCCCAGACATACCAGACTCTCGGGTGGGCTAAGCTGAGCTCAGCAGCTTGGTGTCTTCTTATGTCTGACTTGTGTGTACATCCCTAAAATATTGACTGAAATCATATTAAATTTGATGTCCTATCCTGGACAGTGTGAAGCTCACCAAAATGCTATTGAGGTTTAAAGAAAAGCTAAACTTAACAGCAGTAGGTTTGAACAAAAAACTGGAACTGTAGCTTTTATATTTGAGAGGAGGAAGGTCTTGTTCGTACTCTCTTTGTGTTATGTGTTCATGAAAAAAAATCTCCTGGGAAAGAGAGGGTATTTCGTGGTTTGTTCAGAGCCCAATCATTTGGCATGTTCAGATACCAGTAGCAGTTCAGGCTCAGTTGTCCCCAGTAGTAAAAGGTTGTCATTCCTCCAGTGCTGCCTCTCTGTGGCTAGATCTACAGCCACAGGATAACTCATAGTTGGGTCTGTGTTACAAAGTGCACCAATGGCACCAGCCTTGCTCTTCAGCAGAAAACATTGTGTTTCTTGGCCTCTTGAAAGCCTCAGTGCCTTGCCCCCTCCTGCAACATATGCCATTCCCAACATATGCCAGCTTTATGGGAGTGCTGTGGCCACCCCAGTAGGCTTGAGGCTGAGCCGAGATGCTGCTGCCACCACTCACAGTGAGCCTTGCTGGGCTTGTGACCAGTGGCCTCGCCTCAGGGTCAGTCTGCCAGCCTCAAGGTGGAAGAAGCATCTTGCAATCTATATTCCAAGGTATTAAGCAAAATCAATTTATCAATACTTTTTTTAATGCCAGTGAAAAGTTTTGCCTGATGCATGAAGGACCAGAAAAAGGCTAAGTACCTACCATATGCTGCAAAGAAAGTCTCTAAAAGTTGATTAAAACACATCTTTAGAGGACTTTGAAGTTTATAGCGTGGTGAAGAAAGCCTTGCTGTACAGTCTGAAATAACGCTGGAGTATCTTGGCCCAAGATTTAGGGAAACAAAAATGAAAGAGGATAGCACCTGTCAAGTGGCTACTAGTGAGGGAATTCCTGGGGAAATTGTTTAAGGGAGAAAGGGCTGAAACTGCAGAAGGAATCATGTATTTTCTAGACCTGGAACAACAATGTGTTCATTAACCTTTGGCAGTAAAACTGTAAACAGTAAAACTGTAAGTAGGGGGCAGGCACCCTGTCACTGTGCCTGAGGCAGCCAAGTGGGTGATGGAGTATAGGCTACACCATTCCCCAGAGGGAAACAAGGCCTGTGAACATTTCTCTTTCTGCAAGCATGGCATCTAGCCAAAGGCTGGGGAGTCTTGATCCAGATGGAAACAGCTGGGACAGAATTAGCAGAGACGACATGTGAGCCAAGCTTTCCTAAATGACACAGAGAAAAGACAGAAAAGATGATTCAAGATTTTTGTGGCGACGAAAGAGCAGAATCCCTGTAGGAAGCAAATCAAAAAAGCCCAACAAAGGGAGCCAGGAGGAGCTTCCCAGAAATGCAGGCAGAAAGCGCTTATAGGTAAAGCTTCTCAGAGGCTCACAGAAAAAGGGATAGGAAAGGTGACAAATCTGTGTACCCAGGGAGCAAATCACAACAAAAATTATCTGTCAGAGCTGAAGGGGCAATGGGGTGCAGCAGGACAAGTGGCAACAAGCTTGCAGGAAGAGCACAGGATTGCTGGGTGGAAAGCAGGGAGCAAACAGCGTCGTCTCAGAGGAGCTTTGGGCCAAGGGGGGTTACGCAGGGTTTGCAGCAACTCAGAAAGCTACTGAGTGGACTAAAATGAGTCCTGGAGAAAGGACCTGCTTACAAGCATGCAGGGAGCAAGTTCCTAATGGTATTGCTATTGCTGGCTTTCTCAAGATAAGCTTTCCTGTGTTTAAACTCTCTTTGGTGTTTATTGTGGAGTTCTCCAGAAGGAACAGACATTGGCAAATCTGCTGACAGGGCTCTGAGGGTGCTAAGAAGCCTTAATTGCCCTTACCAGGCTTCACATGGGGCCACCATCCACACCTGCCTATGGGGCCTGTGTCTTCTATTTAAGTCAGACCTCGGGGTTCAGTCCTTTTCTGAGCTATGTTGTAAATGTACTTATGACTGGATCTATCTTTTGCTGTCCTGGCTTGCTGCCTGGGTCTTCTAGATGTACTCTGGACTTATAGTGTGTTGTCTCTAGGCCTGTATTGAGGCCTGGCTCTGCAGTGGCTGGCTTGACCAATGTGGTCAGCACACCACTCGTGGCTGTTAGTGGTCTCTGTGTGCCACAGATGTACCTCTTCGTATGGAAGCAGAGAAAGCTGTGCTAGTCTGAAGATGCAAGACACAAGTTGGGCCCATACAGCGGTGCTGGGCCTGCCAGGACAAAATCTGCAACTTTGCGCTTCAATACCTAGCCAGCCTCTGTGCTTTCTGGAACAAATTGCAGGAGAACAGACTGCAAAGCTTTGGACAGGGAGGCATGCCACCCTGTGAATGCATGTAAGAGTGGGAGAGATTACTTTTGTATTAGCCTTGGTGACTGTATGGTAGAAAGCTTGGCTCTTTTAAAACCAGAATGCTTTCACCCTAAGTTTCATGTAGAAGCTTAAAGTCTGAGAGCACTGAAAGAGGACAAGCGACTTGCAGTTGCTTTTAAAATTGAATAGTGCTATATAATCTCAATAAACAGGAGTGCAATAGCAGAGTTAGTCTTTCAGAAAATGCACAGTATGCTGATAGTCAAAGTCAGCTCAGTGTGGTTTAAAGGCTGCCACCCCTCCAGCTGCTCTAACTCTGGGAAGGTGGGAGGCAAGTGTGAGCAGTGGGACTCGGATTGTACTTGAGAAGGTTTATACTCCTTGGTGATGTGACTCCAGCTTATGCAGGGCTGGAACTGTATACTGCATGAAAAAAACAACAGCCTGGAGTAGCGTGTGGTTTTTCTGCAGGTGTATTTGCCAATTAGCTTGTCATGCCTGCCCTTGCAAGTGTGCCTGGCTGAACAGTCTATGATGCTGCATTGCTGTCCTGGATTTCCCTCTTGTGTGGGTGAAGGCAGGAAGGGGGAAGGTTTTCTGGAAGCGTTCCTCCTCCAGGAGTTCAACTGCTGCACCTCCAGCTGCTGTAGTGTTTGCTTCCCAGCCTGCTCCCCCATGTAGAGCCCTCTTGACAACATGAATATCCACAATTGCTGCAGCTCACCTGAGCAGCTGCAGCAGCCTGCACTTAATAGAGCCAACAAGGGAATGTTCAGGGCTGCTTTCTGCCTGCTGCTAAAAGCAGTTCAGGGTCCTTTCCCTGACTTTCTTCGCCTACACCACAGAGGGGAAAAATATTCCAAATTAATATAAGGTAAAAGATTTGATGGACTCCTATCAAACATGCAGCATCTCTGTTCTAATTAAATATTAGACTACGATGAGTGCATAATGATGACTGTGGCAATTTTCCCAGTCAGCATGCAGCTTCATTGTCACAAGCATTTCTGTTCTTCAACTTAAATACATGTGAGATGTCTTGTCTTGTTCCACCACCGGGTCAGGACTAATTGACTCTGGAGAGTAGTACTGGGCACATCAAGATGAAGGGTAGTGTCATGCTTACAGACTGATCCACATAGTAGCGCCTTTCACTGCAGTTCATACTTGATGCATTCCGTATTTCCTTTTTTCTTATCTTCTTGAGGGTTTTGGTAATTCTGCTCTGTCCAATTGCCTGTTCCTGAGGTGAGACTTTGAGGTGCAGTTCTGCTGGTCTTGGGTTCATCTGTCCATGCCCCTGTCTCCAGGGGACCCATTAAGAGCTAATAAATTTTTCCTGACTCCGGACTTGGTAAAACAACAGAGACAGCTCAGGATGTCTAGAAGCAGGGTCTTGCTGGGCCCAGTGGGTCCTGTCTTTTCCTTGGAGTTGCCTTCCTTGGACAGGTAGACTATCAGCTGCAGAGACCTGCTGTTTTGTTCCCATTGATAGCACCCCGCCCTGGACCCAGTTCTTTGCCATTTAAAGTCTCCAATTCTGACAAGACTAGACTGCCTTTTATGGGTGTGGTGCTTTTTAGGGCAAAATTATGACTAGTGTAGCACATGTCCATATCATCTTGTTTCATTGAATCTTTTGAAGTTCTTTCCAGTTTCTAGGCTTGAATGGTTTAGGAATGTACAACTGGAAAACAAGCTCCAGGTGACAATATCCTAAAATGTGGCATAACCAGATGCACTTCCAGAGATTACTCTTACGTCTTGGGTAATCTCTGTAAGAATGCCTGTAATCCTTTAATCCTATATCCCCCCAAAATCCTATTATGTATAATGGAAAGTTCAAAAAGACCACAGCAGAAAAATATTAAGCAAGGCAGCATTCAGTCTGAATTATCCTGAATTTCGGTTAATCTCACTTGTGCACAACTTGCCCTTCTCATTTGAATCTGTCACAATTGTAAACATAGCCTTTGTAGATTTTAGTCAGTTTTAATTGAAAGCCAAAGACAGTAAAGTAGATTTCATACACTTTTAAAGATGTTCCTTAAAGAATTTGATTTTGTTTAATGACCTTTTTGTATTTCTTATGATAACGTATCAAATACGAATCTCTGGTTTAGAAAAAGCCATTGTATGGGGTGGACTGAAAGAACAGTATGTCATCAAAATGACCTATTTCCAGAATTCACTCGGCAATTTGTTAGAATGAGAGATTTAACTAACTGAGGCCCAATTTTAAAATAACTATGTAAATAGAATAATTTCAATCTCTTTTGAGAACAGGTAAAGCAAACTTCAGAGCATGCTACAAGGATCTGATGTCTTCCCAGCCACCTAAAATAAATTACCTTTAGTCTCAATGGTAAAATCATGTAAATCAGCATGGTTTGTACAGCAATCAATCAACAGTTCCCTATTTCCAAGTGAAGTGGTGTATTTCTGCCACTGATGCATGGCTGATTGGCAAAAGCCAGGCTTTAAAGTAAGGGGGAAGATTAGGAGCAGTTGAGACAACTGTTACGTACTTTGACTCTGAAAATAAGTTAAAATCCTTTTTAGGACTACAGGTACTTAATTATCTGTACTGTCCAGCTGTCCTTGGATAAAGGGGAGCTTTTCTTCTGGGCTTCAGACTGACCTAGACTTTCCTGCAATGTCTTTCTCTCCTCTGCCGGTATTGAGACATAAATGACTCTTCTCAGGTGCTCTCTATTTGAAAAACTATACTGAACACTAGTCCAAAGTGAGACTATTCTATAAGAATAGGCCAAGTTTGGGGCTGAGAGAAAGAAAATACTTGATATCAGATTAGAGACCTTGGAACATGGGAAATAACAGCTGCAGGGTGTGCATCAGGTGAAAGACATCAGATATTAGATGGGTATTTGAGGAAGGAGAGAATTGGCTTTAACATCCATTAAAGAACCCAGAATATTTTTTCCTAAAGGTAATGCAAATAAATATAGGATGGTGATACATTTGTAGCCTGTAAAACATCATACTTCATAAAGCATCATTCATTCTTAACTGAGCATTAGACTATGCAGCAAAACCACAAGTTTGGTTTGTACATGTGGGCCATAGCATAGCACACTTTAAGGAGATGATTAGGAGTCAGTGATCCCCAAACCCACTATCATCACATGGTTCGTTGCCATCAGGGCTGGCTTCAAGATCTGCAATGCATGCATTGATCTCTTTGATGCTTGTACAAAATGTCTTTACATAAAAATGGAAGTTTCAGGGTATGGCAGGCTTCACGCTGGGACAAGCACATCGCTTTTTCCACTGATTAAGGCACTTTGCTTGAGGATTCTCCAGTTCTTTAAAGGAGGGTGGAAAGAAGGGAAAAACAAACTAACAAGCACAAATCTTGCCCCTTTCTGGTGGGGAGCAAGATGAACCAGAAATAACTGGCAGGACAGTAAATGATAGCTTTTTCCAGCTGCCGTTCTCATGTGCTTGCAGCGTGAGGTGGTAGAATAGGCACCTGGCCCAAGACCTTGGACTTGCATTAGACTATATGATGAACAACTTCTCGGCTACACACAGGGCAAGAGAGGCTTTGGGACCTGAATTTGAAATAGTAGTTTGAGTGGTTTTCCTTACGTACGGGGTGTGGCTGGGATGGAGTTAATTTTCTTTATAGCAGTTCGTATGGCGCTGTGTTTCAGATTCGTGACCAAAACAATGCTGATGACACTGTTCTAGGTATTGCTGAACAGTGTTTGCACAGCACCAAGGCCTTCTCTGCTTCTCACCCTGCACCCCCGCCTCCCCCACCAGTGAAGAGATTGGGAGGGGAAACAACCAGGCAGATGACCCAAACAACCAAAGAGCTACTCCATGCTGTGTGATGTCATACTCAGCAATAAAACAGAGAGGAGGGGAGTTTAGGGAAGTTAGCATCTTTTGCTCTGGAACTGGGTGGGCATCAGTCTGTCCATGGGAGGTAGTGAGTGAATACCTTTGCATCTCTTGTTTTATGTCCTTCTTTCTTCTTTCACTTCTTCTTTGCTTATTAAACTATTTTTATCTTGACCCATAAGGTCTCTCTTACTCTTCCTTTTTTTCTTCCCCTGTCCCACTGGGGGTGGGGGAGGGAATGGAGTTAGGAGTGGTGTGGTGCTTAGTTGCCTACTGGGGTTAACCCCCAACACCTTATCTCGTTTCCTCTGTTTTTTTGACTCTCTTCATAAGCATGTTTTCTCTCTTTGTTTTTAAATTAATACTTTACCCTAGCTAGAGATGAGGATTATAGTAAAATACCTGACTAACAGGAAACTCATCTGCACATCTGTGACACTTTGAAACAAAGAGATAACAACCCTTCAGGCCTGCAGCCCCAATACTTTTCTCCAGATTACCCAAAGAGTATAAAGCATAATTTTGCTGTAATGCATAGGCTGATGTGGGAACTGGAAATTTTAGGGATCAGTAAAGGTGAAGCATCTTCTAGTGACTGCTGTTACTCAGGTCAGGTCCTGGAAAGCAGGGAAGGCTCAGTTCCTGGATCAGCTTGTAACTGTGTTTTTTTTTAAATCTGTAACAGAGTAGGTGACACTATGAATAGCACATTGTGGTGTAGTTAATAATGACTTTCATAAATATTTACTGGACTTTCCTAATCTGGTGCAGTTACTACAAAGTAGCCTCATTTTTTCTGTGATACCTTAATGGACAGCAGATTTTGAAAGGGGTATACTTCCTCAAACTATAAAACAATAGTATGTTATAAACCTCTGCATAACCTCATCTTTACTCTGAATAGGATTTTTGAGTGGTCCAGTGCTCTCAGTATCATCATATTAGGGCCACAAATCTCCTATGATTCCCTGTAAGAGTGAAGAACGCTGTGTGGCTTATGTGCAGTAACCCCTACAGGAGTCTATGCAAAGCTTATCTATTCAGCATGAAGCCATGCAGAACTTACAAACTTCCCACTTATGGTGTCTGCTAGGGTTATAAAATGTGTTGAAGTACTGTGGAGTATGGGGCTTTACCACAGGTTCTAGGCATGGCAGATCTGATTGGAGACCCTGTTCCCATCAGTCCTTTTCTCACCTTTCCATTGATTAGAACAGCTACATCCCAATCACCACTTCCAT
The DNA here is from genome assembly GCF_000737465.1 of Haliaeetus leucocephalus. Classification (NCBI taxonomy): domain Eukaryota; kingdom Metazoa; phylum Chordata; class Aves; order Accipitriformes; family Accipitridae; genus Haliaeetus; species Haliaeetus leucocephalus. Next base: position 3,907,349 of record NW_010973244.1, on the reverse strand, counting down.
TTCTGGGCCTACTGGTACCCACAAACTCTAGTATCTTGGTTTAAAAAAAAAACAACAAAAAAACAAAAAAAAACCCTAGATAAGCTGTTTAGAAATTTCACTGTAATCTTCCTAAGTATTCAAAGGTATTAGTCTGAGTTGCTATGTAATAAAAACCATTCTCTAGTCAAATCTGAGCAATGGCCCTGCAAGTAAACAAGAAAGGACCTCTACAGTCATGAAGATGATCAGATATTTTGTGCTGTCCCATGCAGAAACAGTTAAAAGATGAATGGTGGAGCTTACTACTAATAAAACATAGTACATCTTGTACATTTCAGAGTCCATATGTAGGTAGGTGAACGCCTTTGAAAATAAATTTCAGAAGCCAGAGCTGCTGTTTATGGTACCCAAAGACAGCCTGAGTAACTTCAATAGGTAATGAGATAGATTTAAGCCCAGACTCTTGTTAAACAGTAAAAAGAAGGGGGTTTAGACCTCTTTATTCTTATTTATAAGTTGTATTTATAAATTTGTAATGGAAATAGAGGAGGTCAGCCATTATATTGCTGTATGATGACACTAACCAAATAAAATAGCTAGAGATTGGCAATTAGTATGGAAGAACAGTTATTGGAGAAACAATTAGATATAAAGTATGCTATGGCAGATCCCCAGTTCTAGAATGTCTTGCTTAATTGCTTTGTCTTGAGTACTGAAAACTTTGCTGGTGCTATTTCTGAGAAAAAAATCTGATAAACAGGACTTAATACACAAAGTTTTAACTAAAACTGTCTTTATATATGTGCATATGTGTCCCTCATGCAGATTTGGTTTGGGATGTTGTGAATGAATAGCAGAAAGGATTGCACCTTATTATTCCATGTTCAAGGTGATTCTTATAGGTCAAGAAAAAGTACAGACTAGTTTAAATGACAAGCTCCTTTTTAGTATGAAAAGTAGAAAGCTCACATTCTGGTGCTCTAGGAAGTATATTTTTGTATGTGTAAAATAGATTATTTCTATATGGGGGCAGAAAAGAAAGGGGTAGAGCCCAATACTGTTTTGATCAGTTATAGCTGTTGTGGTTTGCTTTATTTTTTTCTCTGAAGTGTTTGCAATATGCTTTAGTCATGTTGAGGTATTGCAGTTTTGACCTCTTTCGATTTCTTATTTCATTGTAGCATCTTATTTTAAAGCCCAGATTCTACAGAGTAACAAGATTAGTCTTCTGCACTACAAGAGTGAGCTAAGAATGATTGAAGACAATCTTGGGATAGTTTGAAAGTGCTTTCTAGTTACGTCTTGGACAGCATTGCAAGTTGGAAGTATTTCTCCGTAAGAGTAGGGCTACAATAACATGACATTCCTTCAGAGTTAGTGCAGGTATCTCTACAGAGTGCAGTACTGTGCTGTGTTGACAGATTTATTCACAGCTTTGAACACACTTCATCTGAACTTGTTGATGCTTCTTTTTATGTTCCTGTGCAAACTAATCTTTAATGTTCAAAGGAGCAGGAGGCAAAAATGCCTGCATTTGTGGCCAGGCTATTCCTAGAATTAGATGGGAATAGCAGCCTTAGTCTGATGTGAGTAATACAGCTGTGCAGCGTGGTTTTGATACCTGCAATGGCAGTGTGACCTGTGTGTGCACAGAAGTCATCAGGCATCTGCTACTATCTTCACTATGTATGATGCCCTATATATCAGTGGCTGTTGCTATACCCAAAGCCCCCTTGATTGAGATTAGGGGCCTACAGGTTGTATGAGAGGCTGCCTCACACCTGATGTTGGTTGCAGAGCAGAGGGAGCTTCACAGAGGGAACGTAACATACTCTCCATGTGATGGCATTTTCTTCGAAGAAGTTATTCAACTCAGTTATGGATCAGCACAGCTGGGTCTAAGACTGTTTTCTGCCAGGTTCTTGGTACAAACAGCCTTTGTGTTGTGAGAACTCTTGAACAGTCATCCATCACGATCTTACAGCAGCTTACTCAGGAGGTGATGGACATGATATAGCGGTTAATCTTTTCATATCTGGTAGACCTAGTTCTCCTAGCCCCCTTGCTGGAGTGCACTGGGGTAAATGAGATTTGTGCCCATGTTGCTCTTATGTAATTAGAAGCCAAATCTTTAGGAGCTTTGGCCGATGCACATTGCACTGAGGCTGCTGCACCTTCTGTCTGAAAGGCTCTGGTAGAGTGGGCTTGCATAGAATTTCCTGACAGGCATAATTATGTATAATGTCATTCGTGCTGTTTACAGAACATAGCATGGGGTGATAGTTATTGCTTTTGAGAAGTGTGCAATCTTTTCTGAAGTCATTTTTAAATACAGTTCATGTGGAAAATTGGCATTTGCAGTCTTTGTAGCTAGACTTCCTATCCCTATGAGTCCTTCATTTGGTTGCATTTTTAAAATACATATTTTTAGACAGTAATAGGAAAGGATGGTGAAGGGTAAATAAATAGAAACAAGTTTGTTTCTGAGAATAACTCTGAGCCCAGGGAATGTTTTTTTCTTTACCTAAATCATCATGGTTTTACATTGACGACTGCACTACTTTCTCTGGCTACTTCCATTTAGCACAGAGGGGAGTTCTAGGCTTGCAGTGTCTTTAACTTCCCCTGTGACACCACTGATAACCTGATCACCCTCATGTGAATGTTTTGCTATCAGTCATCTCTTGTCTGCTTTGCCTTTCATCATTCCATGCTCAGAAAAGACATTGGATAAGATATATTGAAGTACATAGGAGTCTTCTAGTGAAGATCTAGGGCCTGTAAGGGCTTTCCATGTGGCCAGATCTGTGAGCCCACTGCTTATGCTAAGTCTGTGAGATGGAATCAGAATATTTTCATATGAATCTGTCTCAGAAGACTTAAACTAACAAATTTTCTTACTACTCCAATAAGCCTATACATTCTCCAGAAAAAACACATGTTCTTCAACAGGATCTAATACTTCACAAAAAATCCCATCCCAAAACCCATCCATATTTCATTCTTCTAACTAATTCCAGATATTTTATTCACTATGAGGTGCACAGCATTTGGCTAAAACAATCTAAACACACTTGGAAACTTGTGTAATAAGCTTCAAAATGAGATCATATGAAAGAAGAATCATAAAAAATATAAAGTCTAGGTTGGAGGACATCTATAGAGATTGTGCAGTTCAACCCTCTCTTAAAAGCGGGGCCTTAGATTATTTAATCCAGAGCCCCATCAAGCAGTGTCCTAAATATTTTCAGTGAGGGAGACTCCACTTCCCTGGGCAGCCTTTTCCCGGGTGTAACCATGTTCAGTGAAGACTTTTCTTCAGAACTGCCTCTGAGGCAAATTGTAATATTGGATTACAAAATCCACGAGTAAACTCATTTTACATACTCGTTTTTCTCATAGACTTCATTGATTCACATTCCCATACATGACATACAAAATCACCAAAATGCATGTTATAAATGTTATAGCCAAGATAATTTGTGTTACAGAGGGGACAAGGGATGCTGGCTGTCCAGTCTCAACTCATTGCTGTGACTCTTGATTCATATAAAACTGACTTTTTGAACCAAGCTTCCCTATATTTAGGAGGCAGCAGTTTTTAGAGGATGCTCCTTTACTTAAGGACCTTGCTTGCCTGGGCTGCCTTGAATCTTGGACAATGAGGAGTAAGCTTGCCTGATTTTTCCTTTGTCTGGTAGGAACATGTCTGTTCCTGAGGGACTAGCAAGAAAAGGAATGGCATATGAGATGCTGCAGCTTTGTTTCTGTCCTCCTGCTATTGTGATGCAGAATCTGCTGATGACACATATCTCCTGTGGTCTTGTCAGAGTACAGGTCTTCTGGTCTTCATATCAACTAACATCCCTCAATCTTACTCCTGAGAGCAGTGTCTTGTGAATGGTGTTCTCTTTATCAAAACAGGCTATTCTTTTAACCCTGTCATGCTGTTTCTTCTGGTGCTTGTAAACACACATGCACTGCCATTCATATTTCATTTGGACAAATCTTAATATCTCCATCACAAATCTCTACAATTCAAACTTGCCCCAAGAATGTGCCATGAGCCTACTACACATCCATGCTTCTTTGACTCATACATGTGTACATTAATAATAATGTCCATCAGCAGAAGAGAGCTGTGCCAGGGATTTACTGCCACTCTTACTCATTTGGAACTGTCCACAAACCTCTGGAAAAATTATTCAAATATCTTTGTTCCTGTTAGAGGAAATCAATTAAACATGACTTGAGGGGAAAGTATTCTAATCCATACCTGCAATTACTGTCCAATTTGGAGAAAACATTTTCTCTCAACTAAGCTATTTCCAACATAAGAAGCTGTAGTAGAATTAGTCTTGTTAAGATATTTTTATTTATCTTCCTTAATCCCATAGTGCTATGAAACTGCTGCTGTTTCTGTCACTTTGACATATAACTCCTTTCAAAATTTGCCTAAGCATAGTAATTATTTCTAACTCCTCTTCTGACAATTGATTAGAACAGGTTCTGAGGATAAAACAATGTTTTTAATTAGTTTGAACATTAGTTTGAATCTATAATGCTTGAAAATAGAATGTGCTACTTGCTTTTATTAAACCAAGGAACACTTCATCAAAGTCATCAAAAATGTCATTGGCTCAAAGTGAGGAAATTATCAAAGTGTAGGAGGTACGTCACTGCTTGCCTTCTTGAAGAACAGACTAGGCAAGAGGACTATGTTCTTACGGCTCTCCTCAAAAAAAGTACTATGTGGCCTTTCAGCACAGCTAAATAAAAGATAATAAAATCTTATCTGTCACACTGGGAAATAGAACTTGTTTATTATTTTCTTTTTATAGAAAACACTATTAGCAAGCCAATTACATTAATCTACTGAAGTATGACACTGAATAAAATCTTTTTTTAAACTACTTCATACAAAGGACCATATTCTGCTGGAAATTATTGTTCTCACCTAGACCGACCTTCCACAGAAGCCAGTGGGCATCTGTTTGTTGAATAAGTACTTTAATATGTAGGCTGGGGTATTCTGACTTGAAGTGTAAAGACACTTCAGGTCTAACACTAGTTAGCAGACTGGATGGCTTTTAGATACCTTCATTGGTGAGGGAGGAAACTGAAGGCATGAATGCTTCTCTAATAAATCATTGTATGTCATCTCTCTTCTGTAACTACCTTGTGCAAATTCCAGCTGTAAAATACCTGCTTACACAGCTCGGTCAGCTTTATACATGCTGAATTGTTTCCCCTTGCTTCCCCTGTTTCTGATGCAGGTCAGAATCCTTGTCCTTGTACAAGTGTCAAATCAGCATTGCTAAGACACTGAATTACTTGCTCCCCATTTTTAAGACTCTGGAAAAGGGCTCAAGTGGAGTTCAGATTTTTTTGTGCCTCGCCTAAAGAAATCCTCAGGCTTCTTCTTTAAATTAGCAAGCTGATGTAGAGGGAAGGAATCCAGCATCCAGCAGTTTTCTGGGCTGGACGCTTCTCAGTTCATCCCTCAATATGAGTTACAGCTAACAGAGTGTGCAGAGCCAGCTTCATCTCTCCATATAAGCTGATGTTGCTTCAAAGCCACTTAAAAAGCCTTCATACCTAATAAGGGGAGTGAATTAATCTCTGATCCTCTATTTTTGGAGGACAATGCAAGCTGCCCCTGAAATCTCAATGTAGGTAGCATTGTTGACCACTGTGTCAACAGAAACGTAAAAGCTACTTATTGCTGCTGGAACTTACCTTGAAAAAAACCAATGTGGAGCTCCTGGAACACCTGAAGCTTCTACTATAAACCTTAAAAGAGAGCAGCAGCAGCATCTCCTCCCTCCTCATACTTCCCACCTCCCACCATATTGCCCATAAAGAAAGTTTGAATTGGGTTTTGTTAACTCAGTAGGTTACTGGGCTTTTTTCCCTGTGTTTTTCCAAGGTTTCTGTGACTGAATTGGCTTGTCCAGGGAAGTGGGAGAGGCTTTTTTTCTGAGCAGAACTATCAGGAGTCTCCTGGAGACAGACATTATAAAGCTGTTCTGCAGCAGAGATGAGGGTAGGCATGTCTCACATAGGGAGCACAGGAGCTCCCAGGGACTCCATCTGCAGCTCATTGTCCTCTCTCCCACTTCAACCTCAGCACAGGTTTTGAGGACCATGACTATGACCTGAAGTTATGACTGCTTATGTCCATCTACTGAAGTGAAAATTGACAAGTGTTATCTTGTAGCAGAGCTGTAATAAAACTTACCTTGAATACACTACCACAGGACTTCACTTGCTGCTGCTTACTGAAGGCTCACAAGCAGGCTGTCTCAGCTCTCCTGTTACCTGCCATCGTGGTTGTGTGGAGCCACATGGTATCTTTGTATACCTTTGTATAATCAAGGTTGTGTGGCATTTACTATCTTTATTTTGTCAACAAACTAAGACCAACCTTCACCTCTTCTCTGTTCGTCCTGGGTCTCCATTGTATATTCTGTGCTTGTTCAGTCCCTGTGGATAAAACAACTGCAGCAGGCACAGAAGAGGTGAAATTTCCTCTTATCTAAATTGTTTGCATGCATTAGTTAAAAGCTACCTGACCTCTGAGGTACCTCACTAGTAAACTCTTTTCTTTCACACCTCTTATTACCTCTTCACTGTTTCCTATTTTTGAGCTAATTTTCTATCCTAAAGCTATTATTTTAACCTATGTACCATAACTCTCTGCCTTTTTCAATTATCTTCAGTGTGGAACCTTATTACTCTTTGAAAATGTAAGTGTATGAAACACTGCAGTTCCCTTGCTCCTGCTTGAGCAGTATTATCTCTTAAGAATGAAAGTGAGTTAGTTTAAACAGGACTCTTACAGGTCCACATTGGGTATTTAGAATCAAATTATTCACTTGAAGGTCTTCATAATATGTCCTTCAAAACGTTTCTTCACCTATCCCCCTTCTCCTTTAATTACACTAACCAGGCTATAATTTGTTTGCCACAATATATTTTGTGGCTTTTTTCATTCAACAGCGGTTGTAGGTTTCCTGTTTTCCAGTCCTCTGGAGTATGCCCTGTGACTAGAAAACAAAGCTCCATCTTCTTTGTCCTCTGGAAAGTTTGGAGCAAAATAACTTTAACAAATCTGCCATCTTCATGCTTGTCGCCAGTTCCCTACTATCACTTTTTAGTGGACCAATTTTCTCTTTTATGGTCTGTCAAGTGAGAATATATGTGAAAAGTCCTTTATTTTAGTTGAGCATTGCCTGGCAATTTGGATGTTTGGTTTTCTTATTTTCCACCTCTAACTGGAAAGAAACATGCTGCCAGTTTAGCCTGGTAGCAGAAGTTAGTAACTATTAAACACATCAGGCGTTTTATTGATTGCAGTTCTTTGTCATTAGACTGCAGCCCCAATGCCTCAAAAGGAGGACCACATGCTTCTGTATTTTGGGATATTCGGATCCACATCTGAAGCTTATGACAGACCCCTGCTGTAATAAAGTGCTGATGCATATCCCACTCTTCTCATCAAAATGCTCTGTTCTCTGCAAGACTGATATAAACAGATCTTCTGGGGCCCCATCTTTGTGTAATGCATGAAGGGCTTTAGAGAGCTGTGGATGCGGAGTGGGTAGCACCTTATTCGGATAGTATGGAAGCTTGAAAAAATAGAGAATGCCAGTTACTGTCTGTATCCATCAAACTAAACAGGGAAATCAATTTACATCTAATAACACAGTTCCTTCTGCTGCTGTGAGAGGAGGTATAAACCCTAGCTTAGCTACTTGAGCACATGTCCAGCTGCAGCTCATTTATGGGAAAGTAATGGCATTTCTGAGATCGGCATATGTTAAATCCCACTAAACTTACCATGAGGGAAAGCTTATTTCACCTAGGTCATACCTGTATAATTGAATACTTTCAAAACAGAAATTCAGAAATCTCTCATTCATTTGCAGTTTCCATATAAAATGGTAGATGTTTGCTTAAACTGAAGAAGCCTGTAAAAATAAAGCTTATCTTTCATGTTGCTTGGTATGGTAGAATAAAGTTACGAAAGAAGCTCACTTTCAAGATCTTAACAAACATGGAACATACTATCATGTATTTAGTAGAGTGGGCTTGTCCTCTGTAGGATGATGCCTTAAAGCTTGTTTTGCTCTGTCCTATTTCAGCAGTTTTAGGGGAGCTATAACACATTCCTTAGTCCTACTGGTGAAGGAGTGGGGAAGAGGAATCTGCAATTCATACAGGAAAAAGTAAGCACTAGATCCTCACAGAGAGGTACTTTGGAAAATTCTTCAGGTTTCACAGTTGCCCTTCTGATACTTATCTGCTTCCTGACAGGTGCTTGTCTCAAAATCCCAAATTCTGCTAAAAAGTCACATACTAAAACTAAGACTTGGACTACTGCTTGACCAGACCAGGGCGTAATTCCCTATGCATGTAGTAAGTGTTAACTCAATCCAAAGAAGAGCTGATGTTTTCCTGTCAGAATAATTTTGTCAGAGAATGCTGATTTTCAGTAATATTAAAAACATTCTTAATAGCTTTGTCAAGATGATTAATAACAAAAGCAGGTTTTTAGGTATGAAAAAATTGTTTTGTTCTGACTTCTGTACAAAGTTATAATGCAATATAATCATGCTAAATACAAAAATGTCCCAAATGATTAATGAATAGCAGGGCAAAATGCATCCTCCTGAGACTTGCAGACCGCTGCCACCCACAGGGACCTCAAAAGGCTAGAGGACTGGGTTGGCAGAAACCTTGTAAGTCCAGCAAAAGCAAATGGGAAGTCCTGCCCCTGACTGGGAAGGAATAACTGTGTGGATGGCTCTGGAGGAGGAGAAGTTGCTGCATGCTCTTGCTGCAGTCAGTTAACAATGCAGGGGGCTGCATTAGCCCCGGTGTAGCTGTGGGGTTGAGGGAAGGGACTGTTTCCTTCTCTCCAGCACTTGAGTGTTGGAAGTACCATGCCTGGTTTTGTCCCTCCACAGTACGAGAGACTAACAAACTGGTGCCAGTCCAGTGGAGGGCTGCCAAGGTGGTGAAGGGGCTGGAGGATGTGGCATATCAAGAGAGACTGAGGGCACTGGGGCTGTTTAGCCTGGAGAAGAGAAGGCATTGGAGGGGATCTTCAGCTCCCTGTAGGAGTCTTTCTAGAGAAGATGGGAGACAGGCTTTTCTCTGAGGTGCACAGTGAAAGAACAATAGTCAGTTGTTGCAAATTGCTGCACAGAAAATCGTGGGTTATAAAGGAAAACTTTCACAATGACAGTGGTCAAACACTGGAACAAGTCATCTGGAGAAGCTTTGGAACTCTCCAGAGCTTGGCTAGACATTGCCCTGAGCAGCCTCGCCTGACTTTGAAGTCACCCTTGCTTTGAGCAGAGAGTGCGATTAGATGACCCCTGGAAGTCCTTTCCAATCTAAATGATTCTGTGAAAAGTTGTGGTAAAATTTGATACAAGGCTTGATCAGAACTTTGGTACAATGGATATTTTTTTATGCCCTTCCAGAATAGGAAAAGATGGTCATAATCCTATGAGTGAAGAAAACTGGGTTTCAAAACTGCTCCCATCCAAATTGTAGTGAGGTTGCTCCTGATTCAGTTTTAAAATTGTCACAAATATAAATGAGTTTAAGTATGATACTTCTACCTGTCTTTTAGTTCAAGCAAATAGGGTATGGTCATATACCAGTGATAAATGAGGATCTTCTTCCCACTTCACTTCCTGGCATGCTAAACAAAGAGCAGCAACATGTGTTCTACAGTTGAACTCCAATTTGTTAATCGTGTTTCCTAGGACAGTGCTCACAGACCACAAGAGATAGCAACCCCACTGTGCTAAGCACTCTGCCAGCACATTGTATTGTTTTCTCTTACATTGCAGAACATGTAATTTTTCTAAATCACTTGTCATCTGGAGTTCTACCATACAAAACCTAAAAGAAAAAGATTATGCTGTGCCCAAGCAGTGGGTTTGAACAGCCAAAGAGTAGTTTTATATGGCTTATTCAAAACCAAGCTTAATCTTACTTGTGCGTATGTTCATGAAAATCTTAGCTTTCATTTTAAATACTTGCATATTGATAGGAAAATTAACTGCATATTTGAATTAAGAATCTGCATTTAATGGCTTGCATTTGGTCAGTTATGTAATTTAAAAGGTATTACTTCTGGATCCTGCTTGAAAGCTTAATGCAACTTACATCACTGATAGTGCATATTACAATCAGCTGTACAGTGTGCTCTAAAACTTGTGCTAGTTCTAAAAGTTAATTTAGAAGCTTGCAGCTTATATTGCAGCATATGTACTTATATTGCACATATGTACATATGTGTATTGATTTTAATAGAGAAGACTGAAAGTATGTACAAGACTAAAATTATTTACTGAAGAAATTTGAGAATACTTTTAATGAAGTACAGATAAGAGGATTCTTTATACTGCTTGGAGAATTCATAAAGAGGGAAAAATATTATGAATTAATCCCTTAGGTCTCTGAGAGATAAGAATATAAGCAAAGATCAGCCCCAGTTTCTTTTTCCTTTTAGACCAACACTCTGTCTGTGGCTAGGGTGAAGGTGTGCCTCAGAGGAGCACACCCAAGTACAATGCATTTAGTTGTGTAACTGGCAAAGGAGAAAGGGCCCCTGATAGTTACTTAAGGAAATCCGAGTGAATTTAATTCATTTTGCCAAGAAAATGTTCTATTAGCTGTAACTTATTAATCTTACTGATGAAAAAGCCAGTGTTAAAAAAAAAAAAAAAATCAAGAAAGGAGCACAGCTTTAACAAATGGTGCAATAAGAAAGATTATACCCTTGCAGCTTTAGGTTTGATGGAAGTCCTTGCCAAAGACTGTTTCAGTGGAGTGCAAGAGACAGAAGGCAGGCTTCAGAGAGCCTAGCCTGGAATTGGGGGAAGAGATTATAAAGTGTGTATTTCATAAAAACGAATGAGGGGATACAACAGTAATTGTGAGATGTGCAGAGTCACAGGAGAGATGGTAGGGAGGAACTAGAAATGAATTATTAAATCACACTCACTGTGTGATGGGGACAGGGTGAGAGGTAAACCACAAGAGAATGAGAGATTAAACAGAGTAAGAAAGGGAAGGAAACAGATAAGAGGCATCTTAAAAACTGGAACAAATAGGAGAGGGGGGGGGAGAGAGCAGATGAGAAATATTTGTTTCAGGGGAATGGAAAGTATTATAGGAGAGAAATGAGGAAGGGAGTTAAAGAGGTTAAAAACAAAGATAATTTTGTCAGTTTTCTGGGTAGGGAGGGAAATGAACAGAAAAACGAACCAGAACTGCAAAAAGGATTCAGCATCTAGGATTCAGTTAAGTTGGACAAATTGCAGACATTTGCTCAGAAGGATGTTTTTTATAATGGAGTAAGTTAGTCTATTTATGGGATTTCCTCAAACACTGCAGCATACCATGAATAGAGAAAGATGATCTGGCAATGGAGACTGTTGTCAAAAAACTGAACTGGTGCTACTCTTGTCATCAGCAATGCCAAAGCCTGGGGAGATTGAACAGCTCTCTTCACAAAAGAAAGAGCAGATGCCAGCTCATCAACGAAGCTGGGCTGAAGCCAGCAAGGTCAGATTGATGAGTAGGGGGGTGGGGTGGGGGAGGTGTAAAGAGGGGCTTGCTGGATAGTGGTGGAAGGAGGTGGTTAATGAGAGAATTTGACAGCAGAAAAGACCAACAGATGATCTTTGGGAAACTTATAAAAGCAACTGCAGTGGAGCTTTTGGGCCACTGAATGGCAGAACATAAATGCTTTTCCTACCTATGTGAACCTCCAATGTATCGTTGGTCAGATTGCCTGTACATACTGTACTGGTTAGGAACTTTTACAAGAGCTTCACTGCTCTCATCGTTAGAAACAATTCACAAACAAAATTAGCTCATAGCCATTTGTTCTTTTGCTAGTACCAGCCTTTGGTTTCAAGTAGATCTGGCTTAAATACTTCTCATTCTGTGCTATAAAATAGAATATCTGTATTCCTAGTGGATGTTTTTGCTCCCTCTCAAACACTAATTCAAATGTGAACACAGCTGACCAGAACCATATATCCCATAAGGTCTTCCTATTGCCTTTTCAAGAGTGCTAGGAACTGCCTCTGGCGGCGTCTGCCTTTCCCACAGCTGCCTGACAATGGTTTGTTCTCACACTACGACTAAACCACATACCTTGGCTGAAGCAGGGCTCATGACTGAATGAAGATGGGAAAACAAGGGCACAGCTACCAAGATGGAAGGCTCATCATCAAGGAAACTAAAGTTTTATTCCAGAGATGCTGCAATGCTGTCCTGCTGAAAAAGCTCTACATCATGAGTCTTGATGAAGAGGCCTCCAAGACTAACAGGGTTTTAGAAGGCTGCCTACATACCTTAAAAATACACAGCTTTATTGCTGGGCTTGCTGGATTTATTGGCTTGCGATTTGTCTGGAAGAGCCTGGACTGTGGTGAATCATATAGACCTTCTAGTTCAAGTCTGAAATAGGCCACATCCAACCTGGGCATCTGCTGATGTGGACAGCATCACAGGAAATCTTGGTCTGCTGCTTGCTTGCAACTGAAGATGTTGCTGAGGTATATGCATTGCTCTCCCCTTAGACCTGAGTAACACAGCCAAAGCCACCTGGGATATGTTTATACTTACTGGCATAAAAATTCTCAGTCAAATTTCTTATTAGAAAATGAGACAACTGGAGCCTGTTCCTTTCCAGGATATAGAATCATAGAATGGTTTGGGTTGGAAGGGACCTTCAAGACCACCTAGTCCAACCCCCCTGCCATGGGCAGGGACACCTTCCACTAGATCAGGTTGCTCAAAGCCCCATCCAACCTGGCCTTGAACACTGCCAGGGATGGGGCATCCACAGCCTCTCTGAGCAACCTGGTCCAGTGCCTCACCACCCTCACAGCGAAGAACTTCTTCCTTACATCTAATCTAAATCTACCCTCTTTCAGTTTAAAGCCATTACCCCTTGTCCTATCAGTACATGCGCTTGTAAAAAGTCCCTCTCCAGCTTTCTTGTAGGCCCCCCTTTAGGTACTGGAAGGCCACCATAAGGTCTCCCCAGAGCCTTCTCTTCTCCAGGCTGAACAAATCCAACTCTCTCAGCCTGTCTTTCATAGGAGAAGTGCTCCAGCCCTCTGATCATCTTCGTGGCCCTTGGACTTGTCTTTTGGTTCAGATTTATACAGCACAAAAAAGTTAGCAAAGAAATACAATACTGCATTTCTAGCTCCAGCCAATTTTTTGAGTATTCTCAGTCGTTATCAGGCATACATATATTTTGTTACAGATTACATTCTTTAATTTGTTTAAATTCAGATCACCTTCACTGATTTTTGAACTTGCAGAGCTAGCAGCACTATGTAGCCTGTGCAGAAGTTTAATAGCAGCTTTTCAGTCCAGAAGCTCTCTTAGCAAAGGAAAATTTTGGGCAGAACTTTCCAGTAACTGAGATCTTGCATCCATTTATTCCCCTCATGGCACAGATTCATTCTCTCAGCTGCAAGTGGAAAAGCAATTGAAACATGCTGAGCACTGAGGAATCTAAAAAAGATGTCCTGTTAAAAACAATGACAGAAGAGCCTGCCCTCAAAGTTTTATGTCAGGACAGGATTTTAGGAGTTCAGTTATTGGCATGTGCTGTGTGTTCACCAAGCAGATGGGATCAATAAAGCCTTCTAAATATATACCTACCTCACTTTTATAACTGTACTTCTAGATTTACAGGTTTGTATATACATATGTATATTCAAGTACCAACAATCCTGAATTTGTTGCTTGGCTCGATTAAGAAAAGGTACTGCTTGGACACTGACAGAAGTGAACTTTTTTTAAAACAAAATAAACCCTAGGACCTTTATAAAAGCTTAGACAGGCAGTAACCCCTGACGAAATACTTTGACAAAATACACTCATTCTTTGTGAGTTGTGATAAATCCAGTTCAGGAGTTGCAAATGTGTATTTTCCCAAATCACCTGTTTGTGCCAATGCTTGCAGCATCAGCCCAGAAGTGAAATAATTGTGGGCTTCTGTGCCGTGAAGGGGCTGCTCACCTGGGACTCACTGGCAACCAGGAACTGCATAATACAGCCCCAAGAGACAGGGACTATCAAGAGGACAGGGAAGAACATCAAGGAAGTGAAAAGAGGAGGATTAAATAAAACAAGGTGAGGAATAGAAGAGACAACAGGGTGTGTGTCAGACTGAGGAGACAAAAAAAAATATCCAGGGAGGTGAAAAGAGAGCAAGTGTTACCAGAACTGAGGAGTAAACAATGCTGGTAGAGCAGGTGGGAAAGTACATTTGCATTCAGGTCGGGTAATGGTTCAGTCCCCGAGGAGCTAATGGGGACTGAATGCCTGTGCCAGGGGGATTTCTGAGATATTTGTTTTTCTTCCTGTGTTGGGATGGTAATCCAAGCTAACACAACTTCTCAGTGTCATGAAAAGCTTTGTTTTGAAAATGCCAGTGTAACAGGTTGAAGCAAGATATTTGCATTAAGGGCAGTCTGATAATAACCTGTGGTGCACTGCATTGCTGCAGTCTTATTTGAACTGTAGCTAGGATGTACTCCCTGCCCTGCCTGATATGCTGAAGTGCCCAAGAGGGCCTTCGTGGCTGCATATGGCTCACCTTGAGAATGGATATCAGTGCATCAGAGGAAATGCAGTCTGGGCTCCTGGATCTATATTGGACTCCGTAAAAATACATGCTGATCAGCTCATCTTAATAAAATGTAGGAGGCTGCCTACATACCTTAAAAATACATGGCTTTATAGCTGGGCTTGCTGGATTTATTGGCTTGTGATTGGGAATTTGCAGACATGCTTTATCTGATTTTCCTTTTTCCTCTGGACTCTTCAGCACAGTTTTTTGGTATTGCTGTTGCACTTTTTCTTCCCTGATTATTAATGGTATTTGTCTTTTTTATTTATCTGTACCTTTCACATCCTTCTGCTTCTTGTGGTGACTCTCATTTGCACTGTTTCTCTCAACCTTTTCCTTCATAATACCTTTTTTCTGAATTCCAGTGTCCTCCTTCACAATCTGTTTTCTTCCCATCATGGTCCAACTCTGGTTTCTTTCTCTCCCATATGTGTGCCAAGGCATTCCAGCACAGATGACTTTATTCAAGCAAAATTGTCATAAAAATGGGAACTGGCTAACTTGCAAGTTAGTGTTCTTAATGTCTGCTATGACTGTCTACATGGGAAGTTGGTGCACGGTGAGTTCACACCCTAATTTACAGTAAATTTACAGCACAGAAAACAAGCCTTAGATTCCTAAACATCCAGGTAGTTTTCAAAATCTTACACATAGTACTTTCTGGTTTATATCCATACAGTTTAAAAAATGCACATGTAGCAAAACATCATTTTAGTTTGGGAATATTCAAATTTTTTAAAGTTCTGTGAAATTAGACCATTTCTGAACTTTTGATTTTATTTTTAAAAGAAATTCTTTATGAAAATGCTTGGTTGTCTTGAAGATCAATGCAAAATATACATGTTGAATGTTTCCATCCTTTCATGAAATTACTTGTAATTCTGAGCACATGCTAGTATTCTTAAATTAACTGAGAGGGTGTGATGGGGGGCTAGAAGATGCTTAAATTTACAGGATACAAATTGCTTCTAAAAAAAAATGTGGTAAGCAATGAGACTCAGACATGTACAGCTTCCCATTTTTACTAGAGGTACAGCTTGGTTTATAGTGAGAGCTACTACATAAACTGCACGTGCCAGCTGTGTTATGCATCCATGTTTTTAGACTGCTGTGTAAGAATGGCTATGTTGAATGCAGTTCTCTTCATTTTTCCTTTTGGAAAAGCCCTTCTGCATAGCCCTGGAGTATTTAGTGTAATGTACTATGCCCACTACAAAAATCTGAATTAAATGCGTTTTCATAAAACAGCCTTCTTCCACATCTGCCTGTGGGACTGAACTTCTACGGCAAACTGAATCCCAAAGCTTGAACTAGCCTTTGAACTTCAAAGTTAAGATCAATGTCTCAAATTGAGACTAGTGATCTGTCTCAGACCTTGAGTTCTGTAAGATAAAAAGTTATTAGATATCACTTTATCTCTTGCAAAGGGCTTCAGCAAAAATAGGAATAGGTCCTAGACACATTCCTTACCCTTACCTTAAACTGGTCCTTCTTCCCCGCTGTCTGCTTTGGTCCCTTCACAGACTGCTCCTACCATCTTAACATACATCTCTGCCTGGCAGACTCCTTGATCTTTGTGGCAGTTACTTACAGATCATGATAAAGTATGCAGTCCCTGGTCCATCACTACCTTTAAATTATTCATAATTGCAAGTATTCTAATCAGTTTAGATTTATGCTCTGTTGCTCCATTTGTTTACTTTTATAAAGATCTTTTTGTCAGTGTGCACTGTGCTTGGCAAACATGCTTTCCTCCTGGATTTATAACATGGTTTAGTCATAGTTAGCAAATTATAATTTCAGTGAGGCTTTAAGTAGTCTAAATCTCAATAAAATCAACACCAATGTTGATATTTGTTTTCTTCCAATTTGTGTCTAAACATGCTTGTTTTCAGTTGTAAATCACTTCACTTTTCTCTTCATTTCTTAAGAAAGAGGATGCACTCTCCTGGGTCTGAATCTCAATGTTTATTCACAGTTACTTTCATTGTGTGTTTGGAAAAGAGGCTCTGTGATCTGCCTGGGTATGTCAATAAATTTGGATCAATGTCTTCAAACCCAAAGGCTTAAAATGAGACTCTGAGCTCTTAAAGCCTAGGGCATCTTGTGAAATTCACGTGCTAGTATGCTTAATGAAATCTTAAAAGGGAAGGTAAAATAAGATCTATTTGTTTTACTCTTTACCAGTTTTACACCACTGTTAGGAGCATTGGTTACCTATTCCACGGTAACGCTTGAGTTAATTTTTATGTATTTATAGGAAGATATATAAAGTAATCCATATAACTATAAAAAATATTATATAAATGTAATATACTGACTGTAAAATGCATAATGCTTGTTAGTTATATTAAGCAACACCCAGAACTTCAAAAGCAACTTACTGCTGAACATCAAACCATGTATTTATGGCCCTAAGTATCCATATAAAGTCAATTAACTACAACTTACATTACAGTTTACAGGACTTAGTTGTCAGTTTACACCAGTGGTAAGTTCAGTGATAGGGTGTACATTTCCTCATACTTCACCTATGTCTGGGACAAAGTCTTAAAAATAATAAAATTTAGTTTGGCAGGGGCCCTGAGAGGTCATCCCATCCAACTTCCCACTCAAAGCAAGGTCAATGCTGATTTCGGACTGACTTTCTCAGGACTTGTTGCAGCTGGGTCTTGTAAACCTCCAAGGAAGACTCGACAACATCTCTGTGCAATTTTTTCCAATGTTCAGCTATCTTTCAGTGATTCTCCCCCTGCCCCCGCCACCCCTGCTCCTTATCTAGTTGAAACCTTCCCTGTTTCAATTCAGGACCATTGTCCCCTGGTGTCCCACAGTGCACCTCTGTAAAGATCTTGGCTCTGCAATCTTAATCTCCCTGCAGACAATGGAAGGCTGCTGTCAGGTCTCCCCAGAAAAGCTCCACTTCCTCAGCTTCTCCTCACAGGGCAAGCGATTCAGCCTCCTGACTGTCTTTGCAATAAGCACTTGCCCCAGTTTATCAATGTCTTTCTGGTACTGGGGAGCACATATGGATCGATAATTTCTAAAAGAGATTCCAAACTTGATCAGTTTCCACTATTAATAGCTCCCTTTCTTGAACCTGTCTCAAGGCATAGAGTCTGGGAGATCTTTTTGAAGACTGATACAAAGAAAAGGGATTGAATACCTCAAATTTCAATACATTTGCTGTCATGAAATCACCTGCCCTACTGAGCAACAGGTCCATGTTTTCCTTGTTTATCCTGCCATTAATATAGAGGTAGAAGTGCTTCTTGTTGCCCTTGTTCCTCATTGGTTTCAATTCTAGCTAAGCTTTGGCTTTTCTAAAAACATCCCAACATAGCCAGGAGATTCCTCTACATTTCTTTGCTTCCTGTCCTTGATTCCAACTCCTGTATATAGACAGTTTGCACTGGAGCTCAGTCCCTGTTTGATAAAGCCAGTCTCCTCCTACTTTTGCTTATTTTTTGAACATCAGATGGACTGCTCTTATGCTCAGAAGAGATTGTCCTAAAAGACCTGCCAGTTCACTTGAGGTCATTTGTCCTATTGAGCTGTCTTTCACAAGGTCCTACCTACCAGGATTCTTCATACATATTATTGTTTTTCACCCTTAAAATCATCTGTGGGTTTTTTAAGTCTGATCGTTAGTAGCCTGTCTTGTCTGATTCCCCTTGAGACTGTTCAGAATGATTCCTTTTCACCCAAATTTTTTCTTACCCCACTCAGCGCATGGCATTATCTGTTAAGTATACATCAGGTCTTAGAAACCTTGTCACTTCTCCCATCAGCTCAGGGGATGGCTTTCTCCTAGGATTCTTATTTTGCTTATTTTTTTGAAAGAGTATTTCTCTTTCATTGTATGGCTTAATAATGGAAGATGGCAAGTGCTCTTTTGTAATCTCTCTCTTTCTCTTGTAATCTCTTTCTCTGAAGAAACTCATTGCAGTCACAGTTGAAGGTTCAGGGAGAGAAAACCTAACTCTAAAAAAAGAAAAACTAATCTAACTCAACTGATTAGAATGCATATTTGTCATGCTTAAAAAAATATTCCTTCCTGGTGAAGGATTATAAAGGTAGTGCTAAAAGAAATAAATTAGCTCTGGCAATATGGATGTTTTACTCAAGCCTGCTGTTAGTTTACAATATTTCAGCATGATGATTTTCTTATGTTGCTTTTGTTTATATTTTGTCACCAAATTGTTGACTTCCCCCCCCCCCCCCCGCCCTTGGTGCCTGCTGAGCATATGCCAACCTTCTATGTCTTTTTTTCTTTGAGAACAGAGAAATCCTTTTATCAAAGTCTGGACAGAAATAAGAAGCATTGGTTTTGGCCAGTCTTACTCTGATGATTAAGGTAGCTGCATCTTTCATCAGTCCTATCAGAGAACAGCTTCAGATGATTTAGGTACTTTATAAGTATTGTAGGGGCAATGTTTAGAACCAGAACAACATATAGTTTGGAACTCTCTTTAATCTCAAGTTGTACTCCACTGTTTCATGCTACCAGCAGCACAACTGAGGAAACACATTAAAAATTAGTGAGAGACAAGTTGACCAAGAGAGAGCTGGATAAAGGGTGACTTCATGGAGACCTGTGACTTTCAGAAAAATAGAGGCTGACCTTTATGAAATTATGTTTTGTGGATTTAGAGAGCAACTAATGTTTCTGTAGCCAAAAAAGTGACAGCATGCAAATTACTTCTTGGGTAGACAGATGGGTGCTTTGTACTGTGTCCTTCATGTTGGCTTGGTTCATTTGAAGTTCTTTTAATGCTTGTTTGCCTGGCTAACTTGAAGTAGGCTGCTCAGCTGAAATTCTTGCGATTATTTTCTGGTCTGGAAACACCTAGCTCCTTTCCCGATAGGTGAGCATAGCAGCTGTCATTTTGGCTGTGGGTAAAAACTTCCTTCTCAACCCAGTGGGTCAATGTAAAGCAATGGGTGACACTACTACTAAAACTGAGCTAGCATCAACACTGCTAATGCAGTGAGGTAGGGTGGGATGGGTAAAGGAAACGTGGTACAATTTGGATTGTTATGATCCAGCTCTTTCTAGCTCAAAGTACAGAAAAGCACACATGTAATTTAGTGACAATAAGTATGCAAAGCATACTGGAAAATACGGTAATCCATTTTTGGCTGTACAAGAAGAAAACTGTTCTATCATCCAGACTCAAGATGTAGCCAATTACAGTGTTCCTCTTTTTTTACAAAGAGCATGTGAAGTCTTTTTAGAAGGCCTTTATTTGCTTATTTCTCTCTTCCTTAACTGTCCCTTTTATTTTCATATCTGATCAGAAAATCTGGTTTTCCTCCCTATTCTCTTCCACACTTTCACAGTTAACTGGACAACATTTTTTGTTCATGAGATATGACATTAAAATAATGACTTTTTTTGTGCTTACAGTAAGAAATAGAGGTGAAATGCTTACCCAGAAGTCATATGTACTCCCTGTTCCATCAAAGCAGAGCTGGATGGCCATTTTGTTAAACATTAATAGCTCCATCATTCCTATTCCCACAGCCTGAGTATTAAGGAACTACACTAGCATTTAATACATACATCTTTTTAAAAAATTCCAGATTAGAAATATAAAGTGAACAGCAAAAAGTTTTGATGCTCAGCCCAAACTGCTTTGCCTATTGACAACAAAGTGTTGTGGTTTAACCCCAGCCGGGAACTAAGCACCACACAGCCGCTCGCTTGCTCCCTCCCAGTGGGACGGGAGAGAGAATCAGAAGAGTAAAAGTGAGAAAACTCATGGATTGAGATAAAGACAGTTGAAGTAAAGCAAAAGCCGCACACGCAAGCAAAGCAAACCAAGGAATTCATTCACCAATTCCCATGGGCAGGCAGGTGTTCAGCCATCTCCAAGAAAGCAGGGCTCCATCACATGTAATGGTTACTCGGGAAGACAAACACCATCACTCTGATGTCCCCCCCTTCCTTCTTCTTCCCCCAGCTTTATATGCTGAACATGACATCATATGGTATGGAATACCCCTTGGGTCAGTTGAGGTCAGCTGTCCTGGCTGTGTTTCCTCACAGCTTCTTGTGCCCCCCCAGCCTGCTTGCCAGTGGGGTGGGGTGAGAAGCAGAAAAGGCCTTGACGCTGTGTGAGCCCTGCTCAGCAATAACGAAAATATCCCTGTGTTATCAACACTGTTTCCAGCACAAATCCAAACCTTAGCCCCATACTAGCTACTATGAAGAAAATTAACTCTGCCCCAGCCAAAACCAGCACAAAAGACAAACATATTGCTTTCCTGGAGATAAACTCCTAAAATACGGACTGTGGTAACTGAAAAACCTTCATGTATGAAAACAGCCCAGTAGGATAAAGGTCTTCCAAAGTTTTCTATTGATACTGCTGTTTAGTTGTGTCTATCCAATTTTATTCTGTAAGTAAGTAGACTGATTCTGTTATCTGGAATAAGCTGTTTCAAACTGAATATAATACCAGGCTGTTCTATGAATAACACGTTTATAAATGGGTCTGAGCCTCAGTTATACGGGTTTCAACCCACTGTGCTGTACGCATACTTGAATTTACATCAGACTCATAAACCATGTGGCACCGACAGCAATTGTACTGCTTGGCCACCTATTTCCTTAAGAAAAGCAACACATAGAAACTGTATCCCCTAGGATGCCTGTCCTTTATCTGCTTGCTGACTACAGCTGCCCTACACCTATACCTATATGGTGCAGGGCACAGACTGCATGGCTCACAAACAGGTGCCTAGAAAGCCCAAAGCACTGTAGGCCCTAAACTCTAATGGTGTTGCTTGAAACTTGCTGCTACTAAACTGCTTATATGCACCTGCAAAATGTGTTGCACTACAATGGAGAAAGAGCTTGGGGGTTTACAACCAGTGCTATTTTTCTTTTTAATCTGTTAACTGAGACAATACCCTACTGGCAGTTGAGGTTGAGGATGTCTGGCTTTCAGGCCAGAGCTCTGTCTTTTTCTCCCTGCCTAAAAGCATCATGCTCATGAGCTTTGTTTCTTGAGGGATGAGCAGAAAATGTATGTTCTCTAGCAAACCTTTTGGCGATTGACACTAATAAGTACCAGAGAGAAATGTGTCCAGTCTTTCCCTTAACCTTATAGAGAAATCCCCCAGTGTGAGGACTTGGATATTCTTTCGGAAGCAGAGCCAAGCAGCTTGCAGAACTCTCACCTGATGTTACGTACACCTTGAGTTCATGACCCATGGTACAATTTGGCAGAGTAAACCAATTTCATATACATCTATAGATTTTCCTGGGTAAAAAAGGTTAGGCAAGCATGTTACTGAGCTAATTTATTACAACATTATTAAGGTAGTTAAAGATGGAACAATATGGTGATCAAATTACAATCTATTGTCTTTAATTTGATCACTGTATCAAGTTTTAATTCTTTGCCAAGGGAAGCTACTTGATACAGGCAAAATGCCTGTTCCTGTCACAGTAACAAAAGAGCTTTCCCAAAGCCTTAACCTAGGCTGAAGGTTGAATTGTACAGTAAATCAGGTTTTGAACCCAATCACTACTGAAAGAGACTTTGTGGAAGTGAGACTTCAACAAACACACATGAATACGTTGACTAACAAGATAGAGTAACAAAAGGTAAAGTTGTCACTTCAGTGAAACGAGTAAAAATAGTTCGAAGCACTTCTGCTTGATTACTCAAGATCTTTAATTTAGGTAGGCCTTCAAGACATGAGTCAGCGCCTCTAAATTTGAAGATGTGGATCCATCACAGTTTTCTCGCTGATGATTCTAATTTTCTTCTGTGCAGAAAGTCTAGGGCAGGGAAATGCAAAGAGTTTTGGTTGTTGTGAGTAGCAGGAAAGAGAAAGCCCATTTTCTTCTATATTGCTTTGTTCTTGTGGGAATTAGTTCTCATTTTCCCCAGCTCATGAGCAGTTGTTGTGGCTTCTGGACTAACTGGGTGACTCTAAGAGTCCAGAATAGTTACTGCAGTCAAATCCCTTTGGGGGAATGGTTAATGTCAATGTGGGAAGCTTCATCACTGAATAAACCTCCATTTTGGCAAATAGACAATAGGTAAGATGATCTTTAAAAAAAATAAGTGTGGTGGGGTTGACCTTGGCTGGATGCCAGGTGCCCACCAAGCTGCTCTATCACTCCCCTTCTTCAGCTGGACAGGGGAGAGGAAAATATAACGAAAGGCTTATGGGTTGAGATAAAGACAGAGAGAGATCACTCAGCAATTACTATCATAGGCAAAACAGACTTGACTCAGGGAAATTTAATTTATTACCAATCATATCAGAGTAGGGTAATGAGAAAATAAAACCAAATATTAAAACACCTTCCCCCACCCCTCCGTTCTTCCTGGGCACAGCTTCACTCCCGATTTTCTCTACCTCCTCCCCCCAGCAGCACAGGGGGATGGGGAATGGGGGTTGCAGTCAGTTCGTCACACCTTGTCTCTGCCGCTCCCTCCTCCTCAGGGGGAGGACTCCTCACTCTTCACCTGCTCCACCATGGGGTCCCTCCCATGGGAGAGAGTCCTCCATGAACTTCTTCAATGTTGGTCCTTCCCACGGGCTGCAGTTCTTCACAAAGTGCTCCAGCATGGGTCCCTTCCTTGGGCTGCTGTCCTTCAGGCACAGACTGCTCCGGCATGGGGCCCCCACAGGGTCACAAGTCCTGCCAGAAAACCTGCTCCGTGGGCTCATCTCCACAGATCCACAGGTCCTGCCAGGAGCCTGCTCCAGTGTGAGTTTCCCATGGGGTCACAGCCTCCTTTGGGAACCCATCTGCTCCAGTGTGGGGTCCTCCACAGGCTGCAGGTGGAGATCTGCTCCACTGTGGACCTCCCTGGGCTGCAGGGGGACAGCCTGCCTCACCATGGTCTTCACCATGGGCTGCAGGGGAATCTCTGCTCTGGCACCTGGAGCATCTCCTCCCCCTCCTTCTTCACTGACGTTGGTGTCTGCAGGGCTTTTTCTCTCACATATTCTCACTCCTCTCTTCTGTTTGCCGTTCCGTGAGGTTTCCCCCATCCTGCCCCTTTTTAAATCTGTTCTCCCAGAGGTGCTACCACTGTTGCTGAAGGGCTCAGCCTTGGCTAGCGATGGGTCCAACTTGGAGCCGGCTGACATTGGCTCTGTCGGGGAAGCTTCCAGCAGCTTCTCACAGGAGCCACCCCTGTAACCCCCCCGCTACCAAAACCTTGCCATGCAAACCCAATACAGTAAGAAGGATTAAAGATGTCAGGAATATATTGTTGAGAAGGCTATTTATTACATCCTTTCTTGTCTGGATGAGATAATGGATGAGACACTTAAAATCAGCAAAAATTGGGGTTTTATGTAAAATGCCTAATTGTCTAATCTATTTGTATTTCTCTCACAGAAATGTCTTTAATCATTCAGTGTTTCTTAAAATACTCAAGGCCAATTTAGTAACCAAAGAGTAGGGGACTAATATGAAACCTTAAGCACTGACAGAAAAACATGAGCTTGTTGGTTGTGGTAATATAAACCATGAGCTGCATTTGTATCAAAATAAATTCTCCTTTGAATTCATTTCCCCAGAACTGGCCTCAGATTCAAGTCAATGTGAGACTTCCCATCAACCTGACTTTCACAAAAGTGGCTCAGTTCCACAACCCTTGGTCAAACAAGCCCCAATGTCAAAAAAAAAACCAAACCCACAAAACAAAACAAACAAAAAAAAAAGTGGGGGCTCCCAAATCAAAGCTAATCTTCAGCCTGGAAATGTTTTACTTCTATAAGAAGACTTTGTGTAATACCATTGGATGATATTTTGAATAGTGTTTTGAAAAGTCATCTAAATTATTTACTGAATGGAGAATCTGATGGACAACAAATGGATGCCCTTGGAAAAGAAAGGAGTGCAACACCTGGAGTATAGTTTGTAATCCCAGAAGTCCTACTCGATATCTCATGCTACAGTAGAGGGGTAGTGAAGGTGGAAGCAATAGGAGAATCAGATCTGGTGTGGTCAGCAGATGTGATGTCTGTAAAGAAACTCAGCCTGAAATCTTCGCATTGCCTGTCTCAGAAGCAGATATAACACACAGCATAGAAAGTTTGCAAGAAGGGGATGACATGAAAGGCAGAGGAGGCTTAAGGCTTCGCTCTATATTAAACAAACCATGAAAGTTTTGTGCCCTCCTTCACTCTTTTGTCACACTTTGCCTGTGGTGCATTTGCAGTGAGGGCTCTAGCCTCTCCCCTGTAAGCAGCTCTGTCATGGACTGCTGAACTGCTGTGGCACACTAATACATTTGGTAGCTGTATGGTTCACCCTGTACAGCTCTACAACTGGCGCACAGTGCCAAAAAAACTGTTTGCAATTATTGCCTTTCCTGCAGATTTGACACGTATCTGGAATAGAGGAATTCTCACATAAGTGCTCTATTCCTTAATGCAGTCCTCTTTTCAAAATGCAGTATTCTTTCTCTCTGTATATAAACAGCTTGCTGGACAACATTTTTACTTTCTGACATAAATTGTAAAAGCATCCATTAATACTGGCACAATAAAACAAGTGCATACAGTCTATTTATTGTTCCATTTTCAACTCTGTGACTAGAACATAATAAAGCAGATTTGAAGGAGGTAAGCTGGTTAACATGTAAAATGCGGCAAAAACCCATTGTGTGATGGAATAGCAACTTGTAAATCCCCAAGGCTATTCTTTTGTACAGCTTTAGAAAATACATGGTGCCAGGGTGTCTCATTCTTCCACCACTCTCTTGGCAACTTGAAATGAGGGATGTGCCAGGCAGTATGGCCTGAAAAATGCCAACTGGAAAAAGCAGATGCCAGGTTTTTGGACCACATGGAGTCCTGAGCTCCCATAAAAAGGCACACGTTTGCTGCTATTCTGAGCAGTACATAGCAAACTAAATAAGCATATGTCAATTTATACCTCAAAATGTTGTTAACTAGCTTTAGTGAGGTAATTCATTGCCTGTGGAGTATTTATTTTTTATTCTGTGCTGCTATCTTACACAAATCTTACAAATTAAATATTCAAGAATGTTAGTTTGTATATATTTTTCTGTACATGTGCACGTGTACATACAGTGAGAGATACAGAAGCACACAGTGCCAAATGCTATTAGGAAGAATTTGTTGAATGAAATCAAGTAAATTTCAGATATTGAAACTGCTGGAATTGGCCTTGACTCAGAGTTTTTAAATCTTTTGAGACGTCTAGATTTCTCACTGGTAATATTAAACCACTATTATTTATGTATGTATGTATTTTCAGATTGATTTATTTTACAACTGCAGTGAATTTTATTTGCAAACTACAAAGTGCATACACATAGTTTGGGCAACAGGTAACCAGAAATCAGACTGGTTCCAATTATTTTGGTTTGAGTCAGTCCCTGGTGTTCTGTTTTTGAAAGCAGATTTCACTACAGATACTCACTTATGAATACCCACACATCAGAGTAATGTGTGGACTGTACCCTTTTGGCTTAATTTGTTCAAAAAAAAAAAAAAAAAAACCACCTCAAAACCCAAAACCAACCTGACATATCTTGAGCTCACTAGGTTTAAGTTCTTGTGTGTTTGAGGGGAAAAAAACCATACCTGTTGTATCCAGTGCTACCTTCCCTGTATATGGATAGTCAGCATCTACACAAGGAAAAAGCATTTGGGATAAAACAACACAGACTTGAGACAGGGTAGATGAAAACAAAGACAAGTGTGGTGGTTTGGGGGTGGTTGGGGTTTTTTTTATTGTGGGGGTACCACCTTCCCCCAGATCTTGGAAATCAGGGTTTGCTGTCTCCACTGGTCAGTGGAACCGTTTACCCATGCAATTATTAGCAGGATAGTAGCCTCGAATTTGTATGCCTTAATAACAAGGGTGTAAATATATTTTAAAAAGAAAAGGGCCAAGCGAACCAATTTAGTAATGCAAGATTCTTGGATCAGAAATGCTGCTACAGCTCTTGATGGTTGCAGAGTTGTTTGTTGCTCTGGATGTAATTTCCCCCCTTTTTCTTAGAAGCAAAATTTATGTTGTAATGGAAACAACTTGATTTGGGAAGAATGTTTACAGGACAGGGTGGGAGAACAAAATGTGGTACAAGAGAGATTAGTATAGGCCAGCTAAGGGTCTTCCTCAGCTATATTGTGTGCTTTTCTGCAGAAGTGTTTTTAATTCCAATGTGAATGTAGTTAAGAGCTTTGAAAATGCCTAGCCTATTTAAGCTCAATACAGAAGGCAACAGGGAATCATTACAATGACTCATAAGGCATGGGATACCGATATTGAAATAAAAATGTGTTTTTCTAAATGCTATGTTTCAAGCAGTAATTCTGCAACATCTAGGACTGCTTTATGAAGCACAATCTTTTTCTTTAATAAGGAGATAATCGAAAACAAGTTAGCTCGGCTTGAGAGAACAAACAGTGTTTCTCCTGGCTGGCTGGGGATCATAAATGTGTTTTTGACAAGGGTTTAGAGAAAGCTCTGGCTGGATGAGGTCATATAACAGAAGTTGGGCTTTCTGACCCCAAATATATATCTGATGTGATGATTCTACACTTCAGGAGCTGTCAGAAGAAAATCTCTTGGGTTATTTTTGTTACTGCTTTGACACCAACTAGTGTCTTGAGGCACTAGGAAAGAAAAAGTGAGCCTGACAGGAGAGGAATGAATTGCCTCCATGATGGAAAGAAACTGCTGTATGTAAGGAGGTAATACACAGACTGCAGGAGGTGGAAGATAAATAAGAATGTATATGAGGACAATATCTTTTCTATATTGAGTGTCTAAGGGTATTAGTCTTCCTTATACTTTTTCCCCTTGTCTCCTACTTTCTCCCTGTCATGAAGAAGTGTACTTTTTTCAAGTTTGCATGTTTGTTGTTTCAGTAGTTTTTATTATGTATATATTCATTGTACTATGTCTTTCTCACCATTTTGCATATAAACCCCAGATTGAAACACCTCTCCTGATCCTACAACATCTCTCAATGCCCCTGAGAGGTTTTTTAAATGAATGACATGGATATAAATCTCTCACTTATGCAATCCACTGGAGGCCTCAGAAAGCCTAAACTGTGTCTGCTCTAAACCCCCCGGGAAGCCAGGAAGCAATATTAAATGTTTAGTGGCTGACTTGCAAGGATCTCTTATCTCCCTGTACTTGTGGGCTTGGATTTTACTGGGCTTGGATTTTAATGCCTTGGATTGAAGGCTTTTTTTGTGATACTGCTTGGTTTCTTTAGCTCTGTAGGTGATGTGTAGAAAAGTCAAAATGTTGATGTCTGCTGATATTTTGAAGGTATAAAGTTGTTAGTTGGGAAGCATGTGTTTAAGAAGGTACTGTTCAAGTAATTAACAAGGACTATGGTTAAACTTATTTCCATGCTTTTTTGGTGCATTTGTGGTAACTTTAATTTGCCTGTTAACTTGTTCTTCATCATGGCTTCTGCTCTGACACTCTAAAACTTAAGTCTAAAAAACAGATTATTTTTACATTAGCAATTTAACTGTGATTTGTGAATAAGATTATTTCATTGCTTTGTAATTTAGAATGTAAGAAAATGGAGATGAGCCTAGATAGATTAAAAACTTTCAAATACAGGCCTGTAGTTGAAAGACAGTTTATCTGCAGAAACAGAAGACCTTGAGAGGTGAAAGACAGATGTGAAATATGGGGGAAAAGAAAGGTACAATCCTACGTAGGGCAGGGATAGCCTAGGAAAAAATGAAAATATCTTTACTTCTATTATCCACATCTTTGCAGTACTATGTCTTGAAAGCAACTTGTCTAAGACTCCTTAGACTGTTGGCAACAGATTTCATAAAAACATGAGCAGAAAATGGAGTTAAAGGTTGATTTTTGCCGTTGTGTAGAGAAAAACAAGTCTCAGTTGTAAATAAGGACCAGCTATTTCACACTGTTACAGCTAAGATTTTCATTTGTCAGCTAAAAAGACACAACACAGAAAAATCTTTCTTGACTTTTTCTAGTGTTCAGCAAAAAGAACAGGTAATGCTAGAGAATGGAGGGAGAGCAGAACAAGTGGGTGTGTGCATGCTCTCAGTAGTGGCTCCATCAGTAGCATTTGGCCTGCCTTGGATATGGAGATCAGATTGAACAAACCATCTGAAGAAAATAAACCCAGTAAACTATAAGTGGAAGAATAACTTTCTGATCCCTAGGTGAACAACAAACACATACCTCACAGGGAAATTAGCCATTGTATTACAACAAGGGCAGCAATTTTGCACAAGTCAGAAGTAAAAAATGGTTCCTCTCTGGAGTTCGGAGGGGTTCTTCTGACATCTCTCCATAAGCTAAAAATTAATCAGACATTAAGTGTGCAGAAGAAAGTAAACTTATCATATTTTGAAGTCTTTGGGCCCCTCTTCTCCTGTCTGTCAGGAATCAGTGACATCCTACCACCTTTCATCTACACTTGCCTGCCTAATTAAGAAGCAAATTTCTTTTCAAGATAGGCCTATCATCATGCCATGCCAATGCCTTTCTCTCATTTTTTTTCTCTACTTTTTTGATAGGGAGATTATCTTCATGGTTTGTGTCCTGGTTTCAGCTGGGATAGAGTTGACTGTCTTCCTAGTAGCTGGTACAGTGTTATGTTCAGTATGTGAAGAATGTTAATAAAACTGATGTTTTCAGTTGTTGCTCAGTGGTGTTTAGACTATAGTCAAGGATTTTTCAGCTTCTCATGCCCAGCCAGGGCACCTGACCCAAAGTGGCCAATGGGGTATTCCATACCATGTGACGTCCCATCTAGTTTAGGAACTGGGAAGTGGGGGCGGGGAATCGCCGCTCGGGGACTGGCTGGGTGTCGGTCGACGGGGGGTGAGCAATTGCCCTGCGCATCATTTGTACATTTCAATCCTTTTATTACTACTGTTGTCATTTTATTAGTGTTATCATTATCATTATTAGTTTCTTCTTTTCTGTTCTATTAAACCGTTCTTATCTCAACCCAGGAGGTTTACTTCTTTTTCCCAATTTTCTCCCCCATCCCACTGGATGGGGGGGGAGTGAGTGAGCGGCTCCGTGGTGCTTAGTTGCTGGCTGGGGTTAAACCATGACAGTTTGGTATTAATACTAGTTCAGATGAGTGGGGATGCCCACATCATTAAGAATGACTGGCTTCACTCGGATACCATTGCACTGGTTGGCATACTCATTGCAATCTGAAGATTACCTTCACTAGTATAACTGTGTTCATCAAAGTCAGAGCATCTAAACTAATAACTTATCAAAAAGCCTAGAGAACAGATTAGTTTTATGTTCTCCCCACCCCTCAGTCAAAAGGCCACAATAAACCACAGCTAGTGCTAATTGGACCACTTAAGATCTTTGTACATTTTCCTTTTTCCCTTTCTGGCTCTGTTTTTCTCGTCTTTTTCTGTTTGAACTCTGTCAATGTTGAAGAAAAAGAACGTCTCAATCTGAAGAGCCAAAGCTGTGGAGGGGTATTGAAGCAAGACCGCATCACCCATGAACTGGCAGTGAGGGATGTATACTGCATACTTAATAGCACCTGCACATCATCAGATTGATCATCTCCACGGCAAGTGCTGTACAAACACGTTATAAAGGAAGACAGTGCCATCCCCACAGAAGATACAACTGAAAGTCTCTCCTGTCTACCTTCTGCTTGCTTTTCTATGCCTACTCTAATTAGGATTCTCCTGTTCCTATTCCCCGTTGTCTTCCCACTCTTCTCAGGCTCCTTAGAATGAAAAAGAAAAGATCCCTTCAGGCAGCTTTGTACTACTTCTTGCTCCATTTGAAGTGCCTCAGTATGGAGCTAGTATGTTTTGTTCAGACTTCACCATGGCAGACCTCAAGCTGGGGGGGGGGAGTGTTTCTGTGGGATCTGGTGTAGTTTGAGCAATCGGCCTTGCTTTGTGGCAGAGCTGTGCTGCAGGATCTTTGTGTCATCCTCTGAAAGTTAAATACAAGTAAATGAGGAATAAAGAATGAGCTAAAAGATGAAATTAATCAAGAAACAGGATACGGGTGAGACAAACAGGGAAGGGGCTGCATGTAGGTTACACCTAGGCTGCAATTTCAGTCATATTGTGGTTGCTGTAAGTAAAAACGTACACAGACTCTGTCCATAGCTAGCACAGAATGCAATTGCTGCAGCAATGAAAGCTGCTGAAAATTTTTTCCTCAGAAAGGACATAGTCGTTAATGAGCCTAGATGAGTCCTTTTAGGAATTAAGCCACTTGCCACTTTTGGCCTGCCAGAGCAGAATTGCACTAGAACAATGTCTTTCATTAAAAAAAAAATAAATAAAAAAAAAATAAAAAGGATTATTTGCAACTGCCTTTGCAACTTGCGATGAACAGTAAAGGAACAAATTTTGACAAACATACTCAGTACCTCAGCAGGGAGATTTTAGAGGATAAGAGACTACACATGGATATTTTCAGTGGTAAAAACTTCTAATTGGTTCTTTAATCCCAAAGCTAGCAGCCAAAACCTCCAGCTTTCAGGAAGTGAAGCAAAGAGCTGGAGGCTCAGCTGTTGGCTTACAAATGCTTTTCTGTTGAGATTATTGGGGAAAAAATAGAAAAGTATTTTAAAGATCTAAGCCTTTATTGCTTTGCAGTCTTTATGCTAAATTCTGGGAACTACACTAAAAACATCATGAGTATACTGACTGCCAGAAACATGGCACACTAACATGTGAGTGAACAAATGCAATATATGGCCTCATATGATCAATTTACATTGTCCAGAACAGTACAGCTTTAATCTGCAAGTCTTCATCTCCCTTGATCCCTGAGATGTGCCATTGACAATGGTTTCCATGTCAGAAAATGATCTCTGCTGAGAACAACACACTTGGAAGTAAAAGGTGATGTGATTTAGGATGCAGAATGATCCAGGTAATGGAAACAGCAGGAGCACTTTGTAGGAAGGAACAAGAAAGCACTAAACAGCTCATTTTGAGGTACTGTGGTAATACAGCAGAGTATTACAAACAAACAGGTAGTGGGGCAAGAGGAGATTAAAAAGGTGCTTCTTTTCTCTCCTTACATTAGCCAACTTCAGAACTCTTCAGGCAGAAGGTTTGCATGGTAATGTATCTGTATGCATACTCTAACTTTGGAAAAATGGCTTCTTGGGGATTTTTAGCATGTGCTCAATTTTCTCCTTTTTTTTTCCCACATCAAACAAGGCTGATATGGAACATTTTTGTTCAGGAATAAGTGACACTTGCAGGCTTGAGAAAAATATAAGAATTAAAACTTAATGATTTAGTAGAAGTTTTTTTGCACACAAATCATATCTTTCAGTTAGTTTTTCCATTTCATTGTTCATAGTTCATTTTTCCAGAACTAGGAGCTAGTATGTTTATGTGTACCTTTTGTTTCCTTAAAAATCATAAATATTCATTAAAAATGTGTGTTCCTGCTGCCAGACTCTGAGTCATCCACATATTCATGCTATTCAGTTACCTGTAAATATGGTGGTCTAAGCATGTTTATTGTGTAGGGCTGAATATGTCATCAAGTGTCTCTTTCAGTAAAATGACAATTTTGACTGTGCCTGCATTTCATTTCACTTCCCTCTGTTTATCACTGCTCAATCTACTGCACTATGGTGGCTGTTCTTGTAAGCACAGCACGTGCCACTATGGCAGCATCCTTTGAACCAAAAAAGAATAAATTACAATTTCAGTCAAGGGTTTTGACTGGATGAAATACACTGGGGACCTTTGACATCTTGGAAAGAAGTTCCTGGGGTATCAGTGCATCTATATAGCAAAACAACCTGGCTCACATAATAAGGATGTTGTATGTTAGCTATTGGTCTGTTCTAGGTAAAATAAAATATTAAAATAAAATTCAGAAATATCATTCTGAATATCAAATTTTGAAGAGCTGTCAAAAGAAAAACACTTAACTTCTGTCTAATTCTTCCATGTGCAACTAGAAATTGGATGAGAGGACTTATTAAAACTGCTTCCATCCTATGCTGCCATGCTAGAACTGCAAGTTAGTTTTGGAAGTGATTTTTACCTGCCCTTAGATAAACGGAGGTTGATTGTGGCTCATAATCTACTGTCCCAAACTGGGCATTGTGAATTTTGTGCTAAGGAAAAAAGTATCCTGAAGGCAGCATCTTTCACCTATCAAGAAAAAGATTCCTTTCTTGACTGTATAGAAGTCAAACCTTGAGGAAAAGTTCCAGTTAAATGCCTTACTAGCTTTGGGAGGAACTCCCAAGTAAAGCCTGTAGTGCTGCATTAAACCTTCTAAAATCAGATTGAGTCAAGTACTTCAGAATATATTTTGGAGAACAATGTTACTTTGGCAAAGGAATGAGCAAGATGCAATTAATTAATTTAACAGTAAGTCTTCTCTACCTGTAATACCCTTTTTTTTTTTTTTTTTTTGGAACAGTGGAGAAGTTGACTTGCTCAAGTCTTATTCCTTCCAGCTC
This sequence comes from Haliaeetus leucocephalus, assembly GCF_000737465.1. NCBI lineage: Eukaryota > Metazoa > Chordata > Aves > Accipitriformes > Accipitridae > Haliaeetus > Haliaeetus leucocephalus. Next base: position 3,874,214 of record NW_010973244.1, on the reverse strand, counting down.
TCATCTAAAACTAGAAACAAAAAGTAGAATATGCCAGTTGATGCTTCTGAAGATAGGATAGAAAAAATGGAATTTTATGTAAAGACAGCGGCAGATTTATACTTTGAAGGTAACAGCAATCCTTCTGCTATTAGGGGAGCAACTTGTCTCAGGGGCTTAATTCTGTAGTATTTCTTGCTCTGTACTATCAGTGGGGGAATAGCAGAGTCCTTTATAGCAAATTCAGTTCTAGCTGTAACTCTTTCTCTGGGGGAAACCATACTCTGACTTTTCTGACAATGCAAAGAGATAGTAGCAGAGGGCAAGCTTCAGGGATACTGCCGCACTATAATATACTGTTTTACTCAGTTGATGGGATACTTTTCAGTAAGATAAGAACTTGCCTAGGTGTCTAAATACCACTGTCACCTGAGGAAGGTATAATACACAGGCTGGATAGTGGACATGGCTTAGAACCTAATAGAATAATATGTACAACCAGGGGTCACTAATTTTGGTGTATGGAAGCTGGTATTTTAGTAATTGTATTGAGAATTACAGTTTTTGCAGTCTCCTCTGAAGAAAGAAATATGGCCTTAAGCTAAACCAAGAGATCTTTTGAATATTTTGGTGGTACATTTCTTCAGGAACAGCTAGATGCAGTTAATTGGCAAACACATGTTGCCATAGCAAGCAAATTTGTAATCCCTCTCATGGTTAGAGTATGAACTGCTACTGTAATTCAGGCCCCAAAGCACATAATCACAGAGTACCTCCTCACTGACTTGAAAGTATCCTTCTTTTCACTTTCACCTTTGCATAGTTGTGCTTTGGGGAGTAGGTGAACCTATTTTGTACATGTAGACTGTGCTTTGCCTTCATTATAATTTTGTATTCTGTTTGTGGGAGAGAATATGGGGTAAAGCAGAGGAATCTGTGCAGTAGCTTTCCTGAAAAATAGAAGCTATGAAAGGATCTTCTGTCTCCAACTTGCTTTCAGGGCTTCACTTGAAATGCTGAATCATCACCCAGACAACAGTTAAGTAGCTAATACTCCTCAGCAGCAAACTAACAGAGAGAAACTTATTTCTCCGTGTCAGCTGAAACTTTTATTACCAACTATACTGGGGTTTGGGGGGGAGGAGGGGGTTGGTAGCAGGGGAGGGGCTGCAGGGGTGGGTCCTGTGAGAATCTGCCAGAAGCTTCCCCAGCTCCAAGTCAGACCCGCCGCTGGCCAAGGCCGAGCCCATCAGTGATGGTGGTAGAGCCTCTGGGAGAACAGATTTAAGAAGGGAAACCTGCAGTGAGCATTGGGATTGGAATGTAGAGAGAAACCCCTCTGCAGATACTGAGGTCAGTGAGGAAGGAGGGGAGGAGGTGCGCCAGAGGAGGGGATGCCCCTGCAGCCCGTGGTGAGACGGCAGGCTGTGCCCCCCAGCCCATGGGGGGAGCGGGGGAGCGGATGCCCACCTGCAGCCCAAGGAGGACCCCACACCGGAGCAGGTGGGTGCCCCTGAAGATGGACATGACTCCATGGGAAAGCACACGCTGGAGCAGTCTGTGCCTGAAGGACTGCAGCCTGCGGAAAGGACCCACACTGGAGCAGTTCATGAAGAACTGCAGCCTGTGGGAAGGACCAATGCAGGACAAGTTCATGAAGGACTGTCTGCCATGGGAGGGACCCCACGGTGGAGCAGGGGAAGAGTGAGGAGTCCTCCCCCTGAGGAGGAAGGAGCGGCAGAGAAAGGTGTGATGAACGGACCCCAACCCCCATCCCCTGTTCCCCTGCGCTGCTGGTGGGGAGGAGGTAGAGAAAACCGGGAGTGGAGTTGAGCCGGGAAAGGAGGGAGGGGTGGGGAAAGGTGTTTTAAGATTTCGTTTTACTTCCCATTATCCTGTTTTGATTTGATTGGTAACAAATGAAATTGATTTTGATTTCTTTTCCCCCAAGCTGAGTCTGTTTCTTGCCCGTGACCATAATGGGTGAGTGATCCCTCCCTGTCCTTGTGTCAACCCACGAGGGTTTCATTACAATTTCTCCTCCCCATCCAACCACAACGGAGGAGTGAGTGAGCAGCCTCATGGTCCTTTGTTGCTGGCTGGGCTTAAACCATGACACCAACATGTACATGCTAATGATCTATTGACTGATCTTTGCAAGAGATGTCCAGTGTCTCAGGGCTGGAGAACCTATTCTATAGAAGAGATCGGGTGCTGAAATAGTTGAACTAAAACTCCTCTGTAGCACAATGGCAGCTTATTCAAATCAAATTGCTATGGGTTTGGATTGTTCTGTTTCTTGGCAAAGCCTCCTTTGGAAAGCAGGTGCTTTCATATTTTGTTTCAAAGCAATTTCCACAGAACATTTTCCCTGACTTTATTAGGAAGTGACAAGTATGTTAAATTTGTTACCGGAATTGACTTTATTTAGAAAATAATTTACTGTTTGCCTTAAACTTCACTTAAAAATGCTATTTTTTCTGGCTTAAATTTCTCTTTCACCTTATCTTGGTTCTCTGGCTTACATTCTTCAAACTGATACATTTTTATATATAAAATGTGTACCTACTTAAATATTCTTATTTATATCATTGTAAAAAATAACAGCAGATGGATCCCTCTTGGTGTTTGCAAACAACAGTAATGTTTGATGACGAATGCACAACATTGTCATCCAAAATTGCTGTTTATGGTGAAATGCAGCCTTTAATAAGAACTTACTGTGTGTGTTGAACAGTATCCTGGATTTCTGCAAAATGCTTCAATAAACTTGTCACACAGATTTCTCTCCCTCCTGGAAAAGACAGCTTAATGCCTCCTCTATGTTTACCTCCATTTTGGATTTATCAGTGAAGGCATGCATGTGTATATGCACGCTAGAAGGTTTTTATGAATTGCACAGTTATTGTTATTTCCCCTCATACACACAGTAAAAGGCTCCTTTCAGCTTGACTGAATTTTAATTCTGTTTCAGAGAATAACAGAACAGGAAAGCATCAGTCAGACTTTGAGAGGGAGCATGTTGTGGGTGTCCTCTGCATAATCTGTGTGGCTGTGGGTGGCACAGCCTAGCCTTAGCTAAAAGAACAGCCTGGTTTGTCTCTCATAACCTTGCTTTTAGTGTTTGAGGATTTTATCAACTGTAAACTCCTCAGGTTAGAGTTTTCCACGCTGTGCGTGTGCTTCTGGCTGCTTGTATCCAGCAAGTCTCTGTGAAACCTTCAGACGAACATGGCACAGCTATTTATAAGATGATGATTAGGGGGAAATACCATGTTTAAGTCACTTGAAAGAATAAATCTGAACATATTTTTAAGAACCACCAGCACTGTTTTCTCCTCCTCTCAACCCACCAAACCCCATGTTTTAGTGCCAACACTTGAGGCGGTGAATTGTTAACTGCAAATGTTCTCTTTGTTTCCATGAAAAACAACCCACCTTTGCTAGTGTCAAAAGCCTCTGAAAAAGGCTTTCTCAGTATGATCAACAGACTTTTTCAACAGGGCACCAGATTTCTCCACAGATGATCTGCCCTCATTACACCCTGGCCCACTTGACAGTGTTTGCTCTTATGATCATTCTGCCTCAAACTATCCAATCTTATGTGACTAAGCATGGTCCAGGTTTGAGCCCTGCTGACTGAAATGGATTTTTCCCCAAAACTGTGCCTGAAGTGAGGTGGAAGCAGCTTCGGGAATTGTGGGTTAAGACATCACCTCTCCCATGCTTTCCACCCCTTAGCCCTAAGGAGGAAGAGATTCAACTGAGATACAGAGGTGTGACCTCAGCCTACAAGAAGGTGGTGGAGGCAGGTGTGATTAAGGTCAGACAGGGGAACTAGGGCAGAGAGCTATCTAGCGTGAAGGTACTGGGAACTAGAGATAAAAAGAGAAGAGTGGAGTGGTTATAGAGACAAGATGGTGTGAATTAGATGCCCACTGCAAAGGGAAGGGAAGATAAAGCTGAGATTTTCAGAGTAATTTTAATTATTTGTTTCTATTTTTATTTCTTACTTTAATGATCATTGAAACACTTGTTTTACACATTATCAGCTTCTTATTTATCTCCCACCCCAATAAATACAGGAGGTAGTTTCAGCCTTTTGAGAACATCTCTAGTCTTTTCCTTTTTGCAGCAACAGACCAACACTTCCCTCATGTCACCTAACAGCCTTGTTCCTCAGAGGATAAGCTGAGCCAGCATTACATCACTGGTAGCATATTTTGAGCTCTGCCACTGTATCCAGGGCAGTAGGAAGAAAGTATTCTGAACATGAGAGTTGACATGCTGGGGATAGTTTAGCTTCTTTCATAATGTGGGGTCAGCTAGGAATTACTTTCATTGAATCAACTGCAAGTAAATTTCTAATTTCATGCCAAAGGTGCTGTTTCCTTCTTGGCTTAAATGGATGTACATTTTTTTTTTATTAGACTGCAAAAGACCCCCATCTCTTTTCTTGCTGTACAGACTACTGCCCTACAATATTATCTTTCCCGTGCCTTTCTGCTACTGTTTTAAGGTTATTCTTTCAACTGAATCCAAGTTTGCATGTGCATTCCTGCCATATTAGGGACTGTCAACATTATTTATTTGCATATATTATTCTTCTGTCAACTCCTTTAATTGCTCACCAGGGCCACCCTAAGTATTCCTTAGCTGGGTTTTCTTTTTCACCTGGCATATGTTTGTTCCTTGGCTCTTTTACAAAGAAAATAATAATTCTATCTGTGTTTTCTTCTAGTGCCTTTAGCCAAGCAAAATCTCCTGCTGTCTTGATTCTTCCATACAGCATTTTTGAGTCTGTAGTCAGTTGCAGTCTGAGCTTGCTTATGCACCTTTCCATTCAACTCTAGCACTTTAACTGGTCTTATCTTATTTGTACTTGTTTGTCACCTAGGATTCCCAGTGCATGTACCTTGGCTAATGCAAAATATTTTTTTTTTCCAAGTTCAAGTGTTTCTTTTGGCTAGTTCTGTGCAATGTGTGTCCCATTTTTAAGCGTGCATTATTAAGGAAATAGACTTCCTATAATCTCTAATGGCAACACTCAAGATCATATTTAGTCTTAAACACTGACGTTAAATAGCCAACAAGATTTCAGAAAAATATCTTTGCTAAAAGCCTCACATGACGAGGAGGCATGTGGATCTTTAAAAATTGTGTCATACTTATGAAACAGGTGGAGTGGCCTGAAATAGCTGGGGCTAGAAATTCAGAAAGGTCTCCTCTCAGTCAATTGATACTGTGAAGTAAATGGAACAAAGAGCGCTTATAAATTCAAGCTGCTGCTATTTGATAGTCAGGTTTATTTCAGGAGACAATCATAAAATTTTAGCTTAGCTAATCTAGATCATTATTTGGAGTTGTCCTGGGAAAAACTATCACCACTATAAAGTTTACAGCTTTATAAAATAAGGCTGCATTCTGTTTTGTCTCCAAATGAAATGGGGGAACAGATCTGGAAACAGTAAACCAAACTATTTTGATGTTTACATATTGAACTAAAAATCTAATATCCTAATTTTGTCCCTTCCCATGCAACTTCTCTTCAGATAAGTCTTATATACAGATGTTTGTGTACAAATGGCTGAAGCGGAATGGCCCGTTTTTCAGGAAAATTCTACTAAAAATAATTTTTAATTTTAAGATTCACACTTACTATTTATATGAAAAGTGTTCTCCACTGTATTATCTTTTCTTTGGAAGTCCTTACAAATCTAGTAATGGGAACCATGAAAAGCTTCAAGCAGCTCTAGCATATACTTTGATAAAATTCTGTGAGGTCTGTCACTAGAGATTTTGTTTGACAAACATACCTATTTAATTTTTAGTAGTGCTACAGCACTCTTGTGAAAAGCCTTTTTTTTCTTCCACTTGAGATTACATCCTTAATATTGTGAATGTTGCTACCTGTCCTTGATGTAATCTAAATACTGATAAATTGTTTTCTTCTATGTATGTGAAAAAATGTACAAGTTTCTCAAATCCAAAAATTATATTCAATTGTGTTCTTTTCATAGAATCATAGAATGGTTTGGGCTGGAAGGGACCTTTGAAGGTCATCTAGTGCCACCGCCCTGCAATAAGCAGGGACATCTTCAACTAGATCAGGTTGCTTGGAGCCCCATCCAACCTGACCCTGAATGTTCCAGGGATGAGGCATCTACAACCTCTCTGGGCAACCTGGTTTGCCTTAGTTAAATTAGAAATGTATGTTCCTAGTTCACTGAGCAACCATCAAAAAACAGGAAGATTGCAGGTCTTCTGCAGCAGTAGGTAATGGTAGGAAGATGGTACGTGACTGCTCTATCGTTCTCCTCTTTTGCTTTTGTCCTTCATAGCAATGTAGTCCACCATGTGTCAGCCAGCTTCCTCTAGCCACATGATGTTTTCATTGCAATATCCTGTTACGTTTCCCCTAGTTAAGTTCCTTCTCACAAAACAGGAGCAGAGAATGATAAGAAAGAAATCTAAGAGCCTATAAAGCATGGGTTTGATAACATTTTGAATGGGGTCAAATTACATGGTCCCCATGTTAATTGGGTGGAGTTGGATTCGACGACTGAGCCGGCACCTTCTCATCTGGTGTCTAGCTCATTTAGCTCAGATGAGAAATCCTGAAGTTATAACAGCACTAGAGCCAGAAAGTGGAAATACGCTGCCAGACTTACTTCTTGCTTCCCAAAAGTTCAGGATGTTGAGATCAGCCAATGGAGGTGCCTAGCTACGGGATGGCAAGGCAAACTGGGTCTCCCTTACAGGGACCCTCCTGCCTCTGACAGGCCCCTGGTGTGAGGGATCGGGCAGTGCCCTTGGAGCCAAAGGATGGAGATACAAGCTGGTATCAAACCCATTTTTGGCACAAGTGTTCAGTGCATGTTTGCTCAACGGCTATTGAAATGGATAGTGCTGAGGCTTTGAGAAGCTTATAGGTGAAAAAAGTACTGGCCTGGCTTTCAGTCTGGCAACCTCTTAATGCTGCAGCCAGCTGCGCTGTGGATGAAATGCACCCACAAAGATTACAAATATAGCAAGGGTAGGCATGCAATGTCCAAGCCAACGTGCTCCCAGTAATTCTGTGGCAACACCCCACATTCACAGTCCTGTTTTGTTCATAATTTCTAGCACCCATCCTCTAAGCTTCCAGTTGAAGAGTAGTGGAAACATGCATATGGATCCCAGTGGCTGCATTAGGGTTGCAGAGGCAGTGTGCACGTTTGTAATTCCTGATTTTAGGTGCTTAAATTTGCAGCCTAGCCCTTAAATTTGATTATTCTTTATGTGGAAGTATGCACTATATTCTGCCTGCTTCCTTTCAGCACTAGTGCCATGAGCAAAAACCAAAAGCCTACTGACCAAATTTTATTTTAAAAAAAGAAAAGAAAAAAAAAAACCAAAATAGAAAAAATTGTGTGTAAACTTTAGTGCTGAGGCGTTGTCTTTATAGTTAATAAAAATTTTCTGTACCAAGTGCCTAGGTTTCATGTACTTAAATACTCTATAATTTTATATGCTTATAAAAAGGAGTGCCGCAGCAAAATAATTTAACCTTTGGTTTAGTTTTAATTTTAAAATAGCTTGATTTTTAAAAATGTTAGTATCTTAATAGTGAGGTTAGTTTTGGGGGAGTTTTTTTACTAGCTGCTGCCAAATACTAATGTCATTGCTTGGGTGTCATAAAAAGAAGAAATTTGTGGTTAATTTAAACTTTGTATAGTGGGCATAATTTCACTTGGGGGACATAACTCTACCATTTGGCTCAATTAGACTCGACCAGACAAAGCAATTCATAATTCCTGGAGGGAAAACAAGCTTCTGTTTCAACAATACAGAAAGCTTCATCTCCAGAATGATTTCCCAGGGCATGAAATATGTTTCATTTAAATCTTAAACCTTGTTCACAACCAAGTAAAATCTGTAACAAGCGTTTTTCATTCTGATTTCTTAGGGTTTCTTTTACTCTTCAGTGGGTTTTAAATATCTGCTAGGAAACAACAAATTATATCTTTGTGACCCATCAAGAAGTGAGGTCTTGGAAAATACAGTGAACACATGTGCACCCACGTGTATATATATGCATACATGTGGTTGTAATGATTGAACCGAGGCTGCATGAATACGTAAGACCCTGTCCATTAGCTCTTTGCCAAACTCTATCAAGGCCACATTTACCTTGTATGAGGGAGTATCTTAGCTCAGGTGATTCAGTTATTCTTAATGAGGATGCTTGTGTTGGTCTGTCCATCAGAAAACATCCCAACAGCCTTTTCAGTGAGAAGTGCTGGACTCAATGCTGATGTGCAAAGTGACCAGCATTGATCATTTGTCTGCAGCCTCTGAAGACCTGGCAGCCCTGCAGCCTGCCCACTGGAAATCCAGGCACACATGTGATTTCACCAGCAGCTCTTAACAAGGGGAGGAATTGGGCTTAATATCCTCAGAATTTATTCCTAATCCCTCTTGACCATCACCAAGAGGTCCAGGTGGTTTAAATCTCCTGGCATTGGACTTGCCACTCTTCCTTCTTCTCTCTACCTGCTGGTTCTCAGGGATTTCCATTGAGCATCCCTGGAGAAAATGTTTACTGTTAAGGGTGAATAAAACAGATGAGGGATCTGGCTGCAGAAACTCCTTCAGCCAGTTCCCAGCTTGTTGATTTGTTTCAAGATCTAGTCTTTTAAAAATTTACTCCTCAATATCCTTGTGCCATTCTTGTTGCAAAGAGTACCACTGAAAGACTGGAGCCTGCTTTTTTTCTTGGCAAAAAAAAGCTATGCTGGGCCTCACCTCATTTTTCATTTTAAATGACACAGTCATTGGAAGCCCAGGAGAATCATAAACTCCTTGAGGAGATGTGTAAGAAATAATTTATTTTTTTAAGTTAAACTTGGCAGTGAAGGTTCAGAAGGGCCTTAAGCTGCCTTATAAAAACCCATCTCTTCTACAGAAAATGATGACAAGGGACTTGCTTTTTAAAAGGTCAGATCTTTGGGATGAGAGATGTAGTATTGTGTGGGATAGAGAGCCGTGCCATCTGGGAGGCACTAGGATTAATGCGTTCTACAACATGACTCATAATAATCATATTTAGTGTAAATGGTAAATATTTTTTCTCCTCAGAGTTTGTGCTGCAATTAGATACAAGCTTTTCACTTGGGGAATATGGTGTCAGCATAGGAATTTGGAGAGTTTAAAGGTTTCTGACAACTGTCAGTCCAGAAATCTGTGACAAGAGAATAAAAACAGTGATGATAAATCCACAGTAAGGGACAGCTTAACCTTTTGATCTTGAAATGTTTACATGCATTTTATTGTTTGGTATAAACTTATACAATTTTACAGATAGACAACAATAAACTATTGTGAAATAAAATTATCGTGCTGAGAAGTAAGTCAGAATTCATTTTTCTTCCTTAGGAAAATAAAAAAATGAAGAAAGTAAGGATATTGAACATTCCTCTGACTTCTGTTGATGTTACTCCTCTAAACAGTAACCTTAAAAAGATCTGCTTTTGACATGAGCACAGAATACTTGACAAGAAGACCAGAAATGTGATATTTCTGGTGTTTTTCAAGCAAATCAAGTGCAACCTGCAGCCTATCTGAATTCCAATGAAAGCATGAATGCATAGAACTATAACCTTTCCTCTACAGCATGATGCTTGAAAACTGTGGTAATAGGAGAAAACTACAGCCCAAATGTTCAATTAATATGTACAGGCTTAAGCACAGCTCCATGCAGTTCTACAGTTGGCAGAGTTGCCAACTCTCGCATATAAACCCCAAGCATCATGACATGTAATATCATTATTAAAATATCAGATTGCTGTGAACCTGGGTTTTCTTAGAAATAAATAAACGAGCTTTCTGTTGTGGAGAAGAATTGGGAGGTAAGAATCTAAAAGTCTCAGCATTCAGGGCACAGACTGAATATATTTCTGCAGCCGCATCAGCTATTTTGCCCTCTCTTAACACCAACATTTTGATGATGCTACATAAAAATCCAGGACTGCTTTGAGGGTCCAGCAATTGACTTCTGTGTCCAAAATAAGGGAGTCCTGAACTGGTATAAGTGCTTGGCTTTTTTGCTTTTTTTTTTTTCATATCCATAAAACTTCTCATGCAATTTCTTTAGTAAATGCTACATTTTTGTGCAGCTGATGTAACATGTAACCCAGCACCCGAGTTCTGCATTGCACAGACAACATATATACGTCTCGTATTCCACTGAAATCTGCTCTAAGCCAGAAGTGAGTCCTGATGAAGTCCTAATGAATCCAGATGTCACAGTAGGTGTGACTGTAGGCTAATTACAAATGCTGTTTGAATATGTGCTGAAAGCTCTCAGAATGACTGGGTTTCTTTGTTGTGTTTATGAAATTGTGCTCAGCAAGCTCTTCCGCAAATTCTCCTCACTGACCTGGGCTTTCTCTCCAGTCTCCTTTCTTTTGCATTCTGTTTTCTAGAGGAGTCTTTCACTTGTGCATCATGTTTTTGTAGGTTATTTAAATTTTTAAAATTCAAAATACAGTTTTGGGGTTTGTACCTCTGTGAAATTCTTGACATGGTGGGTGATGGGACCTGTAAGTAAAGCTCTCCTCTGTCATGCAAAGATGCTTTCCTAGGACCAGATTAACTGCTGGAAGTTATTGCTGACCCACAGGTTTCTATATTGCATGAGTGGCCTTATGAGAGCATTTGTTAACTACAAACTACATGACAGAAAGCAAGCTAGTGATCAGGAATTGCTTACTATAAGATGTCTTTTCACTGCTGGAACAGAAGGGGATGCATGTAAATGAGAACTCTGACATGAATCTTTATGGGTAGATTCAATGATTTTTCTTTTTTTCATACAGTATTAATCGCCTTCTACCATTAACGTAACCTGCTGATAAGAAAATGTAGGCATAGAGTCTACTTGCTTCATATCTCATGTTTGTAGTGTTAATGAATGGAGTGCTAGCTTGAGGCTCTTCTGACATAAGTGATTTGTACTAAATAAGTTCTATCTGCACATTATTACTGAGGCAAATAATACTTTTCATAATCAAAAAAAAATGGTAGGGGAGTGTAGTACCTGGATAAGTACCTGATTAACTAACTACCTGTAAGGCTAAAGCTATGTGCAAAACAAGGCTAGCTCTTCCTGTAGTCCCACGTTACCTTGCACAGCCCTCTGCTAGGAATGACAATGTAATTGTCTCCCAGTGTAGTTGGCATTTCAGACATGTCTTTAGGAATGCCTAATATTTAATGATCAGAACCTGCAGAAGGATATTTAGTGCTCTTCAAGACCAGAAGATATGACCCTAATTTGGCAAAGACGATGCAGCTGAACAGAGCACTTATGCACCTGAATGCTTTTCCTGGACTAGGTTTTAACTCCTTACATGTACTTGAAATTCATAATCCAAGACTGTTCACAAATGTGAAGCCAGATTTTGACCCAGTTACTCAGACTGGTGCAAGGTCGCTCACATGGGTAATTGGCCTGAAGTTGAGATCATTGCTTGTGAGCCTGATATAAGACAGCATTTATTCATGAAAAAGTGCAATTTAATCTCAGTGGAACTAGTAGTTTAAGTACCTCTCTTGAAAAGAGCAGCTTTCATTGCTGAAATACATTTTTAAATTACAATTCTTTGATAGGATATGAATAGCCCTGAGAATACTGTTTTGGTCATAAGGTCCTTTGGTATATTTTATCTAAATTCTTGATCAAGATACCAAAACCAGTAAAGAAACTGCCCCAAAAGCTCCTTCAGATTAATAATGAATCTACTTTATTCTAGGGAGAAAAACTGCAAGGAGTGCAGAAGTTGAATTTCCATACAAGGCAGACTAAATCTGTAAAGTTCAGTCATTTACACTGCCCCATTATCTGGTCTCCAAGCCATGATTTAATGAGCTCTCTTTAACTGGAACACAACAATTGTCATGCTGAAGTTCTCTGATGCCCCTTGGAAAATAACGCTTCATATTCTCTCAAAAAAGTCAGAATGAAAGAAATCTGCATATCCTTTGTTCTCTGAAGTCTTGTAAGACTTTCATTTATAAAAAAAAAAAAAAAAAAACACCACAAATTATAATTCTTGTGAAGCAATGTAATTCCTGGACTGCATGGATAATCTAAAAGGTGGTAAACAATTAATATATGCGTCCAACATCATTCTTATAAACAGAACCCAGAGTGGCAAAAAGAACACAAGATCACTTAAAAGCTCAGGCCTGTTGATAATTTTTTTTTTCCCAGGTTTGTTTAAAATTATGGATAGGCAGTGAATGATGAAGGAAGTTAGTCTAAAAATTAATGTTTAAATGTAGAATTATGCAGTGCCTGTAATTTGTTGGGGTAAGAGGGCAATGGGAACAATTTCCATATCTTAGTTAAAATCATATTTTAATAGAATAATATTAAAAGAGTTTACATACGTATTTACCAGGAAATGGGAAAAAACTGGGGATTCTTTGGATATGTGGTAAGAAAAAATTTTTTTTTCTTCCTGTTTTGTTTGGTTTGGGTTTTTTAAAGGACATATGGTAGATGGAAGAACTTGTGAGGACAGTTATATTATGAATAGTTCTTCTTTAATAGACAGTTCAGGTACCCTGTTGGGTGTTTGTTTCTTGGTTCCTGCTCAAATAGTTCAATTTATTTTAATTAGTTCCCGTCTTTTTTTCCTGTGTTTTGTATATACAGTCAAAAGTAATGGAATAAAATTCTGTAGAAAGAGCAAAGAACTCAGTTTGGATGGAGGTATGAATTTTCTCTTTTTTTCCTTCAGGGATAAACAGAGTGATGCCTCCAATTTTGTAATATTTATGTAAACTTTTGAAAGGATGCTGTTCACATTTTCTCAGACTATCCCAACCTACTTCCTTCAGCCACACCAACTCTGTTTAATTAATAAGCCTACAAAGTTGCTTCCAAACTTTACTGCTAAACACAATCAGATCTCTTTTTTTTTTTTTTAACTGAGCTAAAAACTGGAGGTGACTGCCTTTCTTAAGATGAAACAGAAATGACCAGCCTTTTTATATATCTATCTCTTTACATACCAGTGCAAGTGAGTATGCATGTATGTGTGAGAAAAAGAGACTTTTTTTTCTTGGAAAGCAGAGATATATATGTATCTGCAGGGTAAGAAATGCTGTCTTCAGAGGGGAATGGGCAGTGTTTTATTAATGATCTTTTACTGCATGTAGCAAGTACGTCTGTGGTGGGGGTGGATGGGGTCTTAGCTATCTCCCTAGAGCCAGATGCTAAATATAGACCATAGGCTGCCAAGCCTGCATCCTGTGGAGGGCTGAGAAAGAGGAGGGTGAAGGGACTGTTTTGTGGTGGTTAAAACCAGCCTTTCTAGAAAAACAGATATTGCATGGGGGTTCACAACAGCAGAAGAACAGACTCGTGGCCCAGGGGCTCCATCAGCTTCCGTGTTGGGAATAAACTTTGCACAAAGTGGAAAGCAATTTTCCAAACGCATGCTGTGCATTAGAGCCAACTTTAACCTTCTCTCCCAGGTCTGCTGCTACTGCTTCTGACAAAGCGACAGTTATAGTCTGTGGGGAGCAATATTCAATAGCATGTTGTGGTGGTGGGTAGCCTTGGCTAAGGGCCAAACACCCACCCAGCCGCTCGCTCGCTCGCTCATCCTCCTCAGTGTGGTGGCGGAGAAAGAGGCTCGTGTGTTGAGATAAAGGCAGGGAGCTCACGTACCAATTACTGTGATGGGCAAAAGAGACTTGACTTGGGGAAACTTGATTTTATTGCCATTTGAAATAGATTTGGTTATTGAGAAATAGAAAGACAGTCATTAAAACAACATCTTTCCTCCACCCTCCCCTCTCCCGGGCTCAGCTGTGGGGCCACTGGAGCTGGCTGGAACTGGCTGTGTCCGGCACAGGGCAGCCCCAGCCTTTTATCACAGAGACCCCCTGCAGCCCCCTGCCAGCAGCTGGGCACCTGCACCCAATAAACATACATAGCAGGAGAAGAAGCATTCATAGGGATTCCCAAACCAAATGCGATACGCAGCTATGTGAGAAACCATGCATTACATAGAAGCATAAACTGTGTTAAAATAAATCCCTGAAAGGTGCATGAAGTTAACATTAACAGTAACACTTCATTATTTCTTCACTGTGAGGGTGGTGAGGCACTGGACCAGGTTGCTCAGAGAGGCTGTGGATGCCCCATCCCTGGCAGTGTTCAAGGCCAGGTTGGATGGGGCTTTGAGCAACCTGGTCTAGTGGAAGGTGTCCCTGCCCATGGCAGGGGAGTTGGAACTAGATGATCTTTAAGGTCCCTTCCAACCCAAACCACTCTATGATTCACGGCCTTCCCTGAGATTTCCTGGACACTGTGTGAGAAGGCATGTGATGCGTTTCCCTCGTGAAAATAATGAAAATAGTCACTAAAAATATATTGATCATACAGAATGTGATGTACTAGATGCCAATAGTTGTGCCTTATGTAATATGGCCAATGAGATAATTTGAAAAATGTTGTTTGATATACCTAATAAGTTAAATAAAAAATATTTGGAAATAATGACTTCTCTTAAAATTAAAAAAAAGGAAAAAAGTGGAAGCTTTTCACACTACCTGAAATCCAATATGATACAGAATGCTTATTAATGTAAAGTGAAGGCTTAATAAACTGTTGAGAGGAAAAAAGGCACACAGTAAAGAAAATTAGCTAAAAGAACCTTTATGAAAAGGGCAGTGGAACTGATAAAAACATTCTGGTTTATCTCCTCAGGAGAGCTCATCTAAAAGCCATTTGTCAAATAAGAACTGAAAAGGGATGTGATAAGAGATCCTAGATCTATTAAATCTGTCTTTTAGGATTTCTATACCTATTGTGTCATATCACCTCACAATACAGAGTGAATAAAATCATATTTTAAAATGTGGAACTGCCATTTATATCAAAAGATGCAATTACATTAGAGGAGGCAGTCTCAAATGGAGACTGAAAATATTTAAGGTTTAATAAAACTTTTAGGAAGTTTGCTAAAATTTTAGAAACAGGAAGGCCTTTGAAAAGCCTGTGGAAGTAACAGTGCCTGATCAGTTGGTTTGTTTTCAAACCTACAGCTACAGCTTTTAAGATGGATAAAAACATTACTGGTGCTGTTTGCCATTGCAAGACACTGTTTTGTTGAAAGAAAAATGCATGTTTGGAATGGGTGAATTTTGAAAGCCCTGACCCCACACTAAATCATATTTACTTGCTTGCATAATTGTAATTTTTATGACATTATTATTCTATTACTGCAATTATGTTATGCAGTATTTCACCACTGTAAAAATGAAATGGTTTTTAGCTGTTGTATATATTTTTTTTTACAATCCCTATCTCACAACAAAGTTTGCAATACATGAAAGGGTGGTCATCCAGAAATCATGCAAGAAGCCCTGACCAAAAATTGAAAAAATTTGTTCAATTGTCAGAATAAAGATTCTAATTTCTCATCAATTGTTGTATATGGGCATAGATGTATGTAGAGCTGGGACTCTTGTTGTCAGAGTTATTAAAATATACACTGCCTGAAGGAAAGAAGATTAATGTGCAGTCTGCTACTAAAAATGAGCCAGCCTGTATCATAAGGGTGGAAGATTCAGATAACCTGTTATCTATGATGAATGAAGTCTGCCCATGCTGTTCACAAAGGTACTTGTTTTGTCATCGTGACTCATAAAAGGACTTTGACTATGTTGAGTGGCTATTGTTACAGTTTTGAGCTATTTTGAATGATAGGAATTCTGCTTGATCTTAAAGCACAGAAAAAAATCTGCCTTGTATTTATTCCAAGAAAACAGCATTGTGTGTCAAGACAGATTGTGGAAAACATTGGCTCGTTTTGTGGTTTATTCATAAATACCGTGACCTTCAGAAAAATCACTTAATCTACCCTCTAACTCTATTGCCCATTTTATAAATAGTAATTCTCAATTTTAAGTGCATTTTTGAGAACATAATCTATCAGTAGTTTCAAAAAAGGTGAGATACGATGATGATAAGAGACAGCAAAATGGCAAAGTAAATGTTTAGCTTCCTGTTCTTCTTGCTGGGTCATTTTCTGTAGATGTAGAGGCACTACTTGGAATATTAAACAAGTATACCTTAGTGCAAGGAAATGTTGTGGGCATTACCGGGCCAGAGTCTACAGTCTGACTCGACAGAAGATCAGACTAGATTATCCTAACAGTGTCCTTCACTTCAAAATTTAGTTGATGTTAGCAGTCTTAGCTGAAAACACTGAGCAAAAGAACTGTTAATAGGTGACATGAGATTATATTCCATACAGCTCTTCTTACTTTCCATATTATCTCCAGTCCTCCTGGCTACTGCCTCTATCAATAGAGAGCAAAGCCCCTTGTCATTTTTCATACACCTCTACAAAACTGAAATACTTCAATTTGTGTATAAATAGCAGCATAAATGTAAACCCTCATGCCAGTCCTGTGCAGAGCTCACTAATGCAGCCCTCGTGAAGGAGTTTCTCCCCCAGAGCTTGCAGGAGCATTGCTGTGGTGCTTTGTGGGCTTGCACATACCGCGAGCAGGGCCTCCGCTGAAGTGTTGTGCAGTGAAGGCCACGCAGAAACTGTGACCAGTAGAGGAACTGCTTATTCAAGTTTCTGTGCTGCTGTGCTCAGGAGAGTAGTACAAGATGTCTGGTTTGTAGTTGAGTTTATTAAGTGCAGGACAGTCCCCAGGGTCTGTGTAAGAGGAGTGGGATGCAGGTCCACCACAAGACACAAGGGGACTTTAAATCCAATCCATGCTAGTTCTGGTTGCTTAGCAAAAATCATCACAAGGTGTTTAACACTGTGAGTTAGTGTCCTGCCCTGATGATGATTACTTTGCCTGAAGCTCTGCTACAAAACTGAGTCTATGGCCATCCCTCAGGAGCTGCGATGCACACAAGCATCTGCTGGTAACTCGGGTTTCTGTAAGAAGTGTTGCAAAAACTGCTGCACAGTCTGACTTGCTCTTCCTCTTCTTACAACAGTGGGAAAGGAAAGTCAGAAGCAGGACACTTTTCCCCTTTAGTCTGCTATCTGGCCATCTATGAACTGGATCTTGCCTTTGACTATCTTACACTCTTTTAAAAGGAAAGACAAAAAAGAGAAAGGCAATAGATTCTCTTCTGCGCTTGTTAAAGCCCTGGCTAAAAAAACCAAAAAGTGTCACTACTTACACCCGGCAAAGACTATAGTTGGATTCCCAGGCTTTAAATAATATTATTCATAGCTGAGTTAACTTCAACATGTCATTAAACTTTCCTTGTGCTAAGACAGGTGGAATATTGAAGGCTTGGCCTTAATGTACTGTATTTGTTGTTAATGAGAAATTTACCATTTACCTTTTTTTTTTTTTTGCTTTTCTTAATTAGGAAACCCAAAGGATTTGGGCCTTCTTTTAGAAAGAAAACAAATCTACGGCAGTTCCTGTCACTGCATTTAAAATTCTAGCTTCAAAACATTTAAAATAGTTGAGAAATTACTTCAGTAGAAAAAGGCATAAAATATTAGTAACCCACTTTAAAAATGACCAGTTACAAACAAAGGCAGCAGGAAGGAGTTATGACACTCTCCTCTCAAATCCTCCACTTACATTGTTCTGTAATTAAAAATATTTAAACTTCTACAACAATTGATTTAGAATCAGTCTTGTTCTTGGATAGTCAGAGAGAAGAGTGAGAACATATTAAAATGTATGTCAAATGTACAAAAACAGCAAACTGAATTACAAGAAAAAACGGAAATATTTTTACATTTCAAATTGAAAGACGATGTAAGCACAACAGCAAATCAAGGAGGCTCCACAAGCACATCAATGGAATTTATCAAGTTTGATATCAACTGAGCAAACTTTCTGGAAATATTTCAGAATTTTCATCAATATTAAGATTTTCATAAATAACACAGCTTTTCACAGAATTTTTCCACCTGTCTAGAAATATTTCTTTTGCTTTTATTAGAGGGAGAGGAGAGGTAAACCCCATCAAAAGATTGTTTTTGTAAAAGGCAAAAATGTGAATTCCTGCTTCTCTCACATTTTCCTACGGTGGGAAAAATAAGAGGGGGGAAAGGGAGAACCTCGTTTAGTTCAAAACAAAGTCCCTGAAAGTCTCAAGCAAAAAATAAACATGTTGTTTCATCTTACATTGTTAATCGAAAACACACTTATTTTTTGGCAAGCTATGCTAGCTTCTACTCTATGCAGCCAAGGCTGTGGTTCACAAAACAGGAGCAAGACAAGGTGCAATGATGGAGTTGTGAAATGGGAAACCAGCTTGAGGCAGGTCATTGCTGTTTCCTGAAAGCATAGAATTACTGGTAGTTTCAATTACTGGAAAAATTATTCATATAAGAAATATTATGTTCTTTCCAGGAACATGTATTTAGAGTAGAGAATACTGAAATAGCAAATGCAAAACCCATTAAGAGCCAAACAACTTCTTAAAATATTGTTTCCAATGCAGACCTGCAGTATTTTAAGGATCAACTTTCTATTGTAAAAGGTCAGAGTCCTGAGATGCAGCTTTTCAACTGATATAAACAGATATAATTCCATCAGCATCACTGACTTTCATCAACTGACATTTGGCTTTTTCTCAACCCTATAAAGCAAGGTCTGCACAGGAGGGGATCAGCACAAGTGATCCTGTTCAAGGGAACCAGAGCCCTCAAAACTGATGTTAAATGGGGCTTAGGACTTAGATCTCTTTCATATGGTTGAATTTGATCAATAATAAGTGCCCACTTTGTAGTGCATGGCATGGGGTGAAAGCAGACTTGGGGATTTATCTTTTCCTAAAGGACATTAAAGAACTTTAAAAACTGAAAATGTCTTTCTTGCATTGGAGGACAGATGATTCTAAACACAAGCAGAGTACAAGTTATATTTGACATAAATACATACACAAAAAATGTTATGCCTATTAAATAACTAAATTGTATTTAGTAAGGTTTCAGGTCTGGTTCACCACTGTCTGAAATCACTTGTTTCAGGATTACTATGTTGATGTTAGGGTACTTCCTACCTTCGAAAGATACTGATATATTTTGCACAATGTCTGAATGGTTGAAGTAATCTGTTGGCTATGTTAATAGATATGATCGTTAATAATATGTTATTACATATATGAGGGTGAAATATGCACAGAAAGTTTTCTTACATTTACAGATGTAAGAGAAATTTTTCAGGTTTTTGTCCCGAGTACTGTCTCTGCTATTACTTTAACAGAGAAAAATACCTTGAGCTACCATAGCCAGATTAAATCCAGCAGTATAGTGGTGGTATAGGGGAATAGTGTATACTTTTTGTAGTTGATAAAATCTTAGATCTTAGTACACAGCTTGAAAGAATTTCACATTACATAGGTGCTTCTAATTTTTTACATATTTGATATTCTGAATGTTCTGTGTTCAAGCCCCAGAGCCTCTATGACCTTTCTAACTACAGTTTATAGTTTATGCCAGATGGCTGGATGAGCATCAGGTTGGTTTTATTTTATAAAATAAAATAATATATTAAGTGCAAATCATAAGAACTGAATAGCAGAAGGGAGAAACAGATTCACTGATTTTTAATACAGGATTTGTGATATTTCTTAAAATTGTTTCTGCTGATAAAGATTAAATGGAAAAAATCAAAATGGTGCTACTGTTACACAGAATATAACTCAGCACAAAATTTCTATTGAGTGGGAAAGCTCAGAAGAAAAAAACATCCTTCTCAATTGACCTGAGAGCATTTTGGTTTTCAGAATTGCGTGCTCCTTGCTGAGGAGACCATGCCTGTGCACTGTATAGAATGCCTTTAAAACACCACATAAACTATACTAATGTATGTTGAGGTTTTGAAACTGCACAATAATTTAGTGGCTCAGTAATTCTGATTGCTTGTTGCACTCTCATCATTCTTCCAAGGATTACCCACCTGGGCCAATGACCTATTATTTTTATGGCACAGTTGATCCATTTTCAGTTCGGTGCACACTTCTGGAGCCCTGCTTATTATGAGGCTGTATACAAAGGCTATATACAAACACTGTTTGCAGAGTGATATCTCATTTACAGCTGCTTCTGTGAATTATTTCTATTTATGTCTACTACCACATATTTAAATTTGGAGAAACAATCAATATGAAGAGCACCAGAATTTTTCATTTTAGGTTAAAACTGTGGAGGTTTATTTAGATGTAGGCTTTCTGATAAAGGTAGTACTAAGATGAAAAATAAGCTACATAACCCAGTAAAATCAGGCTTGTTAAAAAAGTATGCTCAATTCTTTCACTCATCCAGTGTGAGAGACAATTAATTAATTCAGGGCTATTTCAGGTACCATGTAGAGACAAGACCACTGCATTGGAATTTGACAGAGCTATGAGTAGTGTGTTAACAGTCAAAGCAACATTCTGCTCATACAGGTTTGTGTCTGCATTTTTTTTCCCCTTTTTCACACTTTTCCTCCTCATTTGCAGATCGTTATATTTCTGTAATAGTTTAGCAGCCAGGAGAGACAGAGGAAATGGCAATCCCTAAGTGGAACTAGCTGGAGGAAGAGCTGCAATTGCTTTTGGATCACTGCTTACTGTAGGAGTTTGCCCTCTCAGATTCTTTTGCCTTCTATTATTAAGTCTTCCTTATGTGAATATTGCCAATAAATGTGAGAAGTAGAAGTACAAGTACCACCTTTTGGAGAATGTGGCAGAACATCCAAAGGGCAATCCAGCTCTGCCTATATAAGTAGATTCCCAAACCAGTCATCCTCAAATTATACTCTTTGCTATAGAGAAATCTAAGCTAAACCCTCCAGATGGACTTTAATAAATACAGCCAAATGAGAATTATTTGGGTCTGTTCATACCTGTGTAAGATCACCTCACTGATGTTATGCACTGTATGGCTGAGAAGCCTCGAGCTTTTTCTTTTTTAATATCAGTGTTCTTTTATAGTGTGGTCCCATTGAAAGGATGTATTGAGTCTGGCTGAGAAGGAGTTAATTTTCCCTGTAGCACTCCTCACAGCGCTCTGCTCTGCACTGGTAGCTAGAAAGGTGTTGATAACACACCAGTGTTTTGGCTACTGCTGAGCAGTGCTCCCACAGCATCAAGGCTGTCTCTCCAACATTCCTCTCTCACCAGTAGGCTGGGATGGGCAAGATCTTGGGAGGGGACATAGCCAGGACAGCTGACCCAAACTGACCAAAGGGATATTCCATACCATATGACATCTGCTCAGCAATAAAAGCTAAGAGAAAGGAGGAGGGGAGGCATTCATTATTACCACATTTGTCTTCCGGAGCAACCCCTACACGTACACCTCCCTACTTCCTGGGAAGTGGTTGGACATCGCCTCCTGATGGGAAGTAGAGAATAAATATTTTGTTTTCCAGCCAAAGTCAACCCACCACAGAACACATTAATAAAGCAGCTATGATACTGTTGATACTATTGATATACTATTCAGAAGGAAATTCTTGTAGCTCTGCAGACTTTGTCTCATTAATATTTCTCTGAGCTTTTCAATCTGAAAGGCACGTTGTGAACCTGAATCATTTCTCAACAAAAGCCTTACACAGTCCTAAGACTGACACCAAAAATGTGGTAAATGTTTAACTGATAATCCACTGGCCTGTGCTCAACCTCCATCCATTTATTCCTACAGCCAAAATAAGGTATTGCTTATTCAGGTCCTTAAAGCCTGGATGTTTACAGTTTGGTTGGTTGCTTTTTTTCTCCCCTGGAGCAATACATCACATAGAAAAATGGATATTAAGCTTTTGTAGGTAAAATACTACAAATCAGCATATTCAATGCAAAGACTTTGTTCCTTTGCATAGGAAATACCTCACAATGTTACATTTTAGATGCATAGCTCATTCAAACAATTCTCCTTCACTCTGGCTTGGCCTCTAATTTTTTTTTTTTTTCCTGTAGACACATTAATAAATAACAGATCCTTCCAGGTGCCATAGGTTTTAAATGTAACACTCTATAATCTACCCCCTGGATATCTTTTGTACAACATTACTTTTGAGCTTAGCCCATTTCAGCAGTGTGTGTGGGAGACAGCAATGATCTGAATGCTTTAAGAAAATTCACACCTCCACTAATAATGCTTAGCCTTTATATGACATGGTTCTCCTGAAAGGTGCTCTACTATAATCAACTCTTTAGTCCAATAATTAGTTATTTTAGGGTTAAGAAGCCAGCAGTACATTTTTCAAAAGCATGCAAGTCATTTAGAAACACAGAATATTCTCTGCTTCTTTCCTCAGCTTCAAAGGGAATATGTGGCCAAATTTTCACATGTATTTAGGCCTTTAGCAAGACCAGCCTAGAGAAATTTCAAGAAGCCAAGTTAGCTGGCCCACATATGGTTGAAAATTGAGCTGGGCCCCTGAGGCCATTTTGTGCATGCTTGAATAACTTTGAAAATCCAGCCATGGGGCATTTTGTAGTTCATTTTTCACCAACTTGCAATGAAACCTAAGCTGCTAAGAGCCAAAGATCCTTCTTCCAAAATGAGGAATTTGAGAAAATAAATCACATGGGTACTTTTAGAAATTGTACTTTATGCAGGTAGGGCTACAATGGATGTCAAGATAGGGGTGTTGCCACAGACAGAAACAGCAGTGCCCAGGGGCTGGGAAGGGAGCAGTACCAGGCCACAGTGACATTGAGCAGTGAGGGAGGGGACGGTGACACAGCTGGGAGTGAGCAGGTTGTGGCTTGGCTGCAATTTTCCTTTGGAGGTGTGGAATAAGCATAGTGAAGGGACAATGGCAGGAGCGGGGCAGCACTGACGGTGAGGAGGGAGGAGCAGGAGGAGGAAGGAGGTGCATGAGATGATGACTATCTCAAGGAGGGACTAGCAAGTTGGGTGAGAAGGTGTAGCATCAGCAACCCTGGCAGCAAGGCTAATGGGCTGAATAACCTTGCAACAGGCCAAGGTTATGAGCAGGTATGTGAAGCCGCAAGCAGGTGTGATACCAGATGATAAATAAAGCAGTAGAAAGGGGAAGAGGGAAAGGGGAAAAGAGAGTGATGGGGACAAGCACAGCATGGTGTCAAAAAGAAAAGCAGTGAGAAAAGGTGGGAAACAAGGTGGTGAAGAATAGAAGAACAAAGAAAGAATCAAAGCCTGGAGATTAATATGTACAGAAAAGATTGCTTCCCCCTAGTGAGAAGCAGCAGCAAATGGGGAAGATGAGAGAACCACTGGTAGTAAATGGGACAGCAGTGGAGAGCTGCAGTTGAGGGGTGGGCGGTAGATGGCAGCTAACTGTGTGGGAAAGGGCAGGCTTCAGGTAAGGGACGTGGTGGTGGCAAAGGGGACAGTGAGGAAAGGGCGGGGGAGGATGTCATGGGAGAGCAGTAAATGCAGCAGCTGAGGAAATAAGCAGTCATCATGGGCTAGTGGTGAAAGGACATGAGAAGTGGGGTGGGAGGGGAGACACTGCAGGTAGGGAGTGACTTGTTTGGCAAGGAAGGATGAGCCTGAGCAGGCAGGAAAGTTAGGTGGCTAGCAAACTTATGAAAACAAGATACTAATGCTGTATTGATAATGGACTGTGAGAGCCCCCACAGCCTGGGAGGTACCGGCATGCCGCAGGTAGTGTAGATAAGCGAGGTGATTTGGACAGGAGGTGAGCTGGGCTGTGAGGAACGCTGGTGAGGCTGTAAGGTGAAAAGGAAGAAAAGAGCCTGTGAGAGAAGGTGGCAGGAGCAGGCAGGGCACAATGGAGCTGGGAGAGGCAGATGAAGCAGGCAGTGATGGAGACTTCAAGAGCTGGACGACCAGAGGAGAAAGCCAGAGCAGGAGGCAAAGCAGCAGATGAGGAGGGAGCCAAGCAATGACTGGGGTGAGGAAACGCCAAGGGGCTATTGAGGAGAGATGAGCTGGGCAGAGAGACAACCCAGCTGCAAGGAGAGTTGATGATGGCAGGTAGTTGATGGGGTGGGACGATTGAGAGGCAGTGGTAAGTACAGCAGAGAGATCACTAAAGGATGGGGGACAGCAAAAGCAGGTCATAAATGGGGTGGCAGTAGGCTGCAGAGGAGACACAGCTATGGCTGGTGGAAGAACTAGTAACAGAAAAATGCAATAGAGAAAAACAGCTGGAAACTGGAGAGGAGGAGTCAGCGAACAGGAGTAAGACAGAGGGGAGCTCTGGACAGGCAGCTACATGGGAAAGGGAGCAGCAGCGCAGGGATGGCTGGCTAACAGGTCTGCAAGGGAAGGGAAGAGTGGCAAGAGCAGTACAGCAAGCAGCAATATGGAAAGGCTGGGCGGTGTTCGGGTGATGGGGCAGTAAGCGAGCACCTGGAGCAGGCGGAGCTGTGAAAAGATAAGCTGAGGCTGCGAATTAGATGTGTGATGGTGCATCAGGAGAGATCAAAGGGAGACTGCAGCTGAGGCAGGGACCAGCAAGGGGAGGGAGAGGAAACGAAGTTTCAAGAGGAAGTGAAAGAATGGAATGGAGAGATTTGGACAAAAGGGAAGGAAAAGTGGTCATTTTGGCATCTGGAATAGGTGGAAACAGGCATAACAGTGAGGAGAAATCACTCTGACCAGTGGCACAGTTAACAATGAATAAGGCAAGAGAGCAGGCTGTAAATGTGGCTGTGGGGAAAGGCAATAAGTGCAGGCTGGAGCGGTGACCCAGGCAGGACTGTCTGGGAAAGAGAAGGCTGTGAAGCAAGTCAGAAGTTGGGGAGAAAATGAGGTGATGCGGGAGGGTGCAATAGAGGTGGCAAAGAGGCCCTAAGGAAGAGCTGGCTAATGGGAGAGCAGCGCTGGCTCAGCAGTGAGAGGCGAGGAGGATAACAAACACGCAGATGACCTGAAGGAGAGTGAAAGAACAGGTTTCCAGAAGATGCAACAGAAAGTCCTTTTGGACTGGGAGCAGGCAGCAGGAGACAGAAAATGCACTGCCAGAGAGAAGCAGAAATGACTGGTGGCAGGGCTAGCGGTGAGCAAGCTGGAGTGGGCAAGCAGCAACCACCCCCACTGCCAGGCTTGCAGGGTAGACAATAAAGCAGAAAATGAGGCAGGATCAGGTAAGAGAAACATTATGCAAGTGAATCAATAAGAACAGAGTCATGACAGACGGGGATAAGTAGTTACGTAGGTAAGGAGCGTGTGAGGGCAAGTGGCATATAAAAAGGCAAATAGATACACCCATGCTGAAAGGGAGTGAGGGGACTGCACGCTGATTAAAAGCAGGAGTGAGGACAAGTATGGGCCACTAAAGGACAGCTGTTGTGGCAGGAAATTGTATTGGGTCTGGCTGGGATGGAGTTAACCCTCTCCATAGCAGTCCATATGGTACTATGTTTTGGATTTGTGACTAAACCAACATTGATAACACACCAGTGTTTTGGCTATTGCTGTGCAGTGCTTGCACAGCTTCAAGGTTTTATCTGTTTCCCACTCTGCCTTCCCCCGCTCCATGGGGATGGGAAAAAGACTGGGAGGAGACACAGCCAAGACAGTTGACCCAAACTGGATAAAGAGGTATCCCGTACCATATGATGTCATGCTCAGTAACAAAACTGGGGGGGGAGGGGGAAGGAAAGGAAGGAGGAGTGCCTTCCGAGGTAGCCATTACTTAGAGACTGGCTGGGCATTGGTCTGCTTGTGGGAGGTGGTGAGTGATTGCTTTTGCATTTGTTTGTTGTGGGGGTTTTTTACCCCTCTTTCCCTTGCTTATTAAACTGTCTTCACTTACTAACTGCATTAAACTGTTCTTATCTCAAGTTTTCTAGCTTTTGCTCTTCCTGTTCTCTTCCCTTTCCCACTGGGAGAGGGAATAAGCAAGCAGCTGTGTGGGAGTTTTGCTGCTGGCTGGGGTCAACCCACCACGGAGTTGAATACTGCTGCCTGGAAAGGTATCGAAGGCAGGCAGTTAAGGAGTCGGGGAAGAGAGGCAGCTATGGAAAGTGGCAAAAGGTAGCTGCATTAGAGCTGTAAGCCTATAGACAGGGGATGTTTTGAGAGCAGCTGGTAAGGAGGATGAGGAGGCTTGCCAGCAAATGAAGTAGCAATCACAGGCAGAAAGTGCTGGTGATGTGGCAAGAGCAGGCTGCAGGCTATGCAGCAATGGGAGAGGTGCATGTCTGACAGACTGCCAAGAGGAGGGGGACAAGCAGGGCAACAAGTGGGAAAGAAAGGGGAAGAGAGCAAATGAACAGCAAATGCAGCTTCTGGGCAACACAAAGAAAGCAGGCAGCATATGGAGCAACAAGCTGAGGATGAATTTAGGCAGCAGACACAGGCTTGAACAGATACATCTAGCGTAGGGTGCAAATGAGGTGCAAAGTGGAGGCAGGGGGCTGGCAACAGCAGGAGGCAGCAAACAGTCTGGTAAAGCCAGATGACAAATGTGGTCCAGCATGAAAGTTAAGAGTGGCCAGCAAGTCAGGTATTGAAACGAGGTGAAGAGGGCAGGGGGGAGCAGTGTAGGCAAATGGTGATGGGCAGCAAGAAAAGGTTGAGAATGCAATTCAGAAACACAGTCTTGAGAAGTCATAGGAAGGACATATTTACAAGCATAGGAAGCGAGCGTGGCAAGAACAAACTGGCAAGAGAGGCAGTGAAAGCAGATAGCTAAGGGAGGTGGTGAAGGCAAGCAGCAGCAGAAGGGGCTTGTGCTGTGTGAGGAAAGGTGGCAATGGGCAGCAATACATGCTAGTGTCATGGGAATGAGTCTGTGAGGAGAGGTGGGAAGTGCAGGGGACACAGAGTGGCAGAAAGAAGTGGTAAGTGGAGGAGAAGTTAGGTGATGAGGGTGGATGGTAACAGGCAGCGAATGAAAAAGCACAGGCAGCAGAAGGGAAACAGGGAGAAGTTATGAGAGCTGTCTGCAAACAGGGCAGCTCCTGACAGAAAGAGACAAATGAAGCAGCAGAAGCAGGCAGGATGGCAAATGGGGCAATAAGTAATGGCAGACCACGGCATGGCAAGGAGATCTGAGAAAGGTCCCAGGCATTTGGGGAACAAGAGCAAGCAGTAAGTGGAGCAGTAAACAAAGATATTGTGGGTAGAGAGCAAACACGGCTGCTGGGAGACCAGGAGGAGGAGGCAGGCAGCAAAAGGGGCTGGCCAGAACAGGCAGTGAATGAAAGTAGCGAGGCACATACATGGTGGGAAAGAGAGCAGCAGGGAGAAGGGAAAGCAGAGGCAAGCAGAGAGGTGTTGAGGGTGGGTGACAAAGAGGACAAAGCTGTGGGACCACAGGTGACAGTGGGACAGGAATACAGCAAATGAAGCAGTAAAACGAGATGGGGTGGGGCCGAGGCCAGAGGCAGTGAAGGGATTTAGGTGAGGGCAGGTGCCAGACTAGAAGAAATAGGGCAAGCCAGGGACTGATGAGGCAGTAAGGTAAGCAGCGAGGTGATGTGGCAACAAGGAAAGGATAAACAGGAATAGAGGACAGAAAGAGAGAAGGTGATAGTGGTGGTGGGGATGAGCCCTGCAAGGACAGGCAGAATTGAAACAGGAGATATGGTAAGAGATGACAGGAAATGAGATTACAGCAATCAGGGCAGCAATGCCAGGGACTGCAAATGGGATGGGGTGTCACAGGCAGTGGGCTGGACTGGCACAGAAAGATGGAGGAAAGGAGCGAAAGGAAGTGCAGGTGGCGAGCCAGTGCATGCCAGTAATACACTGGGGAGGAGAGAGGTGATGAGCAGGCAAGCTGAGGTAACAGGTGGGACAACAAGTGAAGCAGTGAAGGTGATGAGCAAAATACGACCCTGCGCTTTACTGGCTGGAATTTGTTGTAGCTTGCAAAAAGTCTGGACTTGCTTTCCCTCACCTGACTTTCTCCTGAAGTGGGAAGGATTGTATTCTTTCCCCCTCTCTCCTCTTTGGGCTTTTAAATGGAATAGGGTTGTTTTTTTCTTAATCAGTCTCCACAAGACACAGGCTTTGAAAGCTGCTGACAGCAATTCTTAGATTCTTCTAGGAACTCTGGCCTGGTTAGTAACAGAACCAAATCCTCGAATTGGCATTTCCCCCTTGTGTGTGTTAATGAGCTGTGGTGCTTACCTTTCAGTTGCTGTCTCTGCCCTTTTGTAAAAAGAATTTGTTCAGGCATTTACATGTCACAGATTGCCCCCCAAAACTGTGCCAGCTTTCTGGATTGAAGAAAGGTATAATCCACTAGACCGGGCTCTGGCAGGCCGGCTGGAAATGGACATTGTCTAGAAGTGACTGTTATGGTGTGAAAAGAGTTAAAAACTGGCTGTGAATAAAGAAGTAGTTGGACCCATTTTGTATTGGCCTAGCTGATTTCTTAATAGGGGATTAGGAGTAATTTATTGCTTCAGTCAGTGCTGTGTTTACTCACACATCAAGTGGGTAGTAAAAAGGATAGACGCATCATTAGCAAAGGCCATATCAAGGATTTACAAATAAGAAAAAAAAATGAGGAAAAAAAATCATTATTTGCTATTTATGTTTGCACCTGAGGTGACTCTGAGATTTTCAAATTGGTCTCATAGATCAGTTACATTCAATGGCAGATGCATATATTTTATCACAAAAGGTAATTTCAGAATTTGTCTAAAGCTGAATCACAGTAAGCAAAGATTAGCTTATCAGGCAATATCCTAAGCAGGAGCAGTGAGGAAGCAATCCAGTGGAGTTGACTCAGCCCTTTGCCCTTCTAAAGCAGATAAATTGAATTGCATGCTGTTTGCTGTGTGGCATGTTTCAAATGAAACATAAAGGAAAGCAATCCTATTGACTGCCTGGAAACTATGGCCCATGTTCATATTGTATCTCAAGTTTTCTGTTAGGGAGTTACAATGTTGGCCAAGTTACTTTCTCCGCTCAGTGGAGAAAGTGCCACAA
This sequence comes from Haliaeetus leucocephalus, assembly GCF_000737465.1. Lineage (NCBI taxonomy): Eukaryota > Metazoa > Chordata > Aves > Accipitriformes > Accipitridae > Haliaeetus > Haliaeetus leucocephalus. The sequence continues at coordinate 3,845,343 of NW_010973244.1, read as the reverse complement.
AGTCCATCTACACTGAGTACAGAAACTGCCTCTGGTAACCATATTCTTAACTGTGCCCCTCCTACATATTTTGGGTAATAATCGATGCCTAAACCTCATTAAAAATGGAGTATGGACCCAAGAGTTCTTGATCACCAGTTCCCCTTTGGTCTCTGTTTGGTGGCTACTGCTCACCCATGGAAGAGCTAATGGATTCTGGTCATGCCATGCATACACTGTGTATAATTAAGCACTTGGGCTGCCTGTAAGGTGAGCGATTGTAATACATTTATTTCCTGCATCAAAGAGAACTCACGTTTAATTAGTTCTTCCCAAGTGAAACTGATACTGTGAGTGACTGTCAGGGAACTAATTTCAGATTGTGTACCATTGCAAGTCAAGTTTCTTTGAAATATTTAAGAAAAAACTTTATCAAATAAAATGTGAGGTTATTGCTGGGTTTATGTCACTCTTTGCATAAAAGTAGAAATGGGGAGTTAGCTCATTTTCTTCCTAAATTGCAAGCTTTACTGTAAACACACCCCTGTATTTGAAATTCTGAAAGAGAGTAAGGAAACTTTGCCCATGGGAATATAAAATAAAGGTAGCTTTGGGAGGACATCAAAACTAATGAAGTCTGGTTTCCTCTGAATTTGTGTCCTACATTTGTATACCTGCATCACCATCATAATAATGTTAGATTTTCATTATAAGCTTCTTTAACAATCTGTCCCCTCTGCTAGCTGGTATGAGGTATCATCAGTGTTCTCAACCACTGCTGACCATGTTATAGGACAACCCAGGTTGGAAGGAACACCAGGAAGTCTCTAGTCAAACTTCTTGCTCAAAGCAGGGTTGACTATGCCATCAGACCAGTTTGTTCAGATTTTCTTCCTGCTGAGTCTTGAAAACCAACAAGGATGGAGACTGTACAGCCTCTCTGGGCAACCTGCTCCACTGTCTGGCTATCCCCAGATGAAAAAGTCATTCCCTTATATCCACTCTAAACCTCTTTTCTTTCAACTTATGACTGCTGGCCCTTGTTCTCTTGCCCTGCACCACTTTGAAGGGCTTGACCCCATCTCCTTGATGATCCCCCTCACCTCCCACCCCACCTGCAGGCACAGGGAGACTGCTGTCAGGCTTGCCTGAAGCTGACTCTTCACCCATCTGAACCTACCCTTGTCCCTCAACCTCTCCTCCCGGGGTAAGTGCTCCAGCACTGACTATCCTGGGGGCCCTCCTTTGAACTTGTTGCAGTACACTGGTGTCTGTCTTGTACGGGGTGGTCCAAAAATGGGCACAGTACCTAGATGTGGTCTAACAAGTTCTCAGTAAAGGGAGGAAATAATTTCTCTTGGCCATGTTCCTGTTAGGAGAGCCCAGGGTGCTGCTGGCCACCTTTGCTGCTAGGACATGTTATGGGCTCTTGTATAGCTCACTGCTTTCTAGGGTTGCTCCCAACCAGTATCCTCAGCCTGTACCATTGCAGAGGATATAGCCAAAATGTGCCAGCTGGCAGAGGTAGCATCATGTTCATGATGTGTCTGCCCATCAACTGAGTTCTAATCTGGGGCTCTCTCCTCTACCCAGCCTTTGATTTTTCCCAGAGCTGGTGAAGATGCGGTACCAAGGTGGGAGGACCTGCCTTGCTGTCAGATCAGCCAGAAATCAACCAACAGCAAAAGTCCCTTGGGGGACTGAGGGAGAAAAGATGAACAGGTAGGCAAATGCCACATCTACACAGGCATCCTATTTCCCAGGCATCCTATTTGCCAGGCTAAAATTACAGCTGCAAGCACTGAGCCCTTCCACAGAAATTCAGATGGAACCATAAAATTAATTTATATTGACACTTTCTACATTCAGAAGAAACATGTAGTTCCCAGTTCTTATTTTAAAAGCAATATTAAGATAAAGTGATGCTCTTCTGCCTTGCAGAAACTGCGGCTGGACAGAATGAACAAAAAGTGTTTTAACATAAAGCACAAAGGAACTATGTCAGTCACCTCAATGGTGTTTATTATTTCTGAAACAGCATTATTAGGATTAGTATCTCTCATGACCATGTTTCCATCTGGCATCTCAAAGAAGTTGCTTGAAATAAATAGATGAAATTACTTCACCCTGGGTCTTGTCTTATCGAGAAAAAAATACCATGTCGTGTCCATGTCAAGTCATTGTCTGATCTGGCCCTTGCAAGGTCTCTGCTGCTACTGCACCATTCCCACTTGGGGAAAATATTAGATACACTTCATCTGACAGACCATGAGTTAAGATATGATCCCTGCCAGTGTAAAAGTGAAATTGGAAGCTGATCTTTTGCTCTACAAATAAGCAAACAAACCCCAAGAGTCTCGGAGGAAAGATCACCAGTGCCCAGGTAAATATGAGAAAGATTAAGAAGAGCTTTTTCACAATTGGCTGAAATCACAGATTGCTCAAATAAACATGTAAAATGTAACATAATGAAAAAGGAAGATGAGGGCACTGTGCTTGCACTGAGCTGTACGTGTGAACACGCCATACAATAAGAAATTAAACTGTAATGACAAATAGGAATGGGATAGTAAGTTGTTCTCAGATGCATCTAATCTAGCTATTTAGACGATGAGCCATATAAATCCTTGTTGTGTCACCTAACGCTACATCATGCAAACACTATGATCAGGATGATGTTAAAAGTCAAAGAATTTGTTCATTCATTACATGATAGGATGACAGCTTACTTCAAAAGCTTCCTGATAAAAGGGACACAAGACATGTTTCTTGATTCCTGCTAGAATAATTTATTCAGCACAGATGCATTGCTCAACTTGCAGAACTACAGTATATTAGTTGTTATACATACAAAACAAAGCATGTGTACATTCTCTTAAAACCAGAAAAATTACAAAGTTCGTATAAAAAGCAACCCAAATCCACCATGTTCAGCTTTTGGAACCAGTTCTAGACCTATACAAGTTTTAAAATATCTACACAACAGTATGCATGGGGAAAGATTCAGCTAACTTTTGGTAATGTTTAGTTATCCGAAATACTTAGGCTGTACATCTATGAAAGCCATTTATTAACAAAGACTTTCAGAGACTTTTATATGTAACAGAATGATGAATATATTGAATTAAACCAGCCAGAAGATTTTAGGAAAAAGTCAAATTAGCTCCATTAGTCCCAAAGTGATTGAATTGAAAGAATTTTCTTATAGACTTGGAGTAATAAGAGCTTTTTTAAAAATCCAGCAGCTATTATCTCTTAGATATGTATGACTTGAATGTTTTGTAATGAATCTGTGAAATGTATGAGTTATATTCACAGAAGAATACAATTTTTATTTAACTGCTGTCTTTTTCTACTGTTTTTTCTCTTTCGAGAATGTGTAGAACTACGTAACTTCTAAATTAAGGTGATATCACCTTCTGCTTTTCCTGATAAAATGGGTTACTGCTTGGTACCCCCTAAGGCTACATATGCTGTTGTGTGGTGTGTCTGGTCTTATCACCAAATGAGATGATCTCTACTGCAGCTCTGACATGATGTAATGTGGTTTGACTAATTAAAAATACTTCCTTCAGTGTATTACATGGGTTTTTCATTAGAAAGGCTTCTGAACTCCCAAATTATTTTGCAACTGGTCTCTGGCACAAGAAACCATTTTTATTATTCACCAGCCTCTGAGCACGCAGAAGCGTGGCAAGAACATATGTTACGCTGAAGTCTCCAGGCCTCCTACTGGCCCCAAGAAAATGTTACAAACATGATTGGAAATTATGAAGATATTTTGTCCCGCAACAATACATTATTATTATCATTATTAACCTTTCCATGGCTGTTATTATTTAGAGGATCTTAAGGTCAGTGCTTGATCCCCAGCAGTTAATGAGTTGTACCCCCGCCAATTCATTTCAGACTGTAGATGAGAAGTAATAAATGTGGAGAGAAGATTATGACGTGAGCAAGCAGAACAGAGAGGGGAACAGGCAATAATTTCTGTACATATGCAGAATGGGGCTACATCTGGCTGGTGACCAGTCACCAGCACTGTTCCTCAGGGCTTAGTTCTAGGGCCAGTTCTGTTCAATATATTTATCAGTGATCTGGATGCAGGAGTTGAATGCATGGTTAGTAAGTTTGCTGATGATACTAAACTGGGAGGTGCTGTTGACTCTCCCAAGGTACAAAAGGCCTTGCAGAGGGATCTGGATAGACTGGAGCATTGGGCAATCATCAATGGCATGATGAGCAAGAACAAATGCTGGATTCTGCACCTGGGATGGAGTAATGCTGGACACAAGTATAAATTGGGAGAGGAGTGGCTGGAGAGCAGCCCTGCAGAAAGGGGTCTGGGGGTGCTGGTTGACAGTAGGCTCAGCAAGAGTCAGCAGTGTGTGCCCTGGCAGCCAAGGGGGCAAACTGCATCCTGGGGTGCATCAAACACAGCAGAACCAGCCGGTCAAAAGAGGTGATTATGCCACTGCATTTAACATTGGTGCGGCCTCCCCTTGAGTACTGTGTGCAGTTCAATTTAAAAAGGATGTTAAGATACTTGAATGCATCCAGAGGAGTGCAACAAAGCTGGTGAAGGGGCTGGAAGGCATGTCCTCTGAGGAGCAGTTGAGGACACTGGGTTTGTCTAGTTTGGAGAGAAGGAGGCTGAGGGTGACCTCACTGCTCTTGACAGCTTCCTGAGGAGGGGACGTGGAGAGGGAGGTGCTGATCTCTTCTCCCTGGTAGCCAGTGCCAGGGCGTGTGGGAATGGCTCAAAGCTGCGTCCATGAGGGGAGGTTCAGACCTGACATGAGGAAACATTTCTTTACCTAGAGGGTGGTCAAACGCTGGAACAGGTTTTCTTGAGAGGTGGTTGGTGCCCCATGTCTGTCAATATTTAGGAGGCATTTGGACAATGCCCTTAATAACTTAACTTTTGTTCAACCCTGAAGTGATCATGCAGTTGGACTAGGTGGTGCTTGTAGGTCTCTTCCAGCTGAACACAACCCTTCCCTTCCCTTCCCTTCCCTTCCCTTCCCTTCCCTTCCCTTCCCTGTCTTCTTCTTGTCTTCTTGTCTTCTTCTTCTTCCCACCTCCTCCTTTCCCTACCAGTACATGCTGAGGAAATCTCTGATGACATTTCTGCCCAGCCCTGCACTAGCAGAAGACATTCAATACCCATAACCACGTCCCAGCCTAGGCATTGGCTCTGTCACGTTGTGGGAAGGAGGCATGTGCCTTCTGGGGGGGGGGAGAGCTGTGGATCGTCTCGAGATAAGTGGACCATCCACACAAATCTGCAGAAAGCAAGTGTGAAGTGCGGTTTTTTGAAAGTCTTCTGTGTTCATCCAGTTTAGCTGGGTTTTCACAGGATTGCAACCCCCCGCATCTCTGACACTAGTGAGGCTCAGAGATCAAGGCCTCAGTCTGAAGCAGGACACGCTCCTCAACTAAAGGGTTGCAAACCTTTTGGAGGTGAGCAATATCTGTTCATTACCCCTGGATTTTATTTTTGCTCCTTGGACTCATTTTTAGAAATGTCTGGCCCGTTTCCTGTGCAAAACCATGCTAAAACACACGAGCCTGAGAACAACAGTAGTCCACCAGAGAGAAGGCTCCTCTGGCCCAAAACTCTGTCTCCAAGGTGGCCAACCACCCCTGCCTAAAGGAGGGCGTATGAGCCGTGCAAGTCTGCTTCTGTCAGGGTCCTGGGGGTGCTCATAGGCCTCCATGGCTGGGCCCGGCCTCCCCTGGGACCCCCACCCTGCCCGTCTCCTGCCAAGGGCCCAGGGGACATGTCTCAGCTCAGCCTGGGGCCTTCAGTCCCTGCCTGAGCCATGTTGTAGGTGTGCCCGTCCCTGCCCCTGTCTCCTGGATGGGCCTGGCACCTGCGCTGCAGAGAGCTGCTCTCCTGGATGGAGCCCTCAGACCCAGGTCAGAGCTTCTCATGCGCAACTCTGGGCACAACACAGCATAGCTGTTCTGTTCTGTTCCGTTCTGTTCCATTCCATTCCATTCCATTCCATTCCATTCCATTCCATTCCATTCCCTGCACTCTCCATGAGTTGAATAACGATGAGACTGTTATTTGCCTGAAATGCCAGGGGGGTTTCAGCTAGGAAAACACTTTCGGACACAGATCACAAAGGTTACAAGTGGAAACAGGATTTTATTTTTCTGAATCTGTTTCAGAGCCGATGCTCTCAAGCATGAACACAATGTGCATGTGTAGCCAGGAGCAGGCTGATGTGTTCTTGAGTTGAGCTTGCAAAAACTTCCCTTGCAGTCTGGCAAAAGAAAGCCACAGAGCTACAGAAAGTAGCAGCAGGAGCTGTGGGGTATTTTCCAAAGTATGACACGTATTGATGACAAGCACACTTTTTGCCTTCCAGAACTTGCTCCGCCGCTGTGCTTCTTGGCCAGTGATGCATGAAAAGCACTCTCACGCCTGCCCAGTGCTTGTATTGCACAGAGGGAGAGCTGGAAAGTGGCAGCTCCTGATGGGGCAGCAAGCCTGGAGCCCTTCCAAGCACAGGCTGGTTTGCACAAGCAAGAACCCCTGGGGAAATGGAGCCAAGGGAAGAGCAGAGCTCGCTCCCGCTACAGACTGGCACTGGGCAAGAGAGCCCGAGAGCGCCAGGGCACGAGCGGTGCCTTGGAGGTGCAAGAGCAGCAGGCAAGGACCTACCGAAAGGGCCCAGAGGAGCCCTGACAAGGGGCTGTGCTCAGTGCTGCAGAGGAAGGCAAAAAACCCCCGGGGACCAGTGCCAATCTGCCCCGGGGGAAAATTCCTTCCTGACCCCAGAGCTGGCGATCGGCTATTCCCTGAGCACGTGAGCAAGACCTGCCTCCTCGTCCCACAGGCTGGTCATGCCTCCCAGGAGATAGGTGCCCAAGCCCTGTTCTCCCTCAACCTGGAGCTATCTCAGGGGCTTCTGAGAGTGGCCAAATGCCCCTGGCCTGATCGACCTTGGGGGCAAGAATCCTTTCTGTGCCTTTGGGCCACCAGTGGGTGCTCCAAAGCACTGGGACCCCTGGCAACATCTCTGCATCCCATTTCTTACAACTGCTGCCCCTGACTCCGCAGGTGATGAAGATGGTGAGCTCTGCAGTGCTCCTCAAGAAGGCATTCCCATGGTCTTGCCACTGCTTATCCAGCTGAAAAGGCCCGGCAACCTCGGGCACCACCAGGGTTTGGTGGTTCTTCTCATCTCCTGAGATGAGAAGGGGGCTTGCGTCTGTCCCTGAAGATTGAAGCAGGATTTCCATCCATCAGATGGGCTTTGAACGTGGCCCTGCCAGGAAATGGTGTTGCACTAGAGAACATCCAGCAGCCCGTTCCAGCCTCTGGTCTTCCTCCCTCAGTCCCCACCAAGTAATTCCACCGGCTCCTCAAGGACTTCCTCTCGGATGTCTTCAGGCTGTCCCCGGGCCATCTCTGGCAGCGGGGCACGGGAGGCTGCCCCTTTTATACTGCCCCGGGGCATTGTGACTGCTGCACTGCCGGGTGGTGGCACTGTGACACCGGGGTGACGGGGCCCCCCACGCGCAGCCCCTCCGCCCAGCATCCTTCGGAGGAAGGCCTTTGGGGTGCTGGCCCCGGGGGCTGTCCCTGTGCCCAGGAGGCCCAGGGGGCTGTCCCTGCCCTTGGTGGCCATGCACTGGGCCAGTCCCTGATGCCTCCTCTGCCACCCGGCTCCCAAGGACAAACCTGGTGCTGTTACTCTTCTCTCAGGCCATGGCAGAAACCAACCCTGCAGCCCAGAGACCACCCCTATTAGCTGTCCCCTCTCTGCGCCAGAGCTAACGGCCGTGAGGCCCCACAGCGAGGAGGACCAGGGACTTGATCTGGCTGGACACAAACATGGGGAGTGTGAGGAGGGATGATTTCAGTAGCTGCAGCCTGGAGGAAAGCCAAAGTGTAACCAGAGCCATAGGTTGGGATGGACGGTGCCAACAGCCCACCATGGAAATAAGTCAGGCTTTGAAAAAAAAGGGAGCGGAGGTTACACTGGTGTGGTGGAAAGGTTGGTCATTTTCAGACCTAGAACACTGGGATCTGTGCCCAAAGCACAGCCAGGCAAATGACGACTCTTCCCAACTGGGAAAATAGCCCATTGCTGCTATTGTCGTCACATCCCCTTTTCCCACTGAAACCAAGCTGCGCAGCTCCTCTATTAAAGACACGTGTTGGCCGTGTTTATAGGGGATACAAAATGCACTTCAGCCCTGGGTAAGGCTTTCACAGGTTCATTTGTGATTTTAACCTTTCTGGGAGTTATTTGCCTACCTCACTTTGTGGGAATATGTTCACATCTGATCTAAAACCCTGGAAAGTCTCTTTTTCCTTTAGGATTTAGTATTTTGAGTCCTGAAAGAGTAAGGAAGGTACTTTTATTGTCATTTTGCACGTTGGTTCCAAAATTCATCTGTATGTTCAGACTATGTAAGGAAGGACATTTATATCATATACATTCATTTGGTTGTGGGGATACCTGAGGTGAAAAAAAGGCTTTTGGTTCTCTCTGCATGAACTTTGCAGAGACACAGAGAGCATGCAGTATTTCCTCACCATTACCCACCAATGCACCAAGGGACATTTGCTACCCTGCTTATGGTGAGGTCATCCTCTTGGAAAGAAGTCCTGAATGGTTTTGTGTTCTTGACCATCTTTATCCTTGCACTCTAGTAGCTCTTCTCGTCCTTTGGCCTTCACCCTTGATATCTTTCTTGAAAGTGATGGCAGCCCTCTCAGCCTTTGTATTGCTCCTTCCAGTCATCGTCTTCTATAGGCCCTTCATGCCCCTAATCAGCTACTTAGTCTTTGTTTGCCTTGATCCAAGATGGAATTTGTGTTTCTTGAATCTGAGGAATAAGAAATATCCCTAGTGGTACAGGTGAGTCCTGTCCTATCGTATCGTATCATACCATATCCTATCCTATCCTATCCTATCCCATCCTGTCCTATCCTAGCCTATCAAGCAGGTAAGCTAATGCCAGGAATCCTGCGTCATGAGACTGGACTTGGAAGTGGATCAGCAGTGACATCTGTCACGACCTGGGCTGGACAGACCAGGGAGTTGTGTTGAGTTCGGAAATCCCTCGGGCTAAATTAAGGTGAAATGACACCAAATGATCAAGTAAATATTTTACTCATGGCAGAAGCAAACTGAACTTGGGAGGCATAACAGTAGGTGGTGGGGTTTCTCACAACAGGAATTGGCATGGAACTACCTCAGTGAACCGTGTAACCTGTGGTAACCACATACATCAATTCAGGGAATAAGGAGAGCCCTCCCCATTGAGTCACGAGGTTCGGAGTGGACCCCCTTGCTTTCCAGACTCCTTCTCAGAGAAGGGCCTAGGGGCAGCTGGATCCACTCCTAGTCCCAGACTTGGTCAGCAGTTTATGTCTAAAGGGATGAGGTGTAGGGATTATAAAAAAGGGAAGAGAAAGAGAGAGCAAGACAGAGAGAGAAAAAGGAAAAGAGAAAGATTTCACCGGTCCTGGGTCCAGCGTTGGTCCAGTCAGCCTAGGGGTCCAGTTCTGGTGGGCGCACATGAGTGGGGCTTCAGTTTGTGTCCTTTTATCATCCTTGCCCCTCCTTTGGGCAGGTACTCAAACTCATTAGGCTAATTAAGTGTCATGCGCGGTCTGTGCTTTCAGAACCTTCCGGAAATGGGTCTGTTGGCTTGGGGGTCATTTGGGGAGTAATTTCTCCTTCCCTGCGGACATGACCATCGTTTGATCTTTGGCCATGCAGGGTGAGCTGCCCTTGTCAGCGTATCAAACAGCAGATCAGAAAGGGGATGTGCGCACTGGCACACCCTCCCTGTCCTGTTGCTGATGTCCTGTGCTGATCGGCTTCTTTTCACCTGTGGGTTCCTTGCTATGCAGGGGTTGTTGTTACGCAGAGTTGGTTGCAGGGTTCATTGTTATGCGGAGTTGGTCGTTATGCAGAGCTTGCCCCACGACGACAACGTTTGAGACATTAACTCCTTCAGTCTCTCACAACTTCTGATTTACATGTTGTCCAATTAATGTCAGGATGGATTAGGTTTGGGGGGTTGTTTGCATTTTGGTTTGGAGCTGTTGGCTGCTGGTTGGTTGGGCTGAGGGGGAAGTTGCTGTTGGAAGTTCTGTTGGTATACTGACTGGTGACCTGATCTAGCAGCTTGCAAGCCCCATTTACACCTGTGAGTAAAACCCAACATTCTCCATACCAGAGACTTTACTATCAAAATAAATGAAACATTGCAGGTATATGTACAGGCAAGTAATTTCATATCTAGCCAGGAGGTCTTATTTTTTTCTCTTTTGCAGCTGGAGCTGTCACCTTATTATCTGAAGTCCCATACATTTTAATTATTAATTCATGCAGTTTTATTATTAGCCTAAGATCAGGCTTTGCTTTCTGATGTTTTTTGTGTGTGAATCAGATCTTAATAGTCACATTACGTTGTCTGAGTTTCTTGCATGATATTAGGAGTCCTAGTTTACATTGTTAGTCACCCTTGGCTGCTTTGTCTTCATCTAGGCACGGACCCAGAACTCTCTAGCACCGGAGGTGTCTTTGAGGGAGGGTCTGGGATCTGCTAGATATAAACTGTTATTCTTCACTGCTTTCTAAATGTGAGTTTGGGGAGGGAGGGAAAAGAGAAGACAACTGGTGGTCTGTGCAAAGCTGAGAGGCCTGAGACTTAGGTTCAAGTCCCAGGCATGCTAGAAAATTCTTTCACAACCTTTTGAAACTGGCTTTAGCTATGCCTACCAGAGAACTTGCAATGCTCTAGAAATGTTCCCAAACTAGTTAGGTACCAAGAAGAAGATTGCTATTCACACAGCTCTCTATTTAGGCTACTTAACCCCTAACTGAGAAGCAGGGTATCTTCCAGGCTTGAGTATCTCTCATTGCTGTACTGTATTTCTAAACATCCCCCGAGGTTCTCCATGCTTCAGCCTTTCTCTATGAAATCCTCCTTCCCTGATCACACATTTTTTTGAAAAAACACAGGAAGAGGTGCTATTTCTCACTGTATGTTTGGATGGCACCTGACAATGGATGTCATAATCTCTAGCCAACAGTGTGATACAAATAAACAGAAGGAGTGATTTGCTATTATTTGCTTGTACTGCTCTATCAGCCAGAGATAGCAAGCCAATTTTACACCCTTCAGAGTGAAAACATAGGTAAGTCTGTGGGTAGAATGATAAGATTGTAGATTGGATTAATCTTTCAAGAAGGATAGCAAGATCTGTATCACCTATCAGACATCTGAAGTGGTCTGGATGAACCATCTTGTTCCGACAGCGAGATAGATTAAAGGCAAATAACCAAGGAGGAAAACTGGGCAGAATATCACTTAGACAGCATAATGGTGACCATCAACAAGTCAAACCCCACTGGCTATAGTTCTTCCCCAGAGCACCTGGCTGGCCTGCAATTCTTCCCGCTAGCTGTCACAAGATGGGGCAGGAGCCAGTGGCCCTACCAGGCATGCGCCCAAGGAACCTCTGCAGGCTGTCATTTCTTAACAAGGGAAGAAAATGGGCTGTGCAGCCTTCTCAGTGCCTTCTGCCCCCAGCTTGCTGGCTGAGTGCTTTCCCCACTCTGAAAGCCACCTGGTTCCCTCTGTATCTTTTCAGTGGTCTGCAGTTACTCCCATTTTGTTCTGAAGGATGCACTTTAAGTGAGACAACCTGACGCTGGTTCAGAAATTTGCATGACAACCTGTCCCACCTATTCTGCCCCTTGTCCTCCCCCTCTCTGCTTCACAGTACTGTCAACCAAGTGTTCAGCTGATACTGAATCACAAACACAACGGCAGATAAAGCAGAAGGGGAAGAGATTCAGCACTTGCTTTCTCAGCATTGAGCCATACAGCCTAACAGATGGCACAGCATATTCCTAAAAGCCAACTACCCTTCCAGCCATTAATTGCATGGCGCTCTACACCTAGTATTCTGAGGCATGCTGGGGTTTTATTTACAGGATTTTGATCTTATTTTAGGCTCTTCTGAATTATAACCCGAATACTGTTGTTATACTATGGACCCACCGGTCACAAGGGCATGCTACAATTATGAAAGATTAATGAGATGCTTCATTAACCTTTGTACCTTTGACTACTTGGAAATATCTCATCTGTGTTATTTTCAAGAAGAAGAAAAAAAAAGTGTGAGTAAAAGCAAGCAATATACTTTGGTGTTATTAGAACACTTTTGTTCCAGATGTTAGCACTGTTTCTACTTTATCTTGTCTGTCTGCTCATACCTTCCACTGTGTTCTCCTTTCCCTGCTTTCTCCTTTCTCTCCAGGCCTGCTCTCACATCCCTCTCAGAAAAGCAGTGACCTTCTCAGTGGTTGGAGGGGCATCCCACCAACAGTGGTCTCACAAACCAACCATCCAAAATTCAGCTTTTATTCAGGGAAGTTTGTACTCTTGTGACTGTGTTTTTAATCTTCATTTCTTTCATTTTGTGTCAGTTTTCCAACATCTACCATGATTTAATGGTGATTTTAGAGGCAAGTTTATTGTACATAAAAGGAGAAAGGTAACTTCCTATTCATGTAGCTGCTTTATGACTGCTCTAAAGTAGTATGAAAACAACTCTAAAAATACATATCTAAGAAAGGAAGAGTTTACTTTCTGAGACTAAGTATTCTGTATGGCAGGACAGTTTTAGACTATGTTAGATATTTGTTTCTGTGTTATAGTGAAGAACATGAATAAATGAGAAAAAAACACAATAAATATAACTTCAGGCAAGCAGCTATTTTAATGTGTTCAGATTTTGTCTAGATAACTCATTACCTAGTTCTTGATTTGGTATTTTTTTTGTCATACTGTACTTTGAATTTTTTATAAGAATGAGAATTCAGTGGATAAAGCACTGTACACAAAATCTTCCCGAAGTGCTAAATTGCTTTTTTGAATCTCTTAAATCTCATTGAAGCCCAGTAAGCCTCAGACTCCTGAGTCACTTCGGTGTTCTGAAAACTCTCCTCTAGTTTATTCTCTTCAGGGTTACAGCCCTACCTCCAAAAGCTGATAGTTTAAAATTAGACAAGATAACAAAATAACTGATGTGAGCATTATTTCAGGGAGGGGAAAAGTCAAAGACATATTAAAGGAGAAGCTTTCATACATGTCTAAGTGCATCATTAAAAGCTAACTTCCATCTTTTCCTGCCATTTTCCCCTTGTTAACTCAAAGATTGAGTGGTTTTTCCATGTCCATGCTTGAATTGGGCAAGAGGTGCCAGAGTGAGCTCCTGTCGCCAGAGTCCCTGCTGTCATAATCACAAGCCAGTCCGCCTCTCCTCCGTAGTCACTTTATTCCCCATGTTAAGGAAACATCCAACACAGTGACATTACAGTGTCCACAGCAAGGCTGGGAAGCTCTGTAACTCCTGCAAAACTGGGAGCTTTGCCTTTTTCATTTGTCTGTGGGACCCCATGCCCTCACTGGGGTTGTGTCAGTAACATATTGTGCTTTTATGAGAGTTGCTCTTTTCCTCCCACAAAAAAAGAATGGAGGAGGAAATGGTGGTGAATTGTGACTCCAGAATATTGCTCGGTGCTCAGTAATGAACCTGCTCCTTAGTGGAGAGAGATGGGATTTGCAAAATGCTGAGGAACCACTCCCAGAGGTTCCCTGAACATGACTTCCCACTGGATGGGTGTTGAGTGTAAATCACGCTGTCCTTGAACCTCACTCCTGTGAGAAGATTCTGGCCCATCCACCCTGATTCAGCTGAGGCTGAATTCCCACATCCCAGAGATTTTCTTTGAATTTTAGGTTTTTTAATTTGCTTTTGGATGTGGAGGCTCTTCACTAATGAAAAACAACTCTTAAGGCTGAGGTACCAGTTGGTGATACCCAGTTAAGCTTGCATAAGTTTCACCAAAGACTGTGGGTGAAATCCTGACCTCACTGAAACTAATGTATAAAACTCACATGAGGCAGGACAAGTCAGGCTAAGATCTCATCCCATAAGAACAGACAAAGGTCAACAGCCCTTAGCAGCTTTTTCATTTGCCAGATGAAGTCCTAAATCCATAATTTCATTTGAAATCTGCACCTATACATAGATTGGTAATTTAGCTGGTACCTAACAGATGCAATATGTATTTGCTATCTGACAAAGGATCATGGATTCTGGAGAAAGACTAATGCAGTCAAACATTAACAAATTATTTATAAAGGAGCATCAGGCCTTGTGTTGCCTTGCCAAGGCCTGTTCAGAAATGCCCATCAATCGCCTTTAACTGGTGTGCCTAATCTCCCACTTCAATTCCAGGGCCTTTTTTCATCCTTTTTTGCTGTAAATATACCTTTTTTTTCCCTCCTCACACAGGAACTGGTGAAGGTCAAACGTCAGTCCCTCTTTTTATGCCGGACAATTTAAAGTCTATAACGATGAACTCTATATTGAACGCTTGTCTTAGTTCAAGATGTTTCTAACTTGGGCTTTTCACAAACTGTTATTGATCTCCACCTCCAAAGCAGTAAATCCTTTCGTGTAGTAATTCCATAAATACAGCAGAGTTGGGGGGGCTCTGAATCTTCATTTGATCAAAAAGTTCCAAATCTCTCAGATAAATCTATAGCTCTCAGTGTCAGCTTTGCAGATATTCAATCATCTTTTCTTGGACAGTAAATCAGATGCCTTGAGTTTATGCAAAATTTTTTGGTATACTTCCATGATGCCTGTCGTAAGTATATTGTCCTCAGCTGACTGCCAATTAAATAATAATTTGCATTTATCATTATGAGAAAGAGGTTATCCACTTAATAAATTTAACTAACTCTTTTTCTCCTCTTTTAATTTATGGTCACAGACAGTTATAATTTCAGGAGGATGGAGGGGGTAAAATAATTACCTGAATCTGCCTAATGCCTGTCTGTAAAGTTCTTTAAAAACTGGATTAGTAAACTCTAATATTTATTAGGACTATGTATAATAAATCCCATTAGAATCTTCTTGAAAATATTTGGATTGGGTGAAATTAACCTCTTACAGGCACAAAAGGAGGGAGCACTGGCTAGTAATTTAAATGCAGGGTCTGAAACTGATTCCCAAGTTCTCTTCTTGGCTCTTTGATGTTTAGCTCCACGGCAATGTGGGAGAAGTAGCTGCTTCAACACCTTTAGTAGGAGCTGGAGCCACTTCCTAAATTTGGTAATAGATGCCTGGCCGTAATCTGCATATTTATACTGGTAACACAGTTGTCCAGCTACCTGGAGCATGTCCTTTCTTTGCCTCTGTAAGGGGTTAGCTGGAAACAATATTACAGAGGTGAAGACAGGCTTTTTTTCTGGAGAAATGAACTGTTGTCAGATTCAGAATATATCTCTTTTATTGCACAACTTTTTGTCATTTGCTACAATAAATGTTCAAAACCACATCATGCAAAATACCTCCTAAAGATAAGCACAAATCAAAAACTCCTGACTCTATTAGGCATTAAAAACATGGATTCATTAGCGATACTGGTTTTATGGCATTTTATAATTTTCCCTCCTTCTGAGGCCTCACCTGTATTCCACAAAAAAATACCTTTCTGCTTCTGTCCCACAGAGACAATCTTATGCCTGTCTTTCTCTGCTCCATAGGCACGGTGTCCTAATCTGAAAGATATAATCTGAGTAAAACTCAGAGGAGCTACTTTCAGTTTGAGTTTGACTTTGAAGTTTTCTGCTTCTATTTCAGACCTGGAGAAAGGGGATTTGGGCCTGAAAGTTTGTCTCTGTCTTCTCATGATTTGTCCAAATCTCTTAACTTCTTCCTTCCAACCTTGGCTTCATTATATATTAGCATATCACAGCTACTGCAATACTACTGCTGTCAAAGGAAGACAGTAACTGAAGACTGATTTGAAGAAATAAAGTTGCTCTTGCAGGGCCCTAGATTTGCATTGTTTACCATTCTTTTGGATACAACCATCATTTTTTTTTTTGCTTCATCTAATTCACTATTGGCTATATGTTTTTCCCTCTGATATTCCTGCAGTTTCCAAAGACTTTCTCTGAATTTAGGAAAGTGGCTTATTGGCCAGATAAAACAAGAAGGCCCCAACTACACTTAGCTAAATCAGGACCCTGTTATGGTCTTGCAATTCCTTTCCCAGCCGCTTTCAATTTTAAAAAAACTTTCTCAGTTTATCAAACAATCCATAATTACTCTTTAACTTCTAGCATCTAATGCTTTGTACATTTAGTATTCAAACAAAAATATTTTGTTGATGATTTATGTTAGTCATGAAGCTCTCCGCTTCTATTTCTATGCCTCCTTATTCCAAAATGCAAGGTGAATGTAACTGTGATTCTTTTATCAGAAGTAATAAAGCCAGTGGTTATTAAATAGTGGTCTATCATTTGCATTGGCTTTGTTGCATCTTTAATGAAAAGCTTGGTAAGAAAAGTGCAGAGAAGCCCACAAGAAATGTTGTGGGATAATAGTTTTTCCTTGCAAAGGTTTGCAAATCCCTGCACTTGATCATAAAGAAAGTACTCTACAGCATCTCTGCTATGATGCTGTGTTGGGTCTGGCAAATGTTCACAATGTCTGAAAACAGTGATCAGCTAGTAAAACTTCTTTCAAGCTATGCTTCTGTTTATTTAAAAAAAAAGGAATCCATCCTCTTTGTGCATTAACTATCCTTCATCCCAATACAAAAAAGTGTTGCTTTTTCCCTGTGAACTAAAACAATCTTTGAAAAAGTTTTGGTTTTCTACAGTAGCTCTCCCAGTTACTGGAGTACTGCTAGAGTAATCTGTGTGCTGGAGTGATCCACTGTCATGTTTGTAAGGAGGATGAAGGACCAACCCAGTGGCTGAGAAAACAGTGTTTGGTTATTCACAATTCACCTTTGCATCTTAGGGTTTGGACCACTGAATTACACACTCATGCACACAATTATTCATTCATATCTATTTATAAATACACATTCACATATGTATATACTTTCATACATGTGTGCATATATATACACACACATACAATGGATATGTATAATAGGTATTCAGAACTTCAGATTAAAGTCCTTTGAGCCTGTGCAATCTAAGCAGGAAAGGAGCCAGACTGTGCTTTCAAACTTTTAAAATATGTCATCACATTTGTGAAGTATTGGTTTTGCACCAGGGAGACTAGCAGCAGAATTTAAAAGACTCAATCCAAGTAATATAATAAAGGATGATTTGAAGAACTGCATTTATAGTAAACACAGTACTGCTAAATCAGTAAGTGCCAGTGAACAGTATACATGACCACTAGCTCTCTAACACTTGGCTTAGATCAAGCAGCCCCACCACATTACTCTGATGCATCATGTGCTCTTAAAATCAGAAAACCTGATTCAGATCTCCATGTGCTCTGCTGGCAAACAGCAACTGGTAAAAAAATTAGATGGAGTGGGTCAAATTCTACGCTCGTTTGGCAGATAACAACACCTGCTGTTCATCTGTCTGCATTTAAAGAGCTGGCCAGCTTGCAGTTCATCAGCATTGCTTTTGTTCAGGGTCTACCTTGTGAACGAATGCCTGTGAAGTTCCAGGTGAGTGCCTTCTTCCATTTCTTTTCTTTACAAGGGAAAGGAGAGGCTCAAAATAAACTCACAAGGGATGAAAAGTAATTGGGAAATAACACTCCTTCTGAAACACTCTCTTAAAGCTGTTTTAACCAAGCGCATATTTGCGTAGTGCTCTACACTACATTCTGCTTACTTAACATTCATGTGATTTGATTTTTTTTTCCTCTGCTTAAATCTGGCGCCTGCTACACGGTGGAAACCCATTAACTCTTCTACAGTAAAGAAACCTACACAAAGCACAAAGAGCAAGAAAACAGTAAGATCCCTGGGCTGACCTGCAGCTTGGCTCACATGGACCGAGGCAGGGATAACACCCTGGGAAACTGGTGTCAGCCGTATCCTATCAGAAATGGCATGTAAGGCCAAGCAGTAAGTGTACAGATACTAGGACTAACCTACTGAAGGCAATGGTTTCTCTACATGGAAACTGGTATGCATTTCAGTGTGCTATAAAGACACTGCATGTCAAGGTGTTGCTTAAGCCAGGCATAGACAACTTCCTTGGTTTCAACAAGGGGTGGACCTGTTACACTGGGCATTATCTAATATTGCTAAATATCTTTCAGTTAGTTTTATATGTCCAAACAAAGGGTTTCCCTACTGAAGTTGAAACTGTCCATTTATTACTATTTCCCATGGAAAATGTCACTGACAACAGATGGATTTCTGCAATGTACTTCAATAAAGTGTGCTGCTGCTACAAAACTGCTTTGTCAAAGAGAAGAAAAAACTGCTGTGCTTTGACTCTCTTAAGTCTTGCTTGGTGGCTTTTGATGCATGATCACATCAAGACCCTGTGCTTTAAGCCACCAATGCCTTTTTCAAAATTCAGGCAGTATGCCTTATGTTTCGGACTTTCTTTTCAATGTTAGATGCTGTGGACAGTTCAAGTCTTGCAACTTCAATCTGGCAGCCCTTAAAACCTGCCCTCCTCAAAAACTGTCTTCTCAAGTGTCAGACATCTAGAGTTAGAAGTAAATAGAGTTGACAGGACCATTTAACTTTTTTTCTTAGGTGATCCTCCTGTAATAATACAAGGACGGCATAAGGAGATGCCAGAATGCATTATTCATTTCCTGACTTATTTTTGGTAGTTAATACAGGACTGGCTAACTTCTGAAAAAAGCTTTGTGATATTTAGTCAAATACTTTTACTGTTAATCTTGTGTTTAGTAGGCTGGTTTTCTGTCATCTTCCACCTCTCCCCTAATATTTTTGAAACTATTTGTCAATTTCAGCTGCACTTTTTTGGATGGGTAGACCTCTTAGAAATACCAAGTCCCCACAAACTTGGAGAAAGTAGATTATTATGTGATTTTGCACTGGCAGTGAGTCCACGTAGAAGCTTATCCATGAATCCATAGAAAACAGGCATTTACTGTTTCTGATGTTCAGAAACTAGTTAGGGTTTTTCTTTTCTTGTGTCCACATTCACGACTGAGAATAATCTGCCCTTACGCTTAATCTTTTCCAGGTACATACATGTTATCAAATTGTCTTGTTGTCTCTATGCAGTGCACACTCAGTTCTGCTAGCAGTCTGCACTGAATGTATTTCTTCAGTCTTTTATCGCTTTAGTTGCCCTCATTGGATTCTTTCAGATTTATTTCATATTTTGGGTTGAAGCCAGCGCTTCTCCACCAGCACCAACTTGACTTACAAAATAAATCTTGGCATAATAGAAATGAAGGTAATGGCGGCACCAGAGTGGTGTGTACAGCTGCAGACCTGGCCTCGCAGAGTTGATATGAAATAGTGCCGTTATTACTCCCTCGATTCCTTGCTCATTAATGCTACTGTTTATGCATTTCAAAACAGCAATCACCTCTTTTTGTAGCAGTAGCTTCACACTTCATGCTTGTCTAGAGTTAATGGGCTCAGGCTGCATTGGGATCCCTTGATTAAGCTTTGGTATGGTGAAACACTTCAGGTATGCTGTGTTGGATCACAGCCGCAGCCTGCACAACAGAGCCTCTCTCTTTCCCCAGTGAAGCACCTTGAGCATATGGTTGGTTTGTTCTAGTGCTTGCTGCAGTTTAGCTGCCTCCTTTGCAGTTTTAACTGCTTTTCTTAGCATGTCTTAGGCTATTTAGGCCAAATGGCCTAATCTGGTTGTCCGCAGTTAGACATTTAAAGCACTAACCAAGACCTAACCAAGTAGACTGACTTTTATTTGAATTTTGTTTTCCCTTAGTTTGTTTAAAATCACTAATTCCTGAGCACTTGGGAAGTCTGAACACCACATCACTTCTTGGGCATATAAAGCTTAAGACTTAAGCATTGATATTGTCAGCAAGTGAAATTTAGGAAAAAGCAAGCTCCTCAGCTGCATGTCCCAGCTGGAGCAGTGGGAGAAGAGAACCTCAATCAAGCTAAAAACATGGCAAATCCATTCCTGTGCATTTAATGTATATGTTACATCACGCCGTTGTAAAAATCTGTGTTCAGAGGCATTGTAACTCAATTGATGTATAATGGCCAAGGAAGATGTCATCCATCAGCTGAGATAAGTCTGTGGGCATACATTTAGCCTATCCCACCTATGGAAATCACACCCCTCAGGCTACTTCATTGCCTCAGTCAAGGTAGACTAAGAAATTGCTACCAGCAGTTACCACAGCTCAGATGATACTGCAAACTGATCTGTATGGAATCCCAAGTAGAACTTGGCTTTAGCGCAATTTCAACTTTTACTGTGTTCCTGGAGTACCAGAGAAGGAAAAAGGCCTTAATTTCTTCCCCAGTTGGACTGATCAGACTTTTCCTACACAACTGATGTGACTTCTTATTTCCTGAGCTAGGGATTATGTCTCCAGAACGATGGCTCCCACTGGATCTTGCAGAGGTAGCTAATTCAAAGACATCACTCTAAGGTGCAAGTCTGCCAGACTGGAGTTCAGCAACAGAAATCCGTTGTCTGACATAGTTACTCCTTACATGATGTGTTACTCATTGCTGTGTCTAGTGTAATGACTGAACTGCTTTCTTTGTCAAAACTGTCCATATTTATATATGTGTACACATACATATGTACATATAAATATATAAATTTAACATGTAGCATACACACACAAAAACTCATTTGTTTTTATGGTATATGTGTGGTCCGGGTGGGAAATTTTGCTTTTTTCCGTGTAGAAATAAAAGCAACCTTCCCCTACCCCAAATGTTTTGTCTGGAAATTCAAGTGGATGCTTCCCAGGGTCTGCCTTCTCTTTGAAACAGGCTCCCTATCCAAACTGGATCTCTTAAGAAGGGCCACTGTGTCACCTCTTGGTGATTCACCATGGTGTTTCATGGATGGAATAGCCCAGGTAGAAGATCTAGCCTGCAGCTGAAAGAGCACACTAAAGCTACAACTCCGACATAGCTTAACAGAGCAGAAATCGTTGTTTTCTTGAAACATCCATATGTTACCCATCTTCCAGGCACTGCTCATAACAATATAGCTTTTTGTAGATGAAATGCAAGGCCTGGATAGAGCAGAACTCAGGAAAGCCATAGACTAAGTTTTCAGTTATAGGATGTGCTTTTCTAGCACAATGTACCTTACAATCTGCGGTCACTTTTTAAGCAAGTAATTAAGCATTACTGTGAAGTATGTAAGAATAATTATACCCATTTAACAGATGTCGGAATTGAAAGAAAGCAAAACATTAGCTGGTAATCCTCTGGAGAGCCAGAAGACTAGATTCATAACCAACTGCTGTATCTTAGTCTCTTTCATAATATAGCATATTCTCTTCCAACTGCGATTTTTACAAGTATTCCTCATTAGATCAACTTTCTTTAAACTACAGCATGAGTGGATGTTTTAATTCACCCTCATAACCTAACAAACAAATGCTAGATTAACCTCTTTGTCCTTGGAGACTGTCTCTCTGAAATTGCTATTTTTCCCTTGGACAGTGACCTCAGGAATGTCCTGGTGACACTGTACGGCAGAATGCTTTACGCATGCTCCGTAAGAAAGCCGAATGTTTAGCATCACGGCAATGATAAAACAAGTTGTCTACTCGGGACTGTTGAAGAGGAAGCCTTTGAAAAATACTATTCCTGGTGGCAAGTAACTGTTCTGTTATCCAAAGTGCCTTGTTGCTAGGCATTTGTTATCTCTTATTTTGGTCATGGCTCAGATATTTTATAATGCAGTATGCTGCCTTTCAAGAAGAATCAACCTGGATTTTTTTCTTTTGCATTTCTCTACTCTATATTTTACAAGCCAATTCCACTACACACATCTGAAAAAGCCTTTCTTTCTGCTGATAAAACTATTTTATTTTTGTTTTTGTAATTTTGCAGTACAGCCATTTTAACACCACACCCATTGTTAGAGGCTTATTTACCCAGAAAAAGAATGGTCATTAATGGTTAGAGCCTCTAACTAGAAGCTTTTCTTATTTGCATTACTGTAACACCCTCAGGTCTCTTAAGAGATCTTGCACTGGCCTTCATATTACACATAGATATTATAGACAAACAATAAGATGCCATTTACCATTCCTATCCCTGAAGAGCCTTCAACCTCCTTGTTACTTGCCTGACTCCTATGCTCATTACTTTTTCTTTTTTTCCTCTCATCCATATGCAGTTTATTCTTCTTTCTATTTAGCTATTTTTACTCATAGGATTCATCCCTACCATGGTCGTGTGTGAAAAGAGCAGTTATGTTATTCTGGCACTGTACAAATATCACAGTCCCAACCTGAAGTACTTACAGTTTAAGATACAGGCTTGCTTCTGGGGTGGGTTTATTTAAAGAGGGAGTTGTGCCTGAATATGAATTGAAGACAGTAGAGCTAGGCTAGTTTTATATTAGTTTCACTGCGAAAACAAACTTTCATACTCAATCCTACATCTCTTTTATTTACTTTCTCTTTATAGCCATGTAATTCCATATACTTTGAGAAAATGAATTATGTCTCATGCTAGCATTAACAATAAGAGAAATAAATGCAAACAACGCATTATACAGGTAAACACTACAGGATACGGCCATTAGAGGATACACTAGAATGCAAATTGTATGCTTCAGATGCTGAAAAAGATTGTAAGGTGTTTGGGTTTGGTTTTTTTTTATCCCCCTCAATTCAGTCCAAAGTACCCAAGATGCTTGCTGGGTCTGTATTCTAAGATAGATTACGCGACACAATTACTTTAGTAGAGGGAAACACTTGCCTGAAACTATATCTAAGTCAATTTTATGCAATTGAATTTGGATTTCAAAACCAGCCTCCTACATGCAAAACATAAACATCCTCCCTCCCATCTACATGGAGGCAGTTAAATGAGGGTCCTAATTCACACTGGGTGGTAGGAGGCATGCTGGAACAGGGACCTGCTGCCACAGCCTGCGCGGTAGCGCGCTGTCTCTGCAAGAGGAGGGAGTCCCAGGAACCTGGGAAAATGGTGCAAAGCTTTTACGGTTAGTACTGCAGGTTTTGTTAATGGCTCCACTGATAATTGTAACATTGGCCAATAAAATCTGGCTTTGGCTTTGCCTCCTCATTTCCAGATTTTGACTTTATTTTGCTCTTGTTCTTTTATTATTCTTTCCCCTACTCTGGGTTGGGGGTTTTTTTGGTTTGTTTTGTTTCCTTCTTCTTTTTTTTTATGGTCCTCATCAAGCAGCTGTTCCTAGTGTGGGTGCCCGATCACTGCTGCTTCTCATTTGCCATAGTCCCTCCAGGACTCTCATGTCATCAACACCTGTTTCTTATTCTTTCGAGTGGTGACTAAAAGGCACATTAACCACATCCTTCCATGTCATCCACAGAACAAAATTGCCTATTGCCAAGGCAAACAAAAAAAGACAAAGGCTCTAACTCTGTTACCTTCCTTTTTGCCTCTTTTTCTTCTTTTCTTTTCTTTTCTTCTTCTTTTTTTTTCTTTTTTTCTGCCCCTTCCATTGTAGGAGGGCAGAATTCCTGGCCCTTTTTTCAGATCACCTGTCAGGTGTTACTAATAGTGTCCTCCCTTGCCAACCCATTAGCCACTCACCTATCAGCAGGTTAACAGTGTGCTTAGTACCTGCTTCTTTATCAAGTATGTGCAAAAGGTTTGTGCTCCTAAACGAAATGTAAGTTTATCTTTTTGGCCCTTAATTTTTTTTTTTCTTTCCTTGCTGAAATGAAGAGAAATTGACCCTTCCTCTGATTTTGCCAATAATTACAGACTGCAGTTTTATCTCTGTAACACTGCATTCTAGTTTGTGAGCTAGATTTAAGTCTTACAGCTCACACTACATTAGTCCACCTCCGAAGTGTCATTTTAGTACATGTAAGGAAGACTTTATTAATGTTATTGTTATTACTGTAGTTGCTGGAATGTTTGTTATTCTATATCTAAAATACATTATTGAGACTGGATTCACTCCCCAATAAACTTATTTTGGCAGAGCTTTTCTTGGTGGGCAGTAAGGAGGACTGAGTTTTTTATGGTTTTGAAAAGCTTTGATAAGATGTTTAAAGAACCTCATGGAAGACAACACTAAATCTAAATTTCTCTATTTCTAATAGGCAGAAAATGCAATTAACCGTCTTTCCCTGGAGTAGTAATATAGCAGGCTCCAGCAGGTGTGTTAGTCTAGTCAGCCTTTCACTATAAAAATAAGTGAAATGCAGAGCAGATGCTGTAATAACCATTAATTTACATTCACCAACTATATTTGTTATAAAAGTAGATGAGGACACTGGAAAAACAAGTTATTTTTGGGTCTTCCATGCAATATCACAAGAAAGCTACTGTAATGTGTTTAGCAGAGCAATGAATACATATTGGCCGAATTTATCTCTGCTATAACCCTGCAGAAATGTGGAATGAATTTAGTCCTAAATTCCACTTTGTGGAAGGAAGGATAAAATTAGAGGAGTTTATTGAACATCACCTGAAGTTTTACCAGATCTGGTACTGAACTAACTTTAAAAAACTTCACAAGGAAAACAGAACAATATGCAGGCTTTACCTCAATTTTACTGTTCAGAATCTACAGTTATAAATTCCTATTAGAAACAGATTTTAATGAGTTATGTAATATCCTATATCCAGAGGAACTCAAAAGAAAAGTAGCATTTCTTAGCTGCTGATTTCTGTAAGACTTCTGTGCTTAGTGCTGGGCTCTTTGTACTGATTTAACAATGTGGCACGTTCCTGCAGAGCCACACATAGGTGTGGGCACATGGCTATTGGGCAAAAGGGTCAAGAGTATCTTAGATTGTACAGTATCTTTCATCTGGGGATGCTGAAGTGCTGCATATATAATGAAATGAACTTTGCCATAGGTCAGTTTAAGTATGCTATTTATTTATTTTTAGAGGTGAAAGCAAAAAGCTCAACCAGCCTTGTTGGTTTACTACAATGGTTGAAGGTCCTCACTCCAAAGCAGAGTGTTCAACTCCTGAAATAATTTGTCCTTAAATTCATAGTACTTGTGTCACCTCCGTCTTTGCTGTAATATTTGACAGCCTTTTCTACTAATGGCAAAGTATAAGAACAAGTAAAATAATTTCAAAATGATTCCTGGTTTCATTTTTTCTTGAAATGCTGGTATTAAACCAGAGTTTTGACTTCTCTGCAAAGTTGTCTTTTTATATTGAGACTACAATCTAACAGATCACAGTTCTAATAAAATCAAGACATAAGGCCTTTTTCCCTCTGATTGTTACTCATGCAGGGGGATGCTTATGATATTTTGCCTATATTTGCCTGTATTACAAATCAGATCTTTTTGAAAGCTCTATTATATATCTGCCTCAGTTTTGAATGGAAGCTTGATTAATGTCTCTTACTGGTGGATTGCTAGACCTGTGAAACACATCAGTGGGAATTGTTTCAGGCTGGCTATGAAGCCAAACTCTTACAGGTTTCTAGCTAAGAGAAAAAAGCCACACAAAAAAAATTGTCAGAGGTTCACTTCAGTATAAAAATTTGCAGAGGCCTTTGTGCTATCATTATTGAAAAGTTTAGACTTCTTTTTTTCCCCCTGATTTTTCAATGAAAACAATTGCACAAATTCACTACAGATTTGCTGGTAGATCCAGTTCAAGATGTGCATTTCTTGGAGAGAAAAAAACCATTGTGCTTGAAATCTTTTTTCCAACAGGAAGTGTTAGCATTGTGCTGCACTGCATCCTTTTTTTTTTTTTTTTAGTAAAAGAGCCAGTGCTTAAGAGTTTCATGCTGAGCGATTTTGAGCAGGGTGAGATAAGTGGTCAGACAGTGACTTTCAGTGATTCTCCCCCAGCAATTGCACAAAGGGCGGGGGGGGAGAGGGGGATTCTCAAGTGAAATGAGGAGAAGGATGATGGTTTGAGCTGCTTTGGGAAAGAGACACCCTATAATAGAGACAGGGCAACAAAGTGAGAGGATGACATCCATGTATGTGTCACTTTTCAGTGGTCATGTGTATGTTAGCACGACTCTGGCTTCAACCCTGACATGGAGGGATATTCACACAATGTGACTGTGTCTTATGTTGCCAGCTGCTTTTCCTGGACTCCCTCTGTTGTCAGTGGAAAGCAAATACTTCTCTGGAGGGCAATTCAGAAAAGGAGCCTAATTTAGTTCTGCAGAATTGGTCTCTGGAGCATCTCTACTTCTCTCCATTGACTATAGAGGGCATCTAAATTTGGGCTTAAAGATAGATGGTGTGAATACTTCCTTTTCTTTCCCCCAGCTTCCTCAGCGGTTCTGCTCTGATTTTAAAGTCCCTGGGTAACTGGACCATGTGATGTTTCTTCTAGAGGGCTGTCAGCACTCAAACTCACACAAGGGAATGCATTTCAGAGGCCAGACTTGAAGGGCCTGGAGGCTTAGACCCAATGGATTTAAAAGACATGGGATCCAAAACTTGAATCGCTATTAATCAACTGGTAATGGACTACAAAGAGGATATGGTCACCGGGGCTATAACCAGAGTGCAGGATTGATCTTGGGTAGCTACATGGGGTAGAAAACGGCGAAAAAACACATGCTACATTGTGGACGGGTATTTCATATCCCAGCTGCCATCTGGAAAGGAAACTCTAACTTTATTTGCATTAAGCACAAGGCCACAGAATGGTGTTTCCAAGAAAATGACAGTTCAACAAAAGTTATGTCTATGTCAACAGCTAATGCAGTGTAAAGCAAGTAGATCTGTGGGATGAAGGAGTTGGTGTTGAGCATCTGACATCCACTGTGCTTGGTTCAGGGTGTGAGGTTGTGGGAGGCAAGGAGGGTTGTTCCTTGGACTAGCTTTAGTCTGGTCCTGTGGACTGGACAGCTTGAGTGGCTGGGTGCATTTGGTGCTCTCAGTGTATCTTTTGATGTAGGTTTGTCCTAAAGGAGTCCGTGTGATGTGCACTAAGACAACTCCATGAGGTGCACTGCAGGCCAGTACGTAGTGATGACTGGGAGATGCATGTCAGAAGTGCTTTCCTGATCCAAATCAAATTGCTAACATAGGCCTACCCAAAGACAGTTTAAAGGGACAGACATTTCTTTTAAGCTTCCTGAATGTTCTTTGTACAGCTGAGTAGAGCTGCTTGAATTCTTTTTATCAACTTTGTTAAATTGAAGAAAGTTAATTTCCTTCAGGACACTTTCTTTTTTTTTCCTCCAAAATCCCCCTAATTCAGTGAACTCCTTTGCCTCCCCTTAAGAACATCAGAGCCTCGTACATCACCACCTTATGTCCCAATGGTCGGTCGCTGCAGCACTGGGGAGAGAAGTTAGCTATATTTTTTTATATCCATTGAGCAGAATTAAGAAAGTACCCAGAGCTGGAAGAAATTTGAGTGACACAAGCATATCTTTCACAGAATAAAGAAAGGAAGAAAGGTGACAAGTATTTTTAATAAAGGATCAAGCTTGCTGTATTGCTCGTACCACTGGCAAACAGAAGAGTGTTACTGTTTTGGTAAGGGCTGCAAAGCTTCAGACAGTGATGAGATGTTTTGTGAAGTCTGAACTAAAATCCTGGGTAATTAAACACCTGCCAACCCTATCTGTGGCACAATTACAACAGCAGCTTTCTCTTGCTGGCCTACTATTACTATCCCTGGACATCCAGCTCTGGGGGAATAATCATCAGCAAATTCCATTCAGGCCTTCACCCATCTCCTGAGATTCACAAAAGGGTGGTGAGGTGCAAGTTTGTGTGCTTTTTAATGCGAACAGCAGGCACTGAATGGTGACCACCAAGAGTATCTGAAAAACAATGACATACAACCTAGGTAGCACTTGAAGCAGGAGTGACCTGAAGTGGATGTTTTCAAACCCTGAATTTCCTTTAGAGCTGTAGTGCTCAGGTATGATGCACTTTAATCAGAATTTGGAAAGAGTACAAACAAAAACATGGATAGGAAAGGGAAGAACAGTTTATTGGCCTTGCCTAAAATTCAGAGGTAGCAGAGAACTTGCCGGAGAAATGCACACTCTTGTTACACTTGCTATAGCACACAAATCCCATTTATTAATATTGCAGCAGAGGAAGGTACAACTGTAATCATTTGCGATTTCAATAATTTATATCAATACACAATTCATGAATTCTGTGTTTGCACATTTGGAGAATGCTACAGCTGAAAAGGATCTACTGAAAATGTGAAAGATGAGTATTTCTAATAATTTCCATGTTCTTTTCAGTCCCCTGGAAGACCAAGACAGCTACAAAATGCAAAGATCCAGGTAATTCCTGACATTAAAACTCCTGCAAAGTACATGAATGAATGCAGGTCATAAAACAAGAAAAAAATTCCCTGTGAACCTGAGTGTTGAAAACATTGTACATGTAAACACTGAATTTTTAGCTCTTGAGTCTGCAGATATATTTTCCTGTAGCACAAAACCAGCTCTATTCAAATGAAATCAGCAGGTCACTTTTCTTTGGCTTTTGTATTGTAGTACATATGTGTGTGTGTGTGTGTATATATATATATATGTATTTGTGTTGGGTGCATAAAATACTCAGCTCTCTGTCTCTTCAACAGATTCAGTTTCCAAAGCAATGTATATCAAAATGCTATGTGATGTGTAGTCCACCGCAAAACTTTCCAAGGACTCGCAGCAGCTTTGGGGCAATAGGACTTCACCAGTGGATGTGAAGTGAGGCATTCAGGTGTGATGACTGGTAACTAGGAGAGTGGGGGAAGGGGGTCATTAACACTTTGTAAATCTGAGTCTGAGGTATATAATGGTTCTTGATATCTTTTGGGGATAGCAATGTTAGTAGCAAGAAGCTTTCCTTCTGTTTTTTTTTATCTCCGTGTTTCAAAATTTGGGATGCTGTGGTGTGTTCTGATGAAAGCCCGTTTTTGCGGGCATGTAGAAGTGGAACACAGCTGCTGTAAATAAACAGGAAAATACACAAAATAAGAAATTAGCACTGCTGCTAGGCTGTCAGTTCATGGAGCCACTTCTGTCTAGCAAGCACATAACCTTGTAGGAAAGCAGGGCAGAGTCTCCTCTGCTGGCAGACCAGGTGTATTTGAAAAGACAGTGTGTCATCTGTCATGCTCGGTGGCAAGAGAGCTTTCTTTTCTGGACATAAAATGTAATCATTGCCAGAGGTAGGAACTTGGGCTTGGCTCTTTGATTTATTTATTTTTGTTATTTGTCATGAAAAAATGACAAATTGAGGCAAACATCTTCAAAGGAAAACTGATGACCAGATGAGAAACAATAGTTGAAACAAGGCAGGGAGACTAGAGTGGTTTAGATTTCTTTTGAAGAAAGATCTGGTTACATTTTTCTAGCTGTCAAAATTACTGATGGTTTAATTTGTAATTCTTTTTGTGCCAACCTAATCTTCATTGGCGACATGAAAATTTTATGACTCAAAAATTACATTTTATTTTTATGGGTGATTTTAAAGAGAATTTTTAAAATAAAACTTCAAAGCTCCTGTTTAACTGAATAATTCCTGCCTCAGCTTTAACTAGCATTTATATTCATAATGTTTATGTTGACACTGCAACCAGTTTTAAAACAATCAGACAATTCTGGCTGCTGTCATTTGTTATCGGTATATTGCCACAGTTACACTGAAGAGTAGTAGAGGTGATGCAATCATAAAAACCCACTACCATGCCTACTTTTGCAGCCACCACAAATGGTAGTGCAACTGCAGATGGGAAATTTTCAGAAAGTTTTTATACAAGTGTTCCTTGAACGTGTGCTGCTTCATGAGAAATGGAAATATCCTGCTGAATGTGCTTTCAGCTCCTCTTTTAATAGAGGGTAAGAAAAGCCCCAAGAATTATTTATTGTTTGGGCATGAAAAGTCTCATTCAGAAACAGCATCACAATGAGGAATTCTGAATTTATGCATATTTTTTTCATCCAAAAAGGTAAACTATTCAACTTAGCCATCGAGGAGACAGAATCTGAGTGATTAAAGGATCTTCTTCTTGCAGAGAAAAAATAATTGACAGTTGCAATTTTTTCTTTGATATAGCTCTGCCCCAAAAAATGTAAAAAAAAAAATAATAATCCTGTTAGTATGTGTTGTTGAGAATCCTGTTTTGTAATGCAGACACTATAAATTACAAGGAAATAAACAAAAAGATTCTAGTAATGTCCTTATCCAGATGAGCTGTGCTCTCATGATTAATCATGTCACCAGGAACCCATGTAATCTATAGCTGCCTGTCTTTTATTTATCTGTTTATTGGGCTATCAAATGTTCCCATTTCATTAAGTGCTTGCTCTCTACTGAGAGGGTACTTAACATTTTGCATTGCTGTGGGCTCTTTTCAGGGCTCCATGCTCCATAGCCTAGTAGCACCATTTAGTTTCTGCTGTCCTCTAGGCAACGCTGTCTGTCAGCATCTCTCCAGTTCCCACGTCAGGGCCTTGTCACTTGTGAGGACAAATTTCTGATGAGAAGGCCTTCATTAGGGGGCTATACTGTTTTCAGTATGTAAATTATTTCTAGGAGCTCTCTACATGAGGGTAGACATTCTCTAAAAATCTAAGTGTCCCCTTTGCCCCTGTACCACCTAGCATGTGCCAACTAACTGACAGCATGAGGATGTCCCACCTCAGGGGAAAGCCTTCTGTCTGAAAAAAAAGGAGATTTCCGAGGGCAATTCAATGTATTTTCCTTCAGGGTATGGTACTTCCCAGAAGCAAGTTCGCAGTCTAAGCCCCAGGCTCACTCTGTAGTCAGCGGAGAGAGGGATTTCCAGAGGGCAGATCTGAGCCACAGTTAGGCTTACTTGTCCTCTGGAAATGCCTCTGTGTTTCTCCCAACTGTAGTAGGAGCCTAAGATGATCAAAGTTACAGCAGAGGAGCAGAGAAGTGAAGCAACTGAAAGGGTCTGGTTTGGCAGGAGAGCTGCAAGGGGAGAGGCAGCAGAGGGGCAGCAGCCTCTGATCAGACTTGTCATGAAGCGACGGGCAGTCGAGTTGTTCTGAGTGTTAAAGGAGAGGAAAGGAGAGGAATTCACAGCTGGAAATGATTTTTTAAAATCTTTACCGAACATTAAAAAAATGTGACTTGAACGGTAGAACAAATAGGACAAATACATCCTATGTTCCTACCCTTCATTCTCCCAGGTCACAAGTTATTGGTCTCTAATTTTTGTGCATTGTCCTGGTAGCTGACATTTTCAGTGGAAAAAACTGCCGGTTTGTAAGGAAGGAAAAGGGAAGTGGGGAGAGAAGAAGATGAAGCCAAAAACACCACACCTTCAGAGATATGGAAGGTGACTAGCAGTAGAGGAAGAGTCGAAAGAGCAGAGGAGAATTGTGAAGTGATCAAATTTGATCAAGTTAATTTGCTTTTCAAACATGAATATGCATAAGATGCATGATATGTGTGTGCACATAAGAAGGATAAAATGAAGGAAAATAAAATCTATCACCTCCCAAGGCTCTGTGAGTTGTGCATAAACCTTTTTTGGCGAGATAACCTGTTCTTAAAAACTTCCATTGATGAAGGACCCCCAGTCTTGCCTGGCAGCGTATTACAGTGTTTAACCATCATTATTTGTTTTCCTAATAGCTAACATAAATCTTTCTTGCTGCAGTTTAAATCCATTCTTTCTTGTCCTATTCATTGTGGAGAAGGAGAAGCAGGACATGCTTCTCCTCTTTGCAACAGCCTGCTACATATTTGAATAGTTATCATGCTAACTCTGAGCATTCTTTTCTCTAGTCTTTACTACCCTCACTTATTCAGATATATTTCCTAGGCTGCTGTTACGCCCAGCTGTTTTCCATCTTTATTAAGGAACATGCTCAAAACTGCCCAGAAAACTCCACTCAAGACCATCTATTTCAGTTTCTGAGTGATGTAAAAATATGTCCTTATGCTGACAGGCAGCACTCTCATTTGCATGTCCCAGGGTGACACCTACCTTATTTGTAATAGGAGACCACTATTGATTCACCTTTTTAAAATCTACTCTAATGCCCAGATTTTTTTTCCAGAGTTAAGCAGATAACTTCTGTCTTATGGGTGGAACTGACTGTTCCTGGCAAACTGCATCTTGCACTCCTTGTCATGTAATTGCCTCAGTTTGTTCTAATTCTAGATCCCAATCTCTAGTGTGCTTGCAGTTACATCCACCTTGAGCTCATCAGAAAATGTAATAAACATATTCTCTATTTCATCATTCTTGGCACCTCTGCAAACACTGACTGGGCAAAGGACAAACCCCTGTAACACCCCTTGATACATCTACATCAATAGCCAGCCACTGTAATTACTCTCTGACGATCCTTTTCCAAATACTTGTGTGCCCACCTTCGAGTAGTTCCACCAGGAAGCAATCATGCATCTTACACAACTTTTTCCAGGACACCCAGTTCAGCCTCAGCTTTCATTTTTGGCTGCACTTCATAATGAACATTGCTATTTGTACAGCTGCCTTCTATCTTCCTGGTTGGCTGAGTAAGGGCCTGATTATTTTCCAACAACTTTTGTAATTACCCTTGAAGAAGTAAATTGCTATCTGTTATGTACAGTCCATCTGTCATTATGATAACTGTTCCTCTCTTCATAATATTTCCATGTGGGCTTTAATTGGCAAGCTTTTGTAGCTTGGCGAAGATTTCATGAACTCTCTTGTCTCTGCTCTGAAGAGCAAAGAACAAATTTCAAAGGCAGAAAGACAACACTAACGAGTATAGCTGCTACTCGCTCACTGTAAAGGTGTCTCTCACTCGTAACATGCTCTGGGTTTATGGTTTGTTTGGTTTTAAAAATCTCTTTACCGATGCACGACATCAGCAAAAATAGGGAAAACTGGCTTATCTAGCATATGCTTTTCTACACATCCACCTTTATTTGGATAAAAAAGGCAGTGGAGAGCTCTCATAAGGCAACTTCATACTCTTTCCTACACAAACTCTGTGTACCTTCAGAGTGCATTGTTTCAGATTGCTGGCTGGACTGAAAGTGTCTGCTTGTGATGTTAAATGGCTCTCTGTGCCTGCTCCCACCTTGGAATAAAGTAACTTCTCTCACAGGATACATTGCAAAAATTTTATTGAAACAGTTTAGAAGAAAAATGCCTGGAAGTGTATTAAAGCATAAATCTTTTCATAGCACCTTTTAACAAAGATCTGTTAGGCAAGTATCCTGGATTTAAAATCTGAAGTAGGTTTAAAAGGTAGAGTTGAAGGAGATTATGATCACATATATGCAGCATTGTACATCGTGACTAATATAATTTGAGGTCTTATTTCTCCACAGACTAATCAGAATGTAACAAATCCTTACAGAATGCAACACCTTCCAATTTGATTCTCCAAAGTGTTAATTAAGCTTCCTTAAGTTTTTGGGATGTCTGTTTGGCTTGGTTTGGGGGGGGGGGGAATGAGGGGGGGCGTGCAGGGCAGGGCTGTTGTTTTGTTGTGGTTTGGTTTTGGTTTTCTGCAACCAGAGGTAAGAAGAAGCT
The DNA here is from genome assembly GCF_000737465.1 of Haliaeetus leucocephalus. Classification (NCBI taxonomy): domain Eukaryota; kingdom Metazoa; phylum Chordata; class Aves; order Accipitriformes; family Accipitridae; genus Haliaeetus; species Haliaeetus leucocephalus. The sequence continues at coordinate 3,811,892 of NW_010973244.1, read as the reverse complement.
TTGCCCAGAATTGTTACTTGGCTTTAGGTGAGAACTATGGATAACAGAGCTCTGGCATTGTGATTGTTAATATCCAGCTAAATCCATCAGAGCGCGTTTCCTTTTTCTGAAGTGGTAGCATTACATTAATTTGCTTTTTAGTTTACTGTAGCAGTAAAAGTGGTAAAAATAGATTATTTTTTGAAGTATGGGAGAGTCTTAATTTTAGAGACCATTTAGGCATTGCTTATTTAGCAATCCATAATTTGCCATTTGCATCTATCTCCATTTACACTCTGCAACAGAATTAACACTCTGCCTCAATGCGTACATGAGATTTAGGTGATGACAGTGGTCCAGGACTGTAAGGGCACTCCCCATTCTGAGTCAGGGATAAGAACTACAGAAAATTGTAAATAAAATATATTGTTGGAGGCACCAGCTCTTTGATAAGATATACACGAGGGATTTTGACTGCTGTTAGGCACTTCTACTGTCACTTTTGAAAAACGCAAGATTATTACTCCTTGTGACCAGGCACTTCAGATCTAATAACTTTATTCTGCATGCAGTTAAGCTAATTTTTATCTATTTTTTATCTAATTCTTTGGTTTGTGTCTTTTGTTTCTTTGTATCTAATATCAAGTAGCAAAGTAACTCTGCATGTTGTTCCAGGTGTGGCTTTATTTTGGTGGTAAATACAATAACACATAGGTGATTTATTGGTTTTTACAAGCTATTAGAATCTTTTGCATCTAGAACATTCATTAAGTATGAGAGAGCATTATTTGCTAAAGTTCAGCTGGTGCTTAGCAAAACTTTCAATGCTTGCTGCTTTTGACTTCTGTGACAAGGGAGATGCATTTCAAAGAGAGGTAGTTGACTGGGGACCTGGTGGAACCTATTTACATTGATTTGGATAAGGAGATTTGCCAGTTTTAACAAATACCAAATTGGCTTATATTTTCTTGTTCCCACTATTCTCATGGTGACAGAGAACTCTGACTCACGATGTTGATCTGAGGGCCTGCCAATTATTTTAAATGTGAAACAAAGGACTAGGTCTACTACTTTCTCATTTTTCTCTTCTTCCTGCAAATGTTGCAGATTTTTTCTCTATGTTCATTTAAGCAGCACTTCCTTGACTTCCCTCCCCTTGAAGCACTCACCTTAATTTCTCTAAAAAGTAACTGCCCTTCCAGAAATGCCACTTGCCCCATCTTTTCCTGCATCACAATCTCCCTAGGTTTTGAAACCCAGGAAACGTGGTTTTTGAAAACACTGGATAAGTAACTTCAAAGTTTTTATGAGGAAAGGGAAAAAAAAAAGTCATTGGGTCATGGAAATACATATAAAAAGCTCTTTATTTGTTTGTCCTCCTCCTTGGTGAGGAGAAGGAAGCTAAGGTGGTTGCTGACAGAAAAGGTGATGTAATAAAGTTAAGTGTGGAGACCAGACACAAAAGATTAACAGAGGCAAAGTGGAGGACTGACATAAGTTCTTTATTTACACCAAATAGATTGTTATACCAAAAATTACTCTCTGCAGAAGCCATGAAGTAATTTCAAATTTTAAGTGTACAGGACTATTAAGATTCCCTCTTTTTGACTGAGAGCAAGAAACTCTTACTGTGTTATAGAAAATCCTTTAACAGATGTTTCTTTTTTTTCTTTTTCTTTTTTTTTTTTAAGCTGTTAGCATTTGTCTAAAGCACTTAACAATTCATCAATTCATTGGAGTACAGACAAGAAGCTGGGTCTCCAGCTGAGTACCCTAGTAGGAGGCTTCAGTGTTATTGTGCTACCCAGACCCTCTTCTGAATGAAAGTTTGAGTGCAGGCTTAATTAAGGGGTCAAATTCTGTTTGGTTACTGTAGGAAATCTAGAGTTAACTAAACTAAGCTTGTTTTAAATAATCAATGAGATCAGAATTTTGTTCGTGATCTGCTCACTATAGAAACAGGTTTTTAAAGATATTGGGAGGAAGATTAATACCTTCCCAATAGTCTTTGGCAGTAGCATTAGCATTTGTAAGTAAACACTAATAAAATTCCAAATTTAAGCCCACTTTTCATCACTGTGTGGACACCACTTGCTGATGAGAAGTCGCTGTGGAAATGAATAATAAGCAGGAACTGCCAAAATTTGTCTTCACTTGAATGGTGCCATGGTCCAATTTACACAGCTTCAGTAGTGGGAGACAAATGAGCAGTGATTATCATTTATTCTGTCAGGAGCAATGGTGGTATGAATGGCTCTGTCCAAAATAATCAGAGTGTTGGCTATAAGCCAAAGCAAAGGAAAGAGCAACACATGGTGTTTTACAGATTTAGATAGTTGTATAGTTTCTGACTGTGGAAAAATCTGAAGTGAATGGATGGGATGGAGAGCGGAGGGGGAAAAGATGTTCTAATACTGTCATTTGAGAAGACGAATAGCTGTGAGATCAAACTTCCTGGTGCATGTATCTTTAAAAGACAAACAGCAATATTCTGTCTCTTGTATCGAGTTTTTCTATAGTCTGGAGGATTACACAGTACTTTCCAGCCTTTTCTCCATATGAATCTAACAACCCCATTCCTGGACTAAATGGGAGATCTGTCTACTGATCATGTGCTGCTCTTATCTCATTTCTAAGGTAGTGGTTAAAGCATGAAAGATTGTGTGAGAAATGCTTTAATCCAGTTGTTTGTTTGTTTGGGTTTTTTTGTGGCTAGTTGCTTTTCTCTCTTTCTAACCTACCTGTTCACTTTATCTAAAGGGATTGATACTTGGAATTTGTCTTGAAGCTCCCACTGGATAGGCAAAGAAATATTTTCTGATCCTGCAGCGCTGGTAGAGTCCCTTCTAGATGGTACTGTTAATACCTGCTCTACATACATTCTGAATTTTCTTCTCACCATCAGGCACCCAAAGGAAAAGTAATACTGTGCTCTCAGCTGGAAGATTGGAAGTGAACACACCGAAATTTGAGCTCTTTGGGAAGGGCTGCAGTCCTACCTATTGGATTGACAGCTATTGCACCCATTTTTGCCAGCTGAGGTGGACTTATATGGAGGTTTGATTTCTTTTTAACTACCAAAAGAGCTTAGCAACATAAGCATCACATTTATTATATGGTAATCTAGTACAAGAGTTGTCGATGCCCTATTCTGACAGAGTTCCTCACTTCATGAGGATAGGAAAATCTTCCAGTAGGAGTGTTCTTCCCCCTATTTTAATTGGCATTGTAAGGAAAGAGTTTCAGCTCCCCAGACCTTCCCCAAATCCAGTGGATTTCTGAATAACGTTGGATTTCACATGTTGCAGCCCTCTCTGAGCTCCCTTCCATCATCAGAGGATCTTAATCTATTGAGGATCTTAATTTGTGTCACCATTCTAGGAAAGGCTCTGAGCAAATTCTGTCCAGCCTGAGGTGCTACACATTAAACAGTCTTGTGAACCCTGGAACTAATGAAACCAGATTTCCTACTTCATTGAACTTACAGTTTAGTGAAGTTCTCATTACTGTTGTTCATTTTTTAAGTTAGTTTGTTAGATTTGTTATGCCCATCCCTCTACGGAGTTGCAGATGAAGTTACTGAAGGGAGCTGTGTTTGCAACAGAAAAGAAAAAAGGCAAATTATGAGCTACTTTCTTTGTTTTTAAAATCAAAGTCAGTTGTAACAAGAGACATACTTCCTGAGCATCACACCCTCTGCACTGCAGAGATAATGTGAATGACAGCCATTGTGATATCACCTTGGGGAACAGCTCCAAACAGCTATTCTTTAACAGCCGTCTTATCTTCCTACTGGCTGAGTTACACATTAACTATTTATATATGGCATAAATTGTAGCCCAGTAAAAATGATTTGGGCCATTTTAGGACAGGGAATATGATTTTTTCGCAATCACTAATCAAAGGCTACAGCTTTGTGTCGACCTGACAGTACAAAGTCTCAGGACTTGACTGGGTTTGCCTTGGCCTGAGCTGGTTGTAGCTTGGTTAATGCTTGCCAGCAGCCACCTGACTATTACCCAAGCTGGATAGGCTTCAGCTCGGTGAATCTCACAGACAGCAAAGGACTGATAGACCCCCTTGTCCTTGTGTATGCAACAGCAGCCCTTTGATGAAGTGAGGCTGTTGTGCAACCTCCAAACTTTGGCTGGGATCTGATGAAGAGGAATGAGACCGAGATGAGAAAATTAACAAAATTAGTCCCAAGCAGACCCAAGACTGAGGAGGAAGAAAAGCCCACCATTAAGGTCCTCCCAGCAAGGACTTAGAATGCTAATGACATGTTGCAACTCCCCACCTCCACCGTGAGATGAGGGAGACTGAAGTGGTCAACCTCAGGACCCAGAGATGCACCTAAACAGTGAACACCACAGAACAGGATCGATATTAGACTGTTTTGTATTAAAAAATGCAACTGCACCATCAACGAAGCTTTTCTGTATTAATGAGATCATTCTGGACTACTGGACTGCTAAAACAGTAACTGGAATAATAATGAATTCTTAGCTCAATAGATATGTAGTGTGTTAACTTTTGCCCATAACAAGATTTTGATGCTAACAAAATAACCCAACAGTAAATTTGGTCCACTATATTCTACTGAATTAACATAGTTGCATTTGCACTTATGGTACCAAAACTGTGAGTTACTTTGTTTGTACAAACATATAAAATATACTGTAGTAAAGGTACCAGTCTTGCAACATACCTTGTCTGAAGTAATTTGAATTCCTTCTAGTTAGTTAAAACGCGTTCTGGTCCTAACAAGCTGATGCACCACAGAGCTTAGTGCCTTGCTCTCCAATTAGCAGAAGCCAGATATTATCCATGTCAAGGGTAAACTGGTCTTTCCCTATTCCTTGATATTTCTCATCAAAGCTTTAATTTACTAAATGCCTTTCAAACCCAAACTCCATTATCCCTTACTAAAATCCTCATGTATAGGCAACTTGTGTGATGAGATTGATTGTAAGTCTTTAATAAATCTTTTCTCCCATATTGTGAAATTTAGAAAGTGACCTGTCCCAGGTGGATTCTCCAGTGTCTAATAACACGTAAGTCTAGATTTTCCTTCCTTCATCATGGCTTTTATCATGAAACTGGAAGAAACCTGCCTGTTTCTCTGTCAACATTGGTGGAAACTGAGCTGTAAATTCAGAAATTACTGGCGATACACAAATTCTCTTTCTTTCTCACCCTTCCATGTGATTCCATGTGCACGGACCCTCCGGATTTACTTCACGGAATCTTGAAAAGCATCTTTTCCTTTGCAAACCAGACTAAAACATAATTTTAAGCTATCAAGAAACAGAACTGAGCTTGTTTCTTGTTCACATATTCTACAAATAGGGTTTCTGAATAATGACAGAGACTCTCTTAAGTGTTTTCATACCGTTCTCTTCATTTGATTTGCTATTGAGTCAACATATTATGCTCTGATGGCAAGCTTGTATTCCACTATACAGGATGCTTTTAAATTATCATAGGCACTAAAGAATGTAATGACTTATTATGGTCTGTTGTCCGCCTTTTGGTAGTGTATGTGTTATTTACTGTACTCATGATATTTACTTCTTCCTCACATCTGCCATGCTTTCATTGCCTTAATGGTCAGAGTAAATATTTTACATTATAGTATGAGTGCTAAAACATATTCCATAGTGAGAATGAAGTAAATAACAGAATACTAGATCTTTACTCTCTAATTTCTACAGTACTGATGGGGTTTTTGTTTTGTTTTGGTCTTAAATCTCAGAGCATCACTGTTGAAGTAAAATTCAACTCTAATTAAAATTGGCCTACAATCCTTCTCCGTTTCCTTATAAAATATTCTTGTGTAACCAATTCCTCTACTTGGGGCATGCAAATCTACTACATTATGAAATCAGTTTCTCTAATGATGCAGCTGGCAAAAACAAAAACATAATTCACAGCCTGCAACAATTTGAGAATGTTTTAACAGCCCCTCAACTTGTTCTTTAAAGCAGTTTTGAGGTCATTGCTCCATTGATAGATTTGCCCTAAAATAACAAACTCAAAGTAAAAGCCTGAGTATAACTACATGAGGGAAATGGGGTGCAAGGGGACAGAAAGCAAAGAACTGCACCTTTTATAATTGTGTCCTGCATTAAAATGATATTGAATTGGGCCAGGAGTCATATCCCAGATTAAAAATCCTTAGGAAAGAGTTTCATTGAGGGTCAGCAATTTCCTCCTCCCTGCAAAGAAGTTTAGCTTTTCTTGGGATACACCATTTGCAGTGTATAGCCTCAAGTGTAACACAGATTTCTTTGGCTTAGCATCTTAAGTAGGTGATATTTGCAAGAGTATTCCCTTCTCCACTTCTTGCCAAGGCAGGAAAAAATATTAATCAGCTTTGCTAAAGTCACTCTGCTCCATTATTTCAGGTAGGAGGGCCCATGGGAAGACAAGGTTAGAACTCAAGGGAAGAAAAACTTGGGGAGCAGCAAGGATGAAAAGAAAGGAATGAGGAAATGTATTAAAATGAGAGAAAACAAGAATAAAGGAAACACACAAAGCACAGAGATCCTGATCAGCAGTGATGTTCAGGTAAAGTATTAATTTTAAGCCTTTTAAAGCTTAAATACTTTGGAGCATTGAGCTAAAGCAATTGCCTAAATACAAAGTTGCACTAGTTTAAATAAGAACTGTCAGGTAGCATGGCCCAATGCTAATTAAACCAGTAGTCTGGGGTTTCAGAATATACTGATTTAAGATCTTGGTTGTTTGTGAATTTATCCCAGTCTGCACAACAGATTTCACAGATAAAATTAATAAGCCAATATAAGCCAGTCAAAAGTACGTCATGTTTCCACAAGGAGTGCTTTGGATGTGATAAACTTTGGTTTACAAATGACCACGCGCTAACATCAACTTACAACTAAGTTCACTGGAATTACACTATCCTTTGGTACTTCTGCCATTGCAAGGCTGCCAAAGCTTGCTATTAGGCTTGGATTCCCCTTCTGGCTTCTGTCCCACTTGCCACTTCGGCTGTACAGAGGGAGAGAACACCCCTGAGCTCTGTGCTAGTAACTTTACCCATCTCTTCCTTTCTCCAGCTGTGCTGTCAAGCTCCTGTCTGTCCTTTATGGTTTGTAGGCAGAACCTTGGAATGTGAATAAAAATGTTGCTTTAGTGATTATATCCCTGTTGACTGGGCTGATACATACTGAATCTCAATTTGAAACATCTTCCTCATTGGTATTTGGATATCAGGGTGAGAAACCTCTTAGCAATGTTCCTGATAGACTCAGAATATTCCTGCAGTAGGAGCCTGGGCATGACTTGGCACTGTTGGGGAGGGAGTAACTTCAGTGATGGCCGAGGGAATTAAAACATCTCAAATGGCACGAAGCAAATGTGATAGTTATTGTGGCATACTCAACACAATTTTTTAAAGAGGAGGCAAGGAAAAGCAGAGATTCTGCAGGAGTAGAAATTTGCTGCATGTTTCATCAAATGCACAAGCAGCCCAGCCAGATGTGGTAGTCTGTCTTAAAACGTAGGAGATAGATTTTTCTAAGGTGACGAGGTGCCAAAGGATGAATGCAATTAACTGCAGCAAAAATCTCATAGGGTGCTAACCTGCATTTTAGGCACTTTGAAAACCTGACCTAAAGTCATAAGTAAATGGCTATCTGTTTTCTCACGAAGTAGGTAAAAAAAGGCCAAACAACTAATTTGGTAAGTATGTTCAATTCTGAATGCATTTTCTAGAAAGTACTTTGTACATTTGTCCATACTGTACTGGGTTTTGTGCATGGAGTAGGTTAAAGAACATAAATACTTTTTGTTTTAAATTTTAGACATTTTTAAGTGAATGTGATATGTAGAATGCCTTTGCACTTTCTTAGACTGCACGTATTCTTTATTAACATATTTACGGTAGATGCAGTATCACAGATAACAAACCTGATGTCGGTATTTTACATTTGATGTGCATACCACTTTAAAATTAAGCTCATTAAAGATAATAGAATGATCCATTGGCAGGCCTTCAGCTGCAGACTTAGAGGTGACAGGCTATTTGGTGAACAATTTACTGAGTGTCTCACTCCCCCCTCCTTCTTACCATGGGCATTGTACGTTCATTCTATTAACCTTAATAGGTTTGCTTTCAAAGTGTTTTACTCTGAAGATTTAAACGTGAACTCTATCATATGTCAGCCCGCAGCTAACTTAAGCAACTAAACTAAAAGAAGATGCAATATATTTATCTTTGTGCATATTTGTATGTATGCCCACAAGTAGTAGCATCTAATGCACACGAAGAAATGATGAACTGTGCCCTGCGTGATGCTCTTCACTCTACGTGTTTCATTGTTCCATGGGGTGTCTCAGGAATTTTGCTTTCTCTCAATTAAAGAAGCATTAACGGCAGGCATCTCCTGCTAGCGAGTGTCTCTGCATGCACTAGTGGAAAAACGTCGTGCAAGTGAGAGAAGCTTGTTTTCCTCACGTCTATCTGAGGGCTGCCCTCTGTCCCAGCAGGACGTTCTTTTCTCTCCACCTGGGACCCAAAGACAGAATTAGCAAGCAAGTCATAACAGGTTTAGCATTTGAGTTGAGGGCAGGCTCAGGCAGCTTTGTTCAGACTAATGGGACAGAATAGCAGCCATTATCTTCTCTCTATTGCTGCCTTTATAACTGCTCATCAGACAGTGCTGCTGCCACTTTTATGGAACCTAACAAAGACGCTGAAGCAGCTGGGTGCCTCCCATCATTTCCATCCCAGAGATCCCTCAAAGTGGCTCCCCCTCCCAACGACACTATCCCTGATAGACTTAGGTCCTTGCAGGACGCAACATTTCTTCCCTTACTTTGATGAGTTAGAGCAGTGGCTGGGAGAGGTCAATACAGCTGTAAATGTCAGCTGACAGTGGCCCTGCTTTTCATCACTCTGGCAGTCATCACCACAGAGAATGCCATACGGGCCTTGGCCAAACTTAGGCCAGCCAAGAAGTGACACTACCAATTTGTGAGGAGGAGCTAGCCCTGCTCTTACCCTGAGACACTATTCACCTTCTGATCTCCACAGCCTTAGGTTCATGTTGACTGCCCTGCATGCTCAAATGACTGCAGGTAAAGGTTGCCCTCTGCAGTTTTGCAAGACCACTTCATTCCCATGGGACAGGGACGAGAGCCTGATAGACCACCATGTGAAGCTACTGCAACTTACTTTCTCGCACTCTGAATGCAGTGGCACATGGACGTGGCCAGAGATGCAGGGAAGTATTCCTCACACCTCAGCATCCCATGCCATCCCATTTGCTCTCTCATCCAGTCCAAATGCACGATATTCGTTTCCCAAATGCTGCCTCCTTGTGCCAGCTACTGAGAGTGCTATGCTTGCAGGAGTAGTGCAGTTAGCAAGACTCAGGGTAAAGACATCGAGAACTAAAAATGCATGCGTTTTTTGGTGCTGTGGAATACACTTACATGAGAAATTAGATTGTGTGGGAAACATGGTCCTGAGAGGAAAATGCGGAGTGATTCTCCACATTGGCTGTCCCACACTGAGAAGACAATGAGAGTTCCTGTACATGCCAGACAAAATAAGACAATCCTTCCAGGCAGAATAGAGGGCAGCATCTCACTGGATTGTTCCTACTTCTTAACTCTTCTTGTGCTGCCAGGACACCACAGCAAAGGTCTCTCAGAAACTCCTAGCGAGGTTGGCCAAACAGCTTGCCTAACATCTCAGCAGTCTGCATAGTCTCCTGACTCCACAAAGTCAAGAATATAGTCATAGCTATTAGACCCCACAATCTCTGTTTACCGTTGTCCATAGTGACTTGATAGCAGCCGATTTGATGAAAATTCCTTATTTCTGAAAGTTACCACTTCAATACACAATCCTCTTTCCAAAGTTTACCTTTCATTCATCTTCATGACAGAATATTGTTGATCACAGTAAATATTCTTCTCAATTTGTATGGAATTGATTGATAAACAAATGCCATCTGTCTATTCATTAGTAATACAGATTTATTTGTATTCGGCTGTTGATCTCAGGTTGATTTAAAAGTATGGGTATACCTCATTGATGCCATTATACAGATGAGGAAACAAAGGCATGGAATGCTACAAACCAGATCTCTCAAAGGTATGTTAGTTCCTAAGTGATTATATATACTTGATGATATGGATCCATGTGGTTTGATTCTGTCTATGCACATCAGTAGTAGAGTATGGATTAAAACTCGGGTCTTCTGAACGCAGTGTCCTGCCTGGTGAGCCACAGGATTATTATACCACTATTTTCTTCTGCTTTACTGTGTGACCTAATACAATTCATAAGGTTTATCTCCAGCCTGCTCTACACCACTACGGAAACTGACTCCACTTAACATGGTATTTTTTTACTGTATTATAATCTCTTTAGGACTTGAAACAAATGTGAAGCTGGCTCTATTAACTGTTCTAGGACCTGGACTTGAAGAGTGTGCGTGTTAGATTCTGTCTGCCTGTGTGTGCTGGTGACTATTTGCAGGTCATTTTTGTTTGTGTTTTTTTTCTTCCCCCTGAATGACTGTACCTTTCAAATTGGTGTTTGAGTTTTAAGGAGGTTGTGGGGACTTAAATTGTTGGCACAGGAGAATTGCAAGGATATAATGTCTATAATAAAACATCCCATTTATCTACTGATGCCTGCATTTATTGAATTATAAAGCACTTAGGGATGTTCAGACAATCAGACAGCTGAGCTAGCTAAACATTCCCAATGTTATTATTCTGCATAAATACTGGAATAGGTACCAGAATGAACCATCCCAGCCTGCTAGTTTTAACTCTGGGTTCACTTTAATATAAAGTTAAGCTGTGGAGAGAAGGATTCTTAGCAGTTACACGTTGCATGAATCCTGATTGCCAGCCTTATACAGGTTTAGCAATTTAGCAATAAAATTGGAAGAGCAGGAGGAACAAATGTCCCCTACCTTACAAGCAGCTTGTTTCAGACGTCACCAAGAAGGACCTCTGAACATACTTGGGTAGTTTTGATTCTACATATTTTCCAATCAACAGGCTTCAGATACATGTTTCCAATTACTGAAATCTGCCATACTTTTTGAACGGTACCCAAAGTACTTTTCAGTCAAGCACAGAGATATGACTCCTATTCTGGTGAAGGATGGCAGAAGGCAAGGGGCAAAAAATAAAGCATTAAACGGTGATCTCTGGCATTACCAGACCAATTTGACTTTGGTCTGGGGGATTAAGCTGTGAATGCTACAGACAGGTCCTATCATTTTGTTGGACAAAGTCCTTAAATACCTCTAGACCTTTGAGTCTCAACTAGATTGGGCTATTTGAAAGAAGGAGAATATTCTGGAAGCAACTAATGCTACTATAAGTTAGCCTCGGCCATATATCCGTACCAGAATATGCAGAGACTGATCATCCTAAGGAAGCACAGCAAACCCTGCAGGCTTTAGCCCTGTTGTGTAAATCCCATTTAAATCCCCTTGCAATTCATGTTGACTTCCCTCTTCTTTCCTTGCTAAGTTCCAGGAGATGTTCTGAGTAAATAAAAGCTGCTGCCCTCCTAATCACCCTTCAACTCTTCCCATCTGATCAGTTTTAGTCATGCTGAAGTGCAGCGCTAGTCATGTCATAACTGTGCTCTCTAGAAGCTGCTCAACTGCCTGCTTCTCTGAATAGTTTTCCTAAAGAAGAGGAAGCTAGCTGGAGTCTGGTAAGAACAATTTTTACATATATAAATACACATATAAAAATATATATAAATTACAGTTTCTCCATACACAGACCAGTCATCAAGTCTGTACAAAATTAATGGAAAATATATCAGGTGAGAGGCATGACCAGCTGGCTAGTTACCAGAGAAGGCTTAAAAGGCCTGAACACTCCCTCAACCTTTCCTGCCAATCATTCAGAAACTTCCTCTGTCAGACAGCCTCATCTGTCACTCAGGAACTACATCTGCTTGCCTGTTTATTTTCTCACTTAGGGTTGAGGTCACCTGCCCTCCTTTTAGCTAATCAGAGGAGACAGCAGTAATCAAAGCACAAGATCAGTGCTCCTGGGATGTCGTTCTTGAATAGCCTCTCTGTATCTTCTTCTGCAAACCTTGCAAAGTAATGTAGGCATATACAGCCAGAGGAAAAGAACAGGGGAGGCGGCTTTCTTTTTGGTTTGAGATCCAGCTAGAGGAAAGAAATATTGCTGAATCTTATATGCTACCTGGAAAAACAGGCGTAATATTTACTGAGGAATTTCCCATGCGTGAGAGGGAAAAAAGCTGCCGCTAGTTCATTAAATGGTAGCCCTTCACGGGAAAACTCAACTGATGTCCTAGCACAGAGGTAAAGTGCAAAAGGTAAGTGAAAGTGCTTATTTCTCAAAAAAGTACGTCAGCCTGCTGACTGCTGGTTATCCTTGAGGGATTGTCCACAAAAGAATATGCCAGGCTGGCTGGAATTATTAACTATGCCTCTCTGAAACTTCCTCTACTAGATACCTTTGTTAGGCTCTGCTAAACAGTATTAAATAGTTGTCAGGTCCTGCCTTAGAGATCAGTGTATTTCAGCATCGACTGAAGCTATTCCTGTGGAGTAGACTCTTAAAAAGAGCTTTATACTGTAGATGAGAGTTTCGTACCTGAAAGAAAGGGCAGTGAAAGAAACCAGAGTTCAGGGAGAGAAAGCGCAGCCGACTTGTTTGCCCCTTACCTAGTTGTGGAGTGGGCTGGCAGCTTGCCTTACCTTGCAGACCCTTGCGCATCTTGAAAGGATTTAAAGGACACCAGTGCCAGCCTTCTCTCTCAAGACTGATTTATCTTTGTAATGCTATTGTTGTCACGAATCATGCATTACTATGATTAGCAGAGAGAGGTACAATTACTTTTTTGCAGTGGTGGCTGGTAAAGCTTTGCCTGGAACCCCAGGCCTGACAGAGGTGGAAAAGCGTCTTGTCAGATATGAAGAGAGCAGAGAGCTGGAAATTGTTGCATTTACAGAAAAAAAAAAGAAAAAAAAAACGTTGAGAAGGAGAACAGGATGAGGAAGGCTTGTAAGTGAACATTACCAGGACTGGGGTCCTGACTGAGATGGACCTTCCCTCTGAGCAAGTATGATTGTTCTCATGCATAAGAAGCCGCTGCTGCTTATCAGCAACTACTTGTACCAGATGGTACCCCCCAAGAACAAATAAAAAAACCCTAACAGAGATACTGAAGAAAAATAAGCTATCCTGGCAAGGTTTAATAATTTTACGCAGCAGTAGGAAAGTACCTGGCAAATTGAAAGGGGGGAGGGGGGCAGGAAAGATGGAGTGGAAAAGGAGACAGTTACTTAAGAGGAGGAGAGCATAGGCCAACTGCGTGGTGGTTCCCACATGGTCTCACTTCCTGGGCGAGAGGGCAAGCTGCTGCTTCCTAATCCTGGTTGTTCTTAACCTGCTTAAAGAATGATGCTGAGATGATACTGAAGTCCTAACAGCCTTTGAAATTCAAGTTCTCAGTGGAGAGGGAAGAAAACTTTCAAGTGACACAAAGGTGAAACAGAACATTTTCTATTTCTATAGCGTAAACGACAGTAATCTCCTGATGCCCTTTAATATCTTTTCCTTGTTTCCTAACAACCTCTCCTTTCTCTCACTGACAAGACACGAACGCTTCCAATGCTTCTGAATTTCTATCAATCTCTGCAGACTAAAATTGCTCGTAGAGCGTAACCTCTCACAGGTGGCAGGGCAGCTTACCCGAAAGGCCCAAAGCAAGGGCTCGCTGCTTGCGCCACTCGGCCCAGAGGCGCACCCGCAGCCACCGCAGGCGTGCGTCGCGCAGGACACAGGTGGCCCAGCCTCGCCCAAACCCTCCAGTCCCGTAAATCCTGTCGATCCGACACTGCGGACCGAGTAGCGGGCTGACCTGTCGCTCCCGCTTCCCGACCGGAAACCTTACCCGACTATCACGCTGCCCTTCTCCAAACACCTCTAAGACGAGACCTCGTCCTCCCGCCTCCTCCCACCCCAGGGGCCCTCCGTGGAGGGCGCGCTCGAGAAGGCGACCCGGCGGCCATGTCAGGGACCCGGCGGCCGGGCCTGTCCGGGGCCCGGCGGCGCCGGTCCGGCGGCGCGGCGGGCTGTGCGCCTCTGCTGCCCCCTGCTGCGGCGCCCCGCGCAGTTCCCCTGAGGGAGCTTGGGGCGGGGGGGGGGCAAAGTTTGGCCCTGCGCTCCCAGCGCCAACTTAGGTTTGACAGGCGTCAGGCAATTTATGCCCGAAGATGAGTAATTTCCCAGTCAGGGGCCTGTAAGGGGTTAGAAACGATCTGTGTCGCAAGCTTTGCGACGATGTTAAAGTAATTTTCACCGAAACTTAAGCTGCGGCTACAACTGCCGCGTTCTTCAGCGGGGCCTCG
>NW_010973244.1:3796881-3797365 GCF_000737465.1 Haliaeetus leucocephalus | reverse complement strand
GCGGCCGCAGGCCAGGGCCGAGGTCTCGCTGCGGGACTGCAGCCGCGGTTTTATTTTCTCCGTTTCGACCGGCTGAAAGCCATTAACGACTTTTATTTTGAGCGAACTGCGCATTGCCGCATCTCAAAGCAGAACGCTTCCAGCGGACAGCGACTCGCGGATTTTGTTTTCTTTTTAACGATGGTGTCTATTATTCTTTGCCCTAAGTAACCCCTCCGGTACGCCAGATACAATCTTTAATAAAAAGGAAGTCCTCGGCGGCCGCTTTTTTTATTTGGAAAACGCAGAAGCGAGCACGCCGCGACCTTTCCTCGCGGCGTAGCTGCTCTTGACGGCCTCCCCAAAGGCAGCTCTAAGGAGGCCGGCGTTGCTCAGGTCTCGGAAACGCCCCCGGGGAGCGGTGGGAGCCGCCGGACCCGGCGGGGGGGGCGGGAAAGCCCCGCGCAGCGGGCGGCAGGGCAGGGCACGGCCGCCTCCCCGCCCG
>NW_010973244.1:3720066-3796277 GCF_000737465.1 Haliaeetus leucocephalus | reverse complement strand
GCGCGGCCGCCGGCTCTGCCCCGGGGGCTGTGCCCGTCTCCGTGCCGCAGCGCTCACCGCCCTCCAGGCCGGCCGGGCACAAGCGTGCCCCGCTTGGGGGGGTCCTGTTTTAATACACCGATTTACTACCGTTCTAACCCCTTCGGAGTTAAAGCTTTGACCCCTTTGGGCTTAAAATCTTAACCCCTTTGGGCTTAACCGGTAACTCGCCGCAGGTTTCTTGGCTTGGCAGCGCCCAGCGCTCCAGCGAAGCGTGTCTCTCGGCGAGATCTGGTGGTCCAAACCGCTCCATTTCACGACGGGGAATGGGGACGTGAGGGCTCGGTTTCCTCCATGTGCCTTTGGCGTCGAAGGTCCTGGCCTTGCCCCTGGAGGCGCCACATGCGCCCCGCTTGCCTCTTCGGTTCTGCAAGGCCAGGCTTTGGGGCTTGGGCTTTGTGTGGGGGTTTGTTGTTGTTGTTTTCCCAAGCTGTTCTTGAGTGTTCCCGCTTTTGTTTGTTGTTTTCGAGAGGTGAGCGTTATGAATATATATCATTAACCTCATAATCTGTAGGAAGGACAGAGCACCTGTAATAAGCACAGACTCATCTAAGTAGCTTGTACGCTGTTTGAAGTAGGCACCTCTTCTTTGCTATGTGTTCGCAAGCATCTAATTCAGTAGGGCCCAACTTGCTATTCAGTGATACTGTTATAAACAGTAAATATTTTTGTCTTTCTATAACATGATTTTTAAAGCTACATAAAAATAATTTTGGCATAGCAGCTGAATTCTAACTTACACTGCTCCTTTCTGCTCTGTTCTGGCACTGAGACTTAAGCTGCCATGGTGAGGTATATGTTGTTACTAATTTACTAGTAACATCTGGAGGAAGGGAAGAATTTTAACAAAATGTACGCATGTAACAATTCAGTACGTTTTTACAGCTACCAGTTTAAGAGGATATTTAAATTCTTACCAGTATTTTTTTTTTTTTTAAATTGCACTTTGTTCTGATTTTTAAAAAGCTTCTTCAGGGTATGTTCAAAGCTAGTAACAGGTGAAGCTGTACGCAAGGCATTCCTGCCAGAAATGCACATTTGACTCTGTGTGCCTGTGTCTATGTGTATTTTGAGATGCATCATTGCTTTGGGTAGAAAGAGGGAATGGGCATGGAGGTGAGATTTTAATGGGTTAACTTTGATTTGTTGCAGTGTGATGTCCTCTTGTACGAAATGAGGAGTAACTGCTTACTAAGAGTGTGTAGTAAGGGGATACAAAAACGTACATTAAGAATTTTTCCCTGGGGAAGACCAGGCATTGCTATTTATATTCTAAGACGCTTTTGATAGGCATTTGTACGATGTTGGGTACGATGTACCATATGTCCCCAGTTTCCAGGAGCTGTCTCCCCTGCCCCTTCCTTCCTTTGGTTATGTCTGGTTGGAGTTGAAGATTTGGGATGTTTGTTCACAGTTTTCAGATGACCCACAGCCTTGTCAGACCAGAGGCTTCAGCTGGGTGTCAGGAAACCCGCTTCTACTAGAGAAATGGCTGCTACAGGTTTATGAATTGACTTGGTTACACAGGATAGTGTGCCTGTGAAATGCACAGTGGTACTGCATCTGGATCCTTGTCATCACTACAAACATTCATTACCAGCATTTCAGATTGGTTTATCCTGCTCAAAGTATGCGAGGTTGAGCAGACTTATCTGGCAATTCCACAGTTTAAAATCTGGTATCCTGCTTAGGGAACTCAGAAATAAAGTTTTCAAAATTGGGTAGGTGAAATGAGGATCCTGAATTCTTTGTGAAGAAGTACTAGTAGTTCCTTCATTTGTTTGCTTCAATGGGATGTATTTAAGCATGCAAATAATATAAAGCTAATCTGTGTAGAAGGTGACGCTTCTTAGATGGCTAGGTTACAAAATAAACCCTCATGAGGACATTGAAGTACTATGGACCTTGTCCCCTTGCCTTCAATAATAAAAATATATAGCAATTTATATAATGTTTCTGGTTGCTTTCTAAAGCGCTGTGCAAACACAGTGACACATTATGGTGGGGAGAATGTGAAAGATTTATCACCTATGTTTGGAGGTTATTGGTTACTTTTTTTTTTTTTTGAAGGTGTTCAGAAGTTATGCTGATATTTATACGGAATAGGATAAAACACTTACAGGTTTTGGAACCTAATATTAGGTACCTGAATTGGAATTTCAGGGCCGCATGTGCCTTGGTAATTTTAGTCAGTGTACTTAGACTGAGTTCTTATTTAGATAGTAGACTATATGTTTCCCTGCATAGCACCTGACTGAGGTCCATGTAGCAGATATTTGAGAACTGCTGTGCTAAACTAAAATGCTCAGAAACTTAGAACATTATTCAGTCAAACAGCTGGAGCACTGTTGAAAATGACTGTGCCGCAGTGAGAAAGCTGTGCGGTGTTCTTCAGAACTGTGTTGATTTGCTTAACGTAGTTTAGAATGGGTAACGAGGTAGAATTTAAAAGTGGGATTGAGCTCTGAATTTGAGTATTGCATACTGAAACAGATATATTTTTATTTCCTCATGAAATGAGACCATTAAAAAGGCTCACAGAAGTCCACCCTGAAGTCCTGCTTGCTGCTGTGAAAGGGTCAGGCAAAACCTTCACAGCGTGAAGCTGTGATGCAGCTGTTGTAGAAAGCTGATAATCAGTGATGTTACACTATGACCTGTGAATCATGACAAAAGTAGCTTGGTTGCTTCTGGAGCATCCTTTGATAGACTAGACATTTCCCTCCTGCTGTTTATACCATTTTCTTGCACTATCATTGCCTCCTGCTGCTTGTCCCAGACTGCGCTGCAGGCACTTCTGCAGAGACACAAGTGTTTCTAATTTATTTTTTTAATACCATGAACTTTAGGAGCTGAGTGTGCTATGCTTGTGACTGCTTAACAACGGAAGCACTGTAGCATCCTCTGATAAGGTTGCCCCTGAATACCACTTGAGACTTTTAGAAGGGCAGAGTGCCAGTTCTACTAAGCTGTGTTTTCTCACAGGGAACATTTTAGATTGTGTGCTATAACGTGGCTTGGATTCTCACTCATCTCCAGGTGTGATTAATGATTTTTTGCCTTGCACAGTCCTTAAAATGCAGCTCATTATTGGCTTTATCAAGTGGAGCGATGCAGAAGGAGGATATTTTCCTCAGTTTATAATCCAGTGCCTCCCATTAGGAGTGTCTTGTCTTGTTGAGGCGGAGGGACTGCAAGGCAGAAGCAAATCTAGTCCTTCTGCTGTCTTTGGTGCCTTGCAGAGGGTTTGTTGGAGCTCAGCTTCCTATGACTGAAGGGAGCCTTTGCTACCAGCGAGGGTTGGTTCCCTCCTGTCCCCAGTCCTCCATGCCATGAGTCCTGCAACCAGATGCACTCCTGAACTATGCTGCATTGAGAGATAGTGGTTAAGACTTGGTCCAGTGAGAAGAGGGATGTGCTCGCTTCATCTCACCGAAGCAAGGTCATCTATATGTCATGAAGGACACAGCCACAACAAATAGGATAAAGACCACTTCAGAATTATGTGGAAATATATAGCTGTCTCTTTGTGCAAAGGGACTATAAAATTCTGCATTGAATTTAAAGCAAAGAGAACAAGAGGAAGCAACAATACGCTGTGAATGCTCTTCCATCATTCTGCAAGCTTGATTGTCTCTTGCTTTACTATGTGTCTTCTCCTGGAAATGCTACTGACTGTAAACAAGTTACCTCTGAAAGGATTATATCACCATATTCCCTTTTAAATGCTGGGGGCTTAAACTCTTTCCTTAATGTTCCCTTTTCTCTGACACTAAGAATTCAAAGTTACTTGTAAAATGGTGACATGTTTGCCATTCACTGCATGACCTCCAGCCTAGCATAAGCATCAATAATGGTCTAAATGCCCCTTCGCTAGAGCTCTGCGTGGCTCTATGATGTATTATCTTGCAGTCGAATATGCAAAATTCTGTGGTAGAAATCGAGACAGTCATGGGGTTAGGAAATCAACCTGATGGTCTCTGTTAGCTGCTGAGCCTTAAAGGCATATGGAAAATGGAGTCCTAGATTATTGGACTGCTCTGTAATTTTACAGGTTTTGTGCCACTGCTGTTTGGTCAGAGTAGTGAGGTTTGTAGGTGAATCAGATCATTCAAAAGCCATGATTGAGTTCACCAAAGCTGAAAAATGTTAGCAAGGGTGTCAATCCTTTAAGACTATTTCAGGAGTTCCTCAATGAAATTAGCAAGCACTTCCATATGGCTGTTACACTGTTCTATCTCTTGAATTGAAACACATTTAAAACACTTTGTTTTACGTGAATGTTGCTGACCTGATCCTGCTCTTAATTTCATAGAAGTAGTAACACCATTCATTTAGTCAAGTTACCTGGGATGCCTCAGCTTGTTTTTGAGGTAGCTGTAAATATTCAGCCTTGGACCCTGCTGCTTGCTAATTTGCTGTCCTGACTCAGCAGTTGTTCTGTAAGTATTATTGTATAGATTACTTACACGTGCACTTACGAGTGAAATATTACAGATGGCATTTAGCAGACATAATCATTGTTAGCCTTACCACTTTCTGTTAGATCTTGGCTTTCACACATTGATAGCTTTTGGAGTGTTTTTCTTAAACGCTTTATATACAGGTGTGTTATTTGGAATGGGGCAGCAAGCATTCTTTAACCATTTGAGCTAATAGGAGGATGAATGTACATTTACTTATTTTTGTACACACACACATAGAGAGCCCCCTTTTGAAATAAGTGGACATTGAAGCCAGTTGCTGTTTGTTTGCGTGGATGATAGATTCTCATCTCGTGCAGTGTCAGTGCACTGGTAATTGCATACCTTGAAGTCACTAATAGGGCATAGCTGGCTTTCTGAATACAGTGGTGGAGGGGACTGAGAGGATCTTAAAAACCAAACAAATAAACCCAAAAACCAACCAACCAACCAAACCCAAACAACAACAAAACCACAAAAAAGAAAACAACAAAAAAAAGCCCAACAGAGCATAAGAGCAATAAAGATGTCACTGGATCTTCTGAGACAAAAACTCACATTCATTACTGCTTGCACCAATAGTAAAGCACTCAGATTAACAAGACCTTCCAAAAAGATTTTTTTCCCATCAGCTGAGGCTTTCAAGAGCAGCTTACACCAAGTTCTAAGTGAGGAGTCACTTAGCTGTAGCAGATTGAGCCTTAAAGCTGGGAAATATATTAGCTGGCCTCTTAATGTATCCTGTAGTCTTTTTTACTTTTTTTTTTTTTCCCCTCTTCTCCTGTGATTTAACATCAGATAGGGAGGTGGGAAGTACACTTATTCCAGACACCTTAACTGTTCATGTTGTTTGTATCCAATTAAATGTGTGCAGGACTGCTGGAAACCATTTAAACTTGTTAGTCTTTAAAGAGCAAAATATTAATCTTAAGAAGGTACAAGTCAAGGAAAACAGTGGACTTCCAGGTTTTGTTTTTTCTTTACTGCATTTCACTTGCATGTCTCTGGTCAGCTCTTAAGGTACATTACCAGTTTCACAGCAGCTTTAATGTTACATTATATCTCGAATCGGTGTGTATACATATGTAAATATATATGTTAGGTTTACTTTCTGGAAGTGGAAAACAGAAGAGACTTTTTTTTCCTGTTTGCAAAGCTTGTCCAAGTCTGATTTATGGAGAAATTGAATATGAAGCAAAGAAATGAGGCAGTTTATTTACACATGAGAAAACATAATACATACAGGTTTCAGATTTTTTCAAGATCCAAAATAACAAATCCCGGGCATACTTTTGGATTTGCTTTAGATTTGAACATTCTGAGACATTAATCAAAGTTTAATCTATGCAGAAAATAGCAGCATCAAGAGTAAAACCTAAAATCAAAGTCTTAAAAAGGAAAAAAACCCCCAAATAACCTAAAAAAAACCCAAGCAAGCAAACCACCTGAAAACAAGTAAAAGGCCTAGCAGCTTCTCTTCCCAAGTCAGTTTTCAGCAGCTTTTTACTTCTAGTGAGTTTTAGGTTTGGACGTAACCTAAGGGATTAGGACCTTTAAGAACAGTGCTGTTAGCTAGTGCTTTTTCCAGGGAAATTACTAGTTAGAAATTTAAAAAAAATTGTTTCTGTGTGACATAATAAAAGTAGTCTATGCTGGTCTCAAAGTGCTGTTGCTGAAAAACGTGGATAAAAGGCGAGGAGGCCCCCCCCTCCCCCCAAACCAAACAGAAAAAGAAACACCCCCCCCCCCAGCCTACAAACAAACAGAAAACCCACAACCCAGTAGTAGATCTTACCCAGGACAAAATATAGTAAATTGACAGGAGAGACCTCTGATGTATACATCTGCTTGTTGGTATATTATAGAGCATTCTCCAACTCTGATCTCTACAGAGAGAGGGGAATTTGCAGTGTGTCCAGCTAGATTAACTAATCTGATCTATTGCCAAATAATTTAAAGATTGAAGAGAACTGTCAGTTGTCCCATCTACCAAAGTGACTATACCTGATCACAGTGAAGGATAACCAGTTCTTAATATTTTTGGCTTACATTTTTCTGGAAATTATAGCTGTGCATGTAATTTATGGAAACAGGTTCTCCTTTCCATCCAACTCTGACCTTAAACATGAAGAATATGATTAACAGTGTTTGTGTAGTACTGCCTTTGCAGAATTAAAAAGAGAATTGAGAATTTAAAGTTGCTACAGGAACATTCAGTTAGTTGAATTCTACATAGAGAGTACACATAGTAGCTTTTGGATTGCTTTTAAATTAAAGCTATTGCTGTATATCCAATTGCAGTTGAAGCTGCTGTAAGGCTTTTCCTGTCATTTCCTAGCTTTGAATTTTATTTTGAATGGCAGTCGAATTTTCTCAGCACTAGTGCTGATTCTTTGTAGCTCGTGTTGATGGATTGTCTGCCAGCCTTCCTCTTTGGCAGGACAGAAGCTGGAGGGATGCATGTGTTTATCAGGCCAATTGAAATAAATGGGAAGCTGGCCAGTGAATTTCGTAGCAGAACCTGTCCCCTCACAATTAATTTATTTTGTAGTTGTGACTGCTGAGGTGGGTTCTGTTTTGTTTTATTTCTTTTTTTTCTTTCACTGTAGCTCTTCTTTTCCTTTCTATTCTTTCCCCAGAATTATCCGGTCAACATTGTTCCTGGGCAACACAGCAATAAGAGAGTAGTTTGGAAATATTTATATGTATGGTTTTTGACCAAATTGTTCAATGGCTTTGGTGGTAAAAGCTGCCTTCCATAGCAGAAGGGCACTGGTGTGTCAGTGAAATCTCTGTATAAGTGTGAGATTTACTTGCTTTTATGCTTATAGCTGATTTAGCTGTGTCAAGCAAAGCACTGACGTACAGATGAGACCTAAACACAAGCCAAAGCTCCACTTGCTCAGGATGCTGTGTTGAAACCACGCTTAGGCAGTTGTTCAGCAGATGGTGTGACTTGCATCACTTGAAACTTTCCTGAGGTTGACTTGTGTCACAGAGCAGGTGTGCAAATAGAGAGTCAATCTCCAGGTGCTCCATTTTGTGACTGTGCACTCTTGGTGAGAGTTTTATGTATGGTGGAAATCCTGAAGGGTAAGGCAAGGTTTGTCCTGCAGAGTTTGACCTATGTACTGCTAATGCTTACAGGCGGCAAGATCTTTGTTAGCTTTAACTACATAACTGAAAGCCTGTAATGCAGATGCTTCAACACAGGCAACACTTTCACTTCTAGAAATGAGTGCTCTGCAAGCTGTTCGGGGTAAAGCACAGCCTTGTGAGTGTAGTCTGTGTCCCCGTATGGCGCACTTTCCCCGCCCGGTTTACAGTTATATTGAATAACCATCTAAGCAGTGTTTTGCCATACTGTGAATCCAAAAGAGAGAAAATGTTAACGAGGGCAGCTTGAGAGTCTGCAGCTTGGACACTTGGACTGCCAAAGGAAGTGGTGCAGTGCCTTAGCTGCTGCAGATGCAACAAGAACAGCTGTTGGGCAGTGTGTGACCACCTCATTTCATAATGAGTTAACCTGGGGTACGCTGGAGGTGATTAAACTCTGCTGTGAAATCATCTGTCTCCATATCACCATTTCCTGCTACAAATGGAAAATTTACCTTTCAGATTCCTTAAAGAGCAGCTCAATTTATTTTTTACTTTAAAAAAATAAAAAGGGGGCAATATTGAGGAAACTTTTGTTAAGGGCAACTTAGTGCTTGGCTTTCTGGACTTCTGACAGCAGTGTTCCTGAAAGGGCACTGCTGCAAGACTGCTTCAAACTGATCTAATGACTTTCACTGGCTTCAGAGTAGAATGAAGGGTGTTATCTGCAATCCTGTCTTTTCAGGGTGCTGGCGTATTCCTGCTGTTATTGCGAGTGCTTTCCTATTAGCTCTTCTTTCTTTGCCCAGAATCCACTGTGGGAATGACATTTAGCACTGTATGCACAGGCTTTGAGCCTTTCTAATGACTTCAGAAACTGTGAACAGAGGATTTAAATGGTCATTTTGTAACTGTGGGAAATAAAATCACTGATATCAGATGTTCTTCCTTGAACTGACTTGTTGTAAGGTTTTCACTTGGAAACTCAATTTCTGAGTTCCCTCTGTCTCTATTTAGACTACTGTTCTTATGTATTGGTCAGTAGTAATGCAACTGCTCTATTAACATCCCTTACAGTAAGGAGTTTTGTCACTTGAGCCTGTGGAAGGATTTCTTCTTCTGTCTTAGTCTGCTATCCTGTCATAAGGTCATAAGTTAAATTTTTGTGCCAACAAATGTTTTTAAGTCAGTGGGAAACTAGATCTACTATGTAATGTTTTGCTTTGTCTTCTGTGACTATTTTTTTAAAATTTTTTTTTCCTTACACCCACAACTGCCATAGTTGTGTTGACAAAGCCCCAAGTGTAAGCCCAATTACACAGAGAGAGAACACAGCAGTTGGCCCTTGGGAGGAGCAACAGCAGTGTTAGAAAAAACAATAATCCTTTATTTAGAGGATGCTACATCTCCACAAGGAGGGTTTTCTGGCAGGGACGTGGGCAGAGTGTGTTGCAACACCGACACGGTCTGCATGTCTCCTTTCACTGCAGTGGGCTGTTTTTCCTGCTGATGGAGTGTGAAGTCTGTGTGAAATTACCAGTCAGTGTCTGGCTTCTCCAGAGAGGACAGGGAGTGATGAGAGCTGGGTCGTGGCCCTGCGGTACCACTCAGTGGAGATGGCCATATGGTGTGGGAGAGGGTGCACTTAAAAGGGTGTCACAACAGATGTTTGATAGCATTACTTGTTGCCAAAAGCTTTAAGTGTCATCTAGTTCCAGTAAGATAGTGTTAGGGCTCTCCCAGGCGTGCAGTTAAGGAGAGATGCTGTTTAGATAACACATAGTGTAATTTATTATTTGCATTGGTATTGCAGGAGCTATGTTTTGTCAGGTGGACAAAGGCATAACAAGACCCAGAGGTTGGACGTTGGAGCCAAACAAATTCATACTTGAATTAAGTACAGATTTTTAACGTGGGGAAGAATAACCAACTGTTTGAACATTGTACTTAGAGAAAGGTGGATTCTTCACCAGTATAAATCAGTTGCAAGTCATACTTAACTTGAAAGAAGAATAAATTTCAGGCTATTCTTTATACAAAAGGCTAAACTAGATTGTCACAGTGATCCTTTCTGGCCTCTGAATCTATAAATTTGAAACACTTAGCCCACCAAAGGAGAGACTTCTTTTCCTTACTATTTAAGTAGACAGGACAGACTTGTGGGAAAAGAAAGGAACCGGTATGTCCTGGGGTACTGCAGCATGGAGTATCAAGTGGCTAGTCTCGTGTTACAAAGGAGGTCTTTGAGAACTGGGAGCAGATTTCAGAGCTCTTGCGATGTGATTCAGAAATTCAGAGGACTGTACTTCCTCCTTATGTTTTAAGTATGTTGTGTGTTTTTTAAATAAAAATACCCCAAACCAAACCAAAAAAACCTGTAGTACTTGGTTATGGTTCCTAGGCAGCAGGAACTTGCTGCAGTAAGGCTATACTACACAGTGTGGTGAATTTACTGCTGGTTACTGTGAGCTATCAAAAGCTTTTAAATTATTTCCATGGATTCTATCCTTATTTATCTATAAATATTATAATTGTGAATCCCACAAGGAGGAAGAAAAGGCTTGAATTTAGACAGTGGAGCAAATAGTTATGCTGAACTTATACAACATTATGCCCAGCTATTCTGTTTCTCACCCAGATTTACATTTGCTGAATACATTTGCTGAAATAAATAGCCAGTTTCCTTTGAGAACAAAGTTGGAACTGAATAAATGTAAGGCTTCAGAGTACTAACAAAGGGACTGAACTCTAAAATAATGCAGTTATACAGCCCAAATAATGTAAATTAGAACAGCAGAGAGGAAATATAAATTTAGGAATATGTAGTAAGAGCTAGTAATGCTTTGTGAGAGTTTATAAACTTATAGTTTTGTAGTCTGATCCTTTGCTGTTTAATCTTCCCTTTTCTTCTTTGTCCCCAATGGCAAATACATATGAAAAATGCATATCTTATGATAAAAAGAGTAGGTAAAAGGAGTTTTGTTACTTTTTCTTGAGTGAAGGAGCCTAGTTAAAAGAGGAGAATTTGGGAAGGAAAGCCTGCTGTTCTATTCAGTGGAAGAACCTTTGCAGCTGACAGTCTATCTGTACAGAAGAATTGTCCCGTTCATAGCTTCCCCAAGAGCATACATAACAGACCTTGGAAATATGCACTGGTTCTGTTGCAGTTGGGTAAGAAATGAATTTCTACTGCAGCAAAGAAGGTTTACATTAGATATTAGGGGAAAAAAGTATAGGAAGCAGGAGGAAGCACTGGAATACATTATTTGGGAAGATGATGTAGTCCCTGTCACTGGGAGCCTTTCCTTTTTTAATGGTAGATGAAGAGGAATTCTCTAGAGAGCTGATTCTGCTTAGGGGAAGAGGAATGGACTAGGTGTACAAAACTTAAATTTACAAAAGCATAGGAGATTGAGATGTGTATTTAAGAATCGTATATGTAGAGTCAGAGAGAGCTTCCTGTATGCATATCGGGTGCTGAAGGGCAGGCCACATAGACTTTCTCACTCAGGTAATTATGCTAGCTTCAGTTGGGCTACTCAAACAAGCAGGACTTACTCTTGTGGTTTGAAGTTTTAATTCTGTAAATTACTATTGCTTTCTTCTGCAGTACAGTAATGATATTTATCCAAACATGATTCTTAGCAAAATCACAGATGACATTGAAAGTACACAAATACGTGAAAACGGGTATGAGGAGTGAAGCTCCATAAGTTCTGAAATAAGGAGTGACAACTGTGTGTAGCAATTGCTGTGAATTTGCCAGACGGTGAAATCTGTCTCTGTGATTTCATTTCATCAGTTTCCATACTGCTGCTAATTTCCATTTGAATTTCTAGAGGTTTCAGAGGGATTACCTTGAAAAAAATCTGGACATTTACAAGTTCTTTTATTCTGTTAGTTTTTACAGATCATCTTTTTGTATTGATAAGAAACAGAAGTGTCTTCTAGAGACTGTGACAGGAGTTTTCTAGGAATCTGCTTTCTCTTGATGTCCAAAAGGGACTTCAGACTTTCAAAAAGAAAACTTCTTTCAGAAAATAGCTCCTATTTTTTTTCACAAACTGAGAGTACGTGTTTCTGAGGGTAAAAATCAGCAAGAGAATGCATCTACAAAGGGTTTCTCTATAGTTTAATCCACTTTATACTGACAATTAATTTATTTAATTTCCATGCATGTCACTGTAGAGACAAACCCTGTTGTCAGTGTAATTTATACATTTGTTATTATGTCCAGTGAGAAAGCATGCCTCACACTACAGGATTCCTGGTGATTTGAGGTACATCAGTTATAGAACCTGTGTGCAATGTGTTCATCAGCTGCATTGGCAGATGGCTGAGGTGAACATCGACTCTCTCTACAGCTTTAAAAATCAGAATCGGTGGCAGTGTTGTCAAAACATGTCAGCACTTGAAGCATGGTGTACAACAAACCACTGGCTCCACAGCACATCTTGGCACACAAGTTGGGGCTGTGAAACAAATTATGTTCTTGCTCTACAACTTTTTTTTTGTTTGGGTTTTTTTAATTGCTATATACTTAAAGTTTGAGCTGCTAACCTAGAAGACTGTAGCACTTTGGAAGAGGGTATGGCACTGGGATGTTCTCCTTGATCTCTCACACCAAGAACAGCTGTGCTTATATTGTGAGTTCTACTTAACCCTCTGTCTGGATGTTCAATTTATTTTGATGGTCCTGGATGGGCATGTCAAATGCCAGTGCTTAGTAGCTCATAACAACTGCTTCATAGAAATAAAATACATTGAGATGGTAAGGGGAGAAGAGGAGGCAGAGGAAGGAGGCTGGGGAAGAGTATTTTCTGGACTGCTATATCATAAGTTGCTGAATAGTACGGAGTAGCAAAAGCTGTAGGTGATTCCCCTAGGGAAGGGAATAGGGGTTTTGAATCTAGTAGTTTTTCTGCTACCACTCTTACAGTAGGCTATGACTGTAGAGGGCACAGAAAGTAATGTCAGGAAACAGAGGAAATAAATGGACCGAGATGCAGGAATAAAGACAAGTAGTCTCTAAATGATGTGCTGGCTTGAATTTACTTGATGGATGCCAAAAGTCATTCTTTTTTATTTAGAGAAGACCACACCCTGCTTGAGAGGACGAAGATGATGTTTTGTTCTTTAGGGGCATAAAACTAGTTTTCCTAATTATTCCTGAAATTTTGTCATTCATGCTATGAGCTTCCTTAGAGGACAGAAGTAAATAGCCAGTCTCCTGTGAGAGTGAAACGTGAACTGGATGAGTTTAAGGTCTGAAATGTGCTAGCATCGGCACCAAATCCAAAAATTATGTTGTCAGAGTTCCAGAATAAGACAGTGGGGAACAGTGTAAGATACCTAGGGTACGTTACAGAGGCGGACACAGTAAGCTTCTCCAAATATACTATAGAAAAGTCTAAATTAGGAAGGCATTTACAATGCAGCTTATACTTCTGAAGTTTAGGTTTAAGTACAAGGATGAGCTTTGAATGTATTATTGCCCTATTATTTTAGCACACTCAAGTCCTCGCAGGACATCTGCAGTAGAGGAGGTAGATGACAAAATGCTGTTCCTGCCTTGAACACTTTAAAGTCTCATCTTGCGCAGAGAAGCCCCCTGGCTGAACCTAGCACTTGCATGGAGTCCTACTCAACATGGAGGTATTCAGAGCCTGTGCGGAGGTATAGTTTACAGGACCGGCAGCCAAAAAAAACCCAGCAGCTGAAAAAACATAGATATTTGCCAGAGAGGTATTTTGCAGATCATTATATTTATATGGGAATTCAAAGATAGCTAAACACGCATTGTTTAGAAAACACTCTGATTCTGTTCTCATGATGTTCTACAAACCTGATAAATCATTTTAGTTTTTTGATATCCTAGTGCTTTACAACATTTTGTATGTATTAGGGGGATTTTGTCCTGACACTCCAGATGTTCATTCAGGTTCATTGTTTCTCAGCTGCTATGTACTAAGTTGTAATTTTTTTCTTCACAGCCACTAAAGTTATTTTTTGCCTTCAACATTAATATTGCTGGTTATTCTACTTTTATGCAGGTGTCTGTGGGAAAGGGTCTTGTGTGCAGTGAAGTACGAATAGTAGCATTTTGTCAGCCTACTCATTTCCAGTTATCATGAACCTGAAGGTACTTGGATTCTTTTCCTGGGTCCTGTGCTGCATAGTGTTGGGAAAGCTTTTAACCTTGTTGTGCCTCAGTTCCTCATCAATAAATTAAAGACAATGATACTTTTTGAAATAGCCTGTTGAAGAGCTATAAAGTTTAGCTAGTGGTAGTGGTAGTTTTGGTTTTTTTTCTTTTAATTTTCATGTTAATTGCAGATTTCAAGATAACACTGTTTCCTTTGTAGGAACCTAAAGAACAGACCCTGAACCCTTTCAGAAAGGATATCATTGCTGTTTCTTAGATTGTAGCCTCTGCTTCTGGCAGTTTGAATGCCACCATCAGAAGCAAAGCAAATGTGTTTGAACAGATGTGGTATAGAAGAAAAACACAGGTCTCACCAAGGTTTCTTGTTTTTTTTGGGGGGGGCTTGTTTTTCTGAGATAATCTGTTGATCGCTTTGTTGATTTGACTGCTGTTTTCAGTTCATGATACAGCAGACTACAAAATGTGTGACAAAATCACAGGAAGAAGTATTTTTTAGGAGACAGGATTCAGAATGCTATGGTATTTAGGGACTAAATTAAGAATTCAGTCTCATTTCAGAGGTAAACTGACCATTGTGGAAATATAGCTGACTACTGATGGGCTGCTGACATTTCATAAAAATGTTTATACAGACCTAGAGCAAGCTCTGCTTTTATGAGAAAAGCAAAGAGAGGAGACTCCTTTGGTTTGGGGATTCTACCACCACCCCCATGATACCATGCTAAATGCGATGTGTCTTTTCAAGTGACCTTTATCTTAATTTTAATCTTTCTTAACCTTTTTGGGGAAGTTATGTTATCTGAATGTCTTCCATGTGTGAAAATTTACTTTAACATCCTTTAGCACCTTTTACACTTTCCAGATGGATATTAATGTTGTTACATTAATAATAGTCTTATGAACAGGACTGGCTTTTGGGGCATTTAAAACAACTTCACAATATTAGAACAGCGCTTATACCATTTGTGTGATTAAAAATTCTGTCAATCACAAATAAAAATGGGATCGAAGAGGCTGAGATTAGAATTCTTTTCTTATTAAGAGTTTGGGTTTTGAGAGAAGATGCATGAGCAGCACCTGTAGCATCTTTTGAAGGTTCAGATTCCCAGTCCTTTCAGAATGAGGCAGTATATGTGGAAATAATTGGAAAATAACCTTGAAGGTTTCTGTGCCTATTTGAGTGTGAATGGATGTATGTCAGACCTAATTAGGTCTACTGAGGAAAACATAAATGTCAATCGTTTTTTACCAAATGCATCAAGCTACTTTTGAGATTGTGAATGGGGTCCAGTGAGCATACAGCCTGCTTAACGTCACCTTTCTCTCTTATGTCTTTTAGTTCTATCCTCTGTGATGTGTGGCATTTGATTTTTCTTGAAAACAAAGTCAAAGAGCTGGAAACTAGGCATTGCCACTCCAGTGCTCGCTTGGCTAATGTGTCCAGAAGAGCAGATGTAACTTAGCTAATTCAGAACATTTAATGAAAATGGTGGTTATTTTACCTTCCAGTGGTTCACAGGGTTTAATCAGTTAGATCATGGAGCTCTGTTTATTTCATTTGTAGGAAACTTGACTACCCCTCCAGTGCATTGTCTAACCTATTTTTTTATTCTATAGCTATGAATTTATCAAATCCTATTCAAAGTGTGAAATGCACATCTGTTTTCAACCATGATTATATTTAGAAGGATCTTTCCTGCTTATTTACATTTGTCTACACCTATTGTGCGTACTCGTATCTTCTTTCCTGGTAAGTGATGTACTGCTAGCTTTGCGGGGCCATCATGAAGTGTACTGTCTTTCAAATCTTTTCTCTCTGGGTGGCTTCTTTAGAAATATTTCTATAAATTCCAGCCATGTGCTTTTGTAGTTTGTTAGACATGGTAAGTTTCCTTGGGGATCCCTTAAGAGCATACTAGGAATAAAAAGGGTATTGTCTAGAAGTAGCATCACTGAGTCAGTAGAGTCTCTGATTGTGCTGGAGAGGAAAGAATGCACCTTGCTTTTAAATTTGTTTGGGGAATTTGGAGACAAGTGGCAGTTTGATATTGCTCACATGAGAAAGTTTATTTAAAGGCATGAGCTGCACTGTGTAAGTAAACTTCTACAAATCCCTTTATGGATTCTCTTGTGATGTGAAAGCATCTTACTCAGTTCAACTTAAATGCATTCCTAACAAAAAGAACTTAAATAAAACTAAAGTAAACCTAGTGGGAGCTGAAACAAGAGTATCCATGCAGTTTTTTGTACAAATATAATTAAAGTTGCTTGAAAATCATACCTTCCAGATATCTGTTCAGCATTTTCCTGGAGACAGTCCCTTACTGGGAGTGGAGGGGTGACAGGCAAGACTTTCAGCTTCCAGTGCTAGCATTCATAACATTGAAATCAGTGGAAGTATCATAAAAGGTCTCCTTTTGGCCCTGATTTGAATAGTGGAGTGAAATTTTGGAAACTGTTCACATCCATGGCTTGTCACTAGCAGACTTAAGATTTGAGAAATTGACTTCCTCCTTTCAGTGTCTCACTTTCAAGAGATCAAGAGATCCTTTGAAATATGTTTTGTGCTTTGCAATGCTCAGAAAATTGCATGTGATACAACAAAGGTGTGGTCAGTGCATATAGCTCCAGATGGTCCTGGAGATTCCTCCATAGATTGTGCTGCTCGTACAGTTTACTCTAAGTTTGCTCAATTTTAGCCTTATTTTGTTTCAAAGTGTAATTTAAAAAAAATTTCAAGTAGTCCTTTTGAGTAACTCACTGTAAATGTAACAACTTCTTCAAATTTTAACTACTTCTTATGGCAGAAAGAGAGTGTGGAATCTCCTGTTATATTGCAGTAAAACAGATATGGACCTTTAAGGGGTTTCTTTGCAAGTACTTTTTTCTGGGTGTTTGCTAGAGCTACTCAAGCTGTTCATGGGTTATTATGTTTCCTGGGTTTTAAATGTATGTATAACTCCAATTAAATGTAATGGGATATATGCTTAAAAATGTAACGTGTTGTAACATTATTATCTTTACAATTGGTATTTAGTTGTTAGCATTCGAGTCACCTTAAATTCTGTCTTTGGAAATGCTGTCTACAATGCCGAGACTTTATCCTTTGCAGACCTGGTCATTATAACATACAGAATAAGTGTATAGGCTGGCTAATCAGAATTAAAAAGCTAATTACTGGGAAAATGCGTATTCATTTTCTCTTGAGAAAATTGTATTTTACACAACATTACAGGTTTGCTTGATGTTATGCAGACATTGCTGCAAGTTGTTCAAAGGCTAAATTAGCAAGGGATGCTTCTAAATAATGGGAGAGGGTATCGTTATTTCCTTGCATTGTGTGTTCTGCAATTAGGGAACTTTGCTTTTAGTATGTTCTGTTCTTATTTTTCTTTTTTTCTCTCTCCTCATTTCTGGAATTTTTCCTAAGACATTCCACGTCATCTTGTTATATTTTTCTGAGCACAAGGAACACTCACCCTTATATGAATGGTTTGATGGCTATTAAAACCAAAATTAAAACTTTTATTTGCATTAAAATATGTCCTGAAAGACACTAGTCTCGAGGCTGGTGGAAATTAATATGTAGACTGGTTCTTATTAAAAACTGTTCACATACTAGTTTAAGACAACAGCTGAGATATTTGTGATATAAAGTATGAGAAAAGAGAGAAGGGAAGCACGATGTAAAGGTGAGATGACTGCAGTCAGCGCTGTGAGTAGTAATCACGGCATGCAAACTGTTTGACTGCCAATCCATGGTATTGTAGCACCAGGTAAATTTTAAGAAATTTTTAAGGACAATATATAGTGAGCTTGAAGTTTTCTGTTAAACCATCTAGTCGGATGGTTTAACAGAAAGCATTGAAAATTCAAATGGGTCACGCAGATCCTTTGGACCGAAAATGTTGTGGGACATCCATGAGCAAAATGTTAAAAAGATAGCCTGAGATGTCAGTACTGACAGAGAGGAGCCAGCAGCAGAGGGTAAGGACAGCATGGTCTGACAGGCTAGTAATAGGTGGGATTGTTCAGAAACAGGAGGAGAGGGGTAATCAGAGGATCTTCAGTTTTGGAAGAGGATAAGGAGGAAAGAAATACTTGGAAAGCAAAAATAAAAAATGGGGTCAGACTCATGAAAGCTGACAAGTGATTGCATGCCAAGAACATGTTAGCGTTTTTAACCACAGTCTTGAGACCATTCAGTACTCTGGTTCTCTTAGAAAGCCCTTCTGAACCAAGGGGCCTGAAGTGTTTGTGTGCAGTCCCAACTGGTGATGGCATTGAGAAGGAAAGACTAGCTACATCATAAAATGCCTTGCTGGGTATAAATCCCCCAATGTTCCATGAGGTTATGTGAATTAGACTAGTGGTGTAAGCAGAATTGGATCTGGCACCTGTCATGCTTCTGTAGTGTCAGAAAGTATTTTGTAAAGCAATACAAGCTAATAGCTATAGATTTCCCTTGCTCTATTGTTGCATGTGCCTGCAACATGCCTTAGAGAAGACTCTTCCCTTTTAAACATTACAGGTTTTTCAGAATGATTAGCTAAATGGATGACACAGCTTACTGCTTTTTCAGCACTCACTCCTTGCAATTACACCCTTGCATTTTAGTTTTGTTTCTGGTGCCCATAAAATCTCTTTTTATTCTTAAAAAAAGCAGACCAATCCATGCCTGAAGGAGGATGGATCTTTCAGTTTTAGCATGTGCAAAAAATAAACAATTATAAATTACAGTCCATTCAGGTTCTTATAGGTGCTGCGTGTTTGAACACATTGGTTTGGATTTTGAGTCTGTGAACTCTGGCCTTTTACCTTGTTTGGTTTTGTTTTCATATTTGTATCTTAATTTTCGTTTCACTTTTAATTAGTTTCCTTATATTTGATGGCAAAATGTTTGCTTTATCTTCACTGTTAATAGTCTAATTGTTTCTCTTGCCTTAAGTAATATCTCGTTAACTTTATAAGCCATCTCTTCCACATCATCTACAGAATTAATTTCCTGTGCATGTAGTTGTATTGTCTGCAGCATCTTTCCCAAAACTTTCTCAATTAGCATTTTTATTGTTGTATTGGATTTTTTTCTGTAAGAATTAAGCTGTGAAGACAGTTGTAAAAATTAGTATTGTTAGTTGGTGATCTTTTCGGACATCACTAAAAATCTATATATTCCCTATTGGTGAAACAGCTTAGGACTTTAGAGGTGATACAGGTCTTAAAAAAAAAAACAAAAAAACCAGACAAACAAAAACCCGACAAAACCCAACCAAACAAAAAAACCAACTACCATGCAATAACTGAGTGCTATTTTCTAAATCCAAATTAAAATTGTCAATAACTTTTGATGTGCTAACAACAGATGTGGTTGGTGGTTTTACAGGAGAAGAGGTGCGTGTAGTGATTGCTTCCCCTAGTAAGTATTTTATTGCCTTTTTCTGGTGGTTACATTCATCAGAAAGAATTAGGCCATGTAGACAGCAAACAGATGCTGCAAACCAGGTATGTTTTAGCTTCTGGAATACTCTTCAGTATTCCCTTTCCTTCCTTTCATTGAAATTATGTAGCAGAAATATAATGAAGTAATCATGATGGACTACCACATCACCTTCAGCCATCTTTCTTTTATACCTTTAATGGGAATATTGCTTTCTTTTGTGTGTGTGTGTGTGTGCAAGACCTATCTTAGATTGTGGCATACTTCCTGGTTTTCAGATTCCAGTCATTTATTTTAGCAGTATGCCGCCAAGGTCACTTGTGGATGTTGGAAGACTGGAGGCCCTTGTCGCGAGATGCAGTGCTACTGCAGGGGGTCTAGTTCTGCCAGGAAAGTTACATTGAGACAGCATTTATTCACTACATCTTCAGGACTTTGCTGCAACTCAGGTTATTCTGGGAGGGACAAAGTGCTGAACAGTCAAGTTATTAGCATGACGCATATTACGTATGTGTCATGGACGCAGTTTAATTAAAAAAATAATCCCATCTAAAGTGGTACTTAATGGAACTCTGGTGCTTAAAATATAACATATTGCATTTTTTTAAAGAAAAAAAACCCCAAACGTTCCTCCCCAAGCAGTCATTCCCTGTCACCCAGTAGATCCAAAGAAGCAGACGGTCTGCCCTTGTGGAGTTCTAGATCAGCTCTCCCCCCACTCCTAGAAGAGAGCTGCTGTACTCACTATGTCTCATTTTCAGAAGAGTAAGATAAGATGAGCACCTGTATTCACAGACATTTTGTGCCTTTGCTGTAGGTCTTGGGTTGAGAGAAGATTACTCTGTCCTGGAAAATTATGCAGATTTTTAAAAGATGTCTTTGTCCTAAATTAGGACAAGAAGTTGAATTCTCAGAAATTCCCCAGAAAGTTTTAGCTAAGATCAAACAAAGCACTTTCATTTAAACTATCTTAAAATGTTTTATTTCAAAGGTGACTGTTGAAGTTCACGCTTTAATAGTGAAAATTCTCACACAATGAAATACTTTACTTGGAGAGTGATGAGTTGAGATAGTTTAACAGCTTCAGAGGTTTTTAGAAACAAACATGTTTATCAAACCTCATTTTTCATGTGAACAATTTGTTTTACTAATGAGTACTTATTTTGAGACAAAAAGAGGTTTCATCAAAAAATTCCCAGTTTGCTGTGTCTGCTGCATGTTTTTTTGTTCTGTAAACTCAGCCTGGTGCTATGTGATAAAATATATGTACTTCTTATAGAAATATGTTCATTCCAATGTGCTTTAAATTTAATGTTTGCTTGTATTTCATTGTAAGACAACAAAAAACCTGACAGTCAAGGAAAGACTACTTCTATAAATAATATAACCCTTACATAAAATCCAAGACAGCAGTAGTTAATACCTATACGTCAAAAAGGAAGGTAAGACAATGTAAGGCAATTTAGATAGGTATACTTTTTCTGTTAATGTTTGTATGTTTGCTGAACAATTGTGGCATACAGAAGATTATTGTGCATTGTAAAAACCTTATGGTGAATTATAAGATGAAAGTAGTTCTTTCAAATTGTGCATAATTAAGCCCTGTACATTTTTATTCAAGTAAGATGCATCTAGTGACAAATTGTCACCTCATATGCCTTGGCATTTCCTCATTAATTTTGATATTGTTGTGCCCATTCATGCTAGCACCTATTTCCTAGATTTTTTTTTAAAGTCATTTTATCAGTTGTTAAGATACTTCAAATACATGTACTGCAGCATGAACATACTTAAGAGTTTGACTTTAGATCATTGAAGTCGGTGAGAGTTTTGTTTGCTGCTGGGTTAGATAAAAGCTGGATTAGACGAAATTGACTATAGAGGGGAAACAGAGTCAGTTTTGTACAGCTGGAACTAAAAAAAGTATAGAGATGGGTAATAAGGACTATCAGTGGTATGGAGTGGTTCCATGCAAAGAGACTAAATGGACCAGAACTTCATTTTGGAAAGGAGATGACTGAGCGAAAATACACCAAAAGCCTATAAAATCATAATTATTGCCAAAAAAGGCAAACCTGGAACATTTATTTCCCCCCCAAATGCCAGAACTGAAGGTGTAAAATGAACTGGTTGCATAGGAGGTTTGGCGCAAAAGTAGTTTTTGTGCAGAGTGCAATTACATTGTACAAGCTTACTGCCACAGATATGGGGGAAATTAAAAGTAT
This sequence comes from Haliaeetus leucocephalus, assembly GCF_000737465.1. Lineage (NCBI taxonomy): Eukaryota > Metazoa > Chordata > Aves > Accipitriformes > Accipitridae > Haliaeetus > Haliaeetus leucocephalus. The sequence goes on along the minus strand of NW_010973244.1, from coordinate 3,774,851 downwards.
TAAGAGTTTCAGAGGCATTAGAGAAATTGATGGAGAAATAAATAGCAGTGGCTATTAAAGGCCTGGATGCAGCCTCTGGTTCAGTTCCTAACCCCTGGTTGCTGAATTATACAACAAGGGAAGCGTCGTTTCATGCATGCCCAGTTTCTGTACTCTTCCCAAAGCGTTTAATGCTTGTTATTGCCAGAGTCAGAACAAAGGAGTAGACAGACCTTTGACTTATTTATTTTTTTTCAGTACCTAGTACTTAATTTCTAAAGAACTAAAGTATAGGCTGCTGTTAACTGGAGAAATAACAGTTCTGGATTAAGACTTTACCCTGCATTCCTGATCGTACCTTCTGACAGTTTGTCAGTGCTGGAGGTTACCTCCCTCCAGGTAGCAGGGTGTCCAAGTGAGTGCTCCTGATCTGTTTTGGTGTGCAGGGGGCAGGTTAGTTCAGAATGCCCTACAGATACTAATGTTTTATCACACTGTTTTTGCAGTGACGGTCTGACCACGATGCTAGTCAATTCATTCAGCTTTAAGGGGAGGGAAAAGTGATGTGATCAAGACAAATGAATCCACATAACATTTTGATTAATTTTTCAAAATTGGAGGATAAATGCTGTACCCTTTGAAATCACTGGCAAAACTCTCATCGGGTAAAAGGACAGCAGGTTTTACAGCATGGATTTAGTTAAATGGGTAGAAATGTGTATGCAGAGAAACTCTACATTGTGAAAACATAATTGCGGAAAATAGTCTTATCCAGAGTTGAATTTTCTGCTACTTATCCTGCATAAAGGTTCTTGGTCAGGGTACTAATAACTAGTATGGGGTAACATACTAAAGTATTGTGTGCATGTTTTTCAGTGGGCTTGGCTGTCATCCTCAAAGAACGTGTTAGGGATATGATCCTTCTGCTATCAGTAAAATCCTATCAGAATAATTTTCAATGCAATGAATTGCTTTCTTTTCCTCTGTTACCGGAACTATATCATCACTCTTCATTTTTTTGTCATCAGTAAATAAACAGTATGTGAGATCTTAAAGGGCATTTGACTAGTACAACTTTTCATATGGACATCATTTCACATGTTAACTATTCTTTGTGGAATTAAAGCACATCTCATAGCAAGGTAAAGGATAGAAGAGCTTTTCCTCTTTGCTTTGTAAAGTGCTTGAGCTCCTTTCATGGAAGACTCTATATAAATGCAATACAATTATATTAATGATGATTATGGCAAAGTGCTGAGGAAAATGATGCAGGAAAGTGATTAGATCCTTCTCTCCCTTACAAAAAAACCCCAACCCAAAACAAAACCCAATGCCTGAATAGTTCTTTTTTTTAAATTACTTGAGAGATGAAAGCTGTGTAAAAACAAAGCAAATCTGGCTTGTAGTGCAGATATTTAACTTTGAGGATTTTAGTGTATTTGCAGAGTACCTACTTTATTACCTGAGCTGAGAAAAAATAAATAAAAAACCCCTAGCTGCAACACATGGTATTCCAGCCTTATTTAAAAAAAAAAAAAGCTGTAATTATAGACATGTTAAAAAATAACAAGCTTATTTTGAGCCATAGAGCATTACAGTTTGTAATACAAATTTCCCGTCAGAACAGAGTGATAAAAACTTGTTTGCCAACCAGTCTTCCAGTAAAAACCAAGTAAATATACTCATAACTATGTGTCAACACTATGCGCTGACTATGGAAAAAGCGCTATTGAGTGCAGATCTCAAGAGAATTAATGACAGAGCAACATGTCCTCTTTGGTTTAATTATTGTTCAGAACTTAACTGAAATGACAGCTACTGAAAAGGTCACCTGAACCGTGGAATGCAATATTGGGCCTTAAGAAAGAAAGCAAGCCAGCTTGTTTTGTGTCCCTGTAGAGGCACTGCCACTATATAGCTAGTAAATGGTTGTTCTTTTGCTCTCAATTTTAGAAACTCTCTTGACCTTGTGTTGAAAAGTAGATAGCTTATTGAAGTCTAGCACCTCACAGAGCCCAGTCTGTAGCACTGGCACACAGGATTGTTGCTGAACTGACTGACTGGTTTGGATTCAGATTCCCTCCTGATAGTTGTCAGTGTAGTGAATATCCAAATAGGAGAAAAAGGAGTTGATAAGCTGTTTTATATTATCCAGTGTTAGATTATATAATGTTATAACTAGATATGAGCCAGACGGTTTTGTACTTTGTGAATGCAGTCTGTTTTGGAAACAAAAATACTACCAATGAATGTTTTAAATAATGTATTTCTCTGGATATGTAGTGAGTCCAAGCAACTCTTGCCTTCTAGTTTATCAAGTCATTGTAAAGGTAACAAGAATGAAAAAGATTGGCTGGGGCATTTAACTGCTGACAACTTCCATCTCACACAATGTAATCCTTTTCTTGCTTTTAACTAGCTCTCTTTTATGTAACAGCAGGTGGTTTTTTTGTCCTTTACTTTCTTCTATTTGGCTGATACTACACAAAGTCATTGTTCTAATATCTAGGAACTGTCTTCTAATTTCCCTGTTCATGGGCAACTTACACCTATTAATTCATGTGTGAACATCTTCCTTTCAGTCCTGTTTTCCTATGGAAGATTCCATGCAGGAGGTTCTGTAACTTTTACACAAAATGTTGTTGTTCTCTGTGTTCTGAATGCAATGCTGGATTGCATTTATCTTTTATACAACTCTGTTGTCTTTTGTGTGACTCATAGTGATCTTGTGACCAGTTGGCATACTTATATACTTACACTTTAGCAGTTCATGCGCTCCCAGCATATAGGATGTTTTTTTATTAGATGCCCAAACACAGTTCTCATGCTTTTTGTACTATTGAGTTTCATTCTATTTTAGTTATTTCATGCCTCAAAGCCATGCATTAAATTCCATGAGGTATCCATCTCTTTCTTTGTCTTGATGATGCCTTCTGACTTTGTCATCAGTAAACTTTGTCTTATGCCACAGTTATTAAAATACTAAGATTAGTCCTAGCGCTGATCCCTGAGGTACTGTGCTTCAATTTTATACATTTCCTTTTGAAACAAATCAGTATCATTTGTCCATTAGCCAATTTCATGTCCTATTTAGCCCTCTTCTACTGATTCCTGTTTTCTGTAGTTTAAATGGGAAGATACCGTGCAGCTTCATGACATGTTCTCTTGCAGTTCCAGATTTTATTGCATGTCTCTTCTCCTGAAAATCAGTAAAGAAAAAAAATAAAAAACACCCAAAACATTTAATCTGATATGATTTTCCTTCAGTGAATTCACGTTCACCAAAATATGCTTGAGTTCTTTACTTCATAAAGTATATACATACTCTGCTGTATTTTGCAGAGTAACCCCAGACATCATTGGTAGACGCTTTTAAGTCTTTTTTCTGATAATATGCTATTTATTAGCAGTGCAACTGAAGAAGTCCTCACAGGGTGATTTCTAGCCAGACAAATGTAATTTTTTTCTTAATATGTAAATCAGGACTGACTCAATAGATCCATGAAGTCACCCTGTTATAAACTGTATGCAAACAAGAAGAGATTTTTAAATTCAGCATTGTCTTGTTCAGAATAAATTCAAGTTGAGTAATTAATATTCCAGAATTGCTATAAAATGCAATTATCAGTAATAATGCATTGTACTTTTCTAGAGTTCTTCCTGCTAGAATACTGGAATTTTTACCAACAAAAATATGTTTCATTATACCCAACAGAGTGGGTATTAGCTAGAGGCAGTGGAGAATTTTCAGGTGAAAATAATTTTTATAAGAGTGTAGGAATATAAAACATGTTTGCTGGAAAAGTATTGATAGGTTGAAGGGCAAAACTCTTGTCAGAACAAGAGAAGTGAGACTTCTGAATAACATGTAGATGAGTAATCCAGTCACTCATTTGCATTATTGCTCCAAGGGCTTTATATCTATTTATACCACGCAGAACAGCTCCAAGAGACTTACGCCACAGGATTGCACAAGGTTGTGGATAGTGTGCTTACCAAACCGCGTCTTAACCTATGCCTTAGCCATGTTCCTAGCGTGAGCCTTCCTGCTGCCTGGGAGGGAGCTGAGCACGTGCCAAGACTTTGATTTAGCTTTACCTAGCCTGGGTAATGATAGCAGCATGGTGTCTTAGGGATACTGAAGGAAACCATTTATTCCACGTCCTCGTTTCATCATCTTGCTTACTGTGCTACTAAGGTGACAGCTGTTTCTTTTTCTTCTGAACTTCAGTTCCTGAACCTTCATTTCATATCTGCATGTTTTGATATAAAAGCAGTTTGTTGGGAAGTGCTGGGGAGGCCAGCTCATCCATTTACGAATGGCTATCTGCTATGTATTTGAGTGACATGAAACCCATAGATTTCTACTCATTTCCATTTGGATCTGGCTTCTACCCAGTTTTTCCTCTCCAAGCCACTTCCTTTTCTACTGATTTCTATTTAAGTCTTTCCAGTTTCATACGCTTTTCCATGTAGTTGCATACACATGAAAGTCCCCTTCCTCATCCCAGTACAGACACTAAAATCCTTTCCTTCACATGACTTGTGAACGTCACTTTTGTTTCAGTCAGTTTACTGTTTGTGGCGTATCTTCTCCTTTCTACCCTCTGTCTTTTCACGTTAGGTATATTTGTTTCTGGCTTTGATTAAGCAGGCTTATTAAATTACTTCTTAAGATCCCTTCTGCCTTAATTTTCTGGTTTGATCCCCCCCCCCCCCCGTCATGCTTGAGTTTTTACATTAAGAAATTTGTGTCTGGGATTATATTTTTTACTTTAATGTTTTATGCCAATTGCTATATAAACAGCAGTAAAATTGAAAGAGGAAAAAGTGTGTACAGATGTATACAAATATGTTTAAAGTAAAATTTGAAGAAAAAACTATTGAGACAAAAGGAAAAGTTCAGTAAGAAAATCATAGATCCCAACATGTTACAGCTGTTTTAAGAGGAATGAGAAATGATTAAGCTAGATTACTTCCTTGTTGGTTCACTTATGAGAAAATGGAACTTAAACAAAAAAGGCATTTCCAGCTCATTCCTTGAAATTAAGGTTACATCAGTGATCTATTTAACTGACTAGGCTGAACTTCCTCTGACAGAAGGCCTCTCTGTAGTGTTAAGGTGTCAACTTTCAGGAAGGAGCAATATTCGCTGTTATCTGTTTCTGTTACACTTTCTCCTGCTAGAGCTGGGGAAACATAGCTCCATTTAAACAAGACTTAATTATTTGCCATTAGAATGAATAAAGCAAAGGAAAGTGTTACAGTAATTTTGAATCCACTAAATTTCTCTGAAAGACGTAATAATAGCAGCTTTGCTAATTTTGCAAGAGGAAAAAAAGTGTTCTTCGGTGGTGGTTTTGTCACCTCTTCCCTGCTGAGAACTAGGAACTGCCTTTATCTTCAATAGTATCTTAACTCAATGCAACTAATCACGTTATAAATACACCTTTTCTTTCTAAGCATACTGATGCAGCCTTGCTATGGCTCTTTAAATCATTCTCTGAAGCATGATTTTCCTGAAAGGCTTGGGAGGGGTTTGGAGTTAGTAACTTGTTTTAATTGAAAGCTTCTCCTCCTCCATCAAATTCTGTGTGGGATCAATAAATCACAGATTTGTGATATTAAAAAAGGAGTCTTTTGCTGTATTTGTTGCATAGCTATCTAATGGTGACTTCATCCAGAATATTACTCGGTGCTTTGGATTAAAGCCTCTGAAATTGGCCACTCTGTTTTTGTTTGGTTTACTGACTGAATTTCTTTTCGTGGGTGTTGTCCATCTGTAGCATTTTATTCTTCTTTGCTGTAAAGTTCCTCTGACAGCAAAGGGCCCTGTGCTCATTGCATTATCCTGTATAACTATTACATGGCAGTAAGACTGCTTTTGTGAGACTGCTCTAGAAGTCTTCCAGGCAGATGCTGGAAGGCACTAAACACAACTGGATCTGTCAGTGTTTCAGGTATTTCCTTTTATTTTTTTTTTCCCCTTTTTCTTTCTTCTCCACCTGCCCAATTTAAATAATGGGAGTGCTGGTGGACCCTTACCCTCACGCACAGAACCACTGATGGCAGTGAAGCTCTCATTATGTACATGATGGCAGTGAACAGCGTACCTTGAAAGAGCAACAGCAACAAAAAACGTGAATTACTTCTGCTTGCCTGATGTACCAGTTACTCTGCTTGGGGAGGTGGGTGCCACCTGTAGTAAGAAACAGCAGCCAGTCCAAAATAAGAAAGGATGTGTGCCAACAGGACGGTAATTTGGGGCCTGATATTTCAATCTAATATGTATTGAATAATATATAATAATTATACTAGTATATGTGTATTAATTTCAAAAGTCTTCTATTTCCTTAAAATTTTTCTGCAGTGGTTAGGATTAAAAGTTTATATGACTGGCTTTTGAAATCAACAGGAAGAATATATGCTAAGTATAAGAGGGATAGCAATTTAAAGCTGAAAGTCAACTGTTTTGAAATAAATATATAAAAGGCTTGAGGTGAGTAATTTAATCTTGTTTTATGATGAGTCAAGAGTATCCACACAGTCACTTCGTCACTTCAGCAGCATAGACTGGAAGTGTGGTGGTTTTTTGTTTGGTTGGTTGGTTGGGTTTTTTTTAACTTACACTATAGAAATCCACTATACCTGGATATTGTGCCAAAGACCTCAGATGGCTCTAGCAAAAAATACTTGTAAGAACTGTCATAAGAAACTAGATGTCTCAAGGAAGATGGCAAAACAAACTGTGAAACTCATCCTACCATAAAATTAAGTTGCTAAGTACTTTCACTGGGAGAAAATGGTTATACTTAAAGGTCAAAATTAAGTCTGAGTTAAGGGAACACAGCTCCCAGTAACTTCACCTGGTACTTGTCTGTGTCTTTGGGGCTAAATTTTTTACCCAACTGAATAAATAGCTTAGAAATTATCTTTTTGCATTTTGGGCAAGTAAAAAGAAAAAATGTCTACGTACCACTATGGATCAGTACTGCTGTGAACAGATGTTATTCAAATGCTGCTTGCGCCTGGAAAAGTTGGTTGAAATGTGAGGATGTGGTTAATGAATTGGTGCAAGTGTTTTCAACACAAACGTTCCAGTTTTTAATGACTTAGCAGAAACTAAAATGAGGTTCTTTTTCGTCTTCCCTGTTTTTATCATTTTAATATAAAAAATTTATTGAAGCAAATTAAAAAATTACTTAAATATAACAGTAAAGAGAGCAGGAAAAGGAGCAATTTACAATTGTTATATGAATATCTATTTTGTACCTTCAAAATCTAGTGTGTTTGAAACTGATTTAACATTTACCTACACAATTAGCTAGAGGAATGTCAAAATGAAATTTAAATTGCAAGATAATACATTATTTTAGTTTCATCATAACTACAAGAATAACAAATTCCTCTTTTTTATTTACCATGAGACTTTTATTGTTCTGAGAGATATTTTATAAATCAAAATTATACATATTTTTGTCATCATTAAAAAACATCACAATAAGAGAATTAATGCCTTCATACAACATGTTAAATAAGCTTGCTGTTGATGCTGGTTTCGACTTCTGCAAGTGAGAAGTATGTGTAAGTGTAAGGCTTTATATTGGATGAATGTATTTACAGTTTAAATAAAATTATTTAATGAATTTCTTTTTTAATACCTGACAACTAAACACAGTCCATTGAAGTCAGTGGAAGGATTACAACTGAATTCCATGAGTTAGGCGTAAAGTTCTTAGAGGTCTCTTTTGAAAGAAGCAAATATGCCCCATTCTTTTCAGCGTAGCTGTGCAGCACATGCATCTGAGCCACTCAGACTTGGGGAAGGAGGAAGAACTTAAGTCTGTGTTAAAAATAAGCATGTGCCTTAACTGTTGTTCCCCACAAAAACTGCTTTCCCTTTTCAAGGACCTTAAGTCATTCATTAAAGTATTTTACTCTTGTGCCATAGTTCTACTGTGGTATGTATTAATCATGCCATTTTAAAGAGATAGATACTTCTTTCTAAAAACATATTTAATTTGTATCTTCGTATTAAACTGCAGTTGTGCAACCTTATTCTTTATACATGTTCTTTATCACAATTACTTTGCTGTTCTTTTTTCCTAAATTTTTCAGTAAAAAAGATTGTAGCTTCATGTTGCATCCACTTATAATACAATTTGCATAATAATTGAAAGTAGGTTGACGATAAAGTGTAAATTGTATTCAGAAAAGAAAGAAGTTGACTTTTAGTACTATTTTTCCAAATACAGGGGGAAAAAATACTTTGGGGTGTAAAATATATTGAAAATGAGAAAAAATGCAATTCATTGGAGCTTTCAATGATGTGAGTATTCTGTAGTACAAGAATGTGCACTTTTTCATAATTTAAGATATTGTATAACTTACTAATTTTTGAACTTGCATTATGCTGCTAATGCATTTCTTCTATTACAAATGTGTATTATTTTTTATAACATTACAGGATAGAGGAAGAAAGGAAAATATGTAGAGAACTAACTGTAAGCAAACAAAATTGATGCTTTTTGAAGGATAAAGGAAAGGTGGTGGAGTTAATTGCGTACAGTTCCAAGTAGCTTTAGAACTAGCAGGAGGAAATTAGCTGTTGTGTGAAAACAGCATGAAATGTAATTCAGAGCAGCTGTCTAATTTATCAGCAAGAACAAACTGCTCATGTTCTTAAACTGTACTCAATTACTCTATCCAACCTTCTTTGACCTGTTCAGCCTGGTAGTGTTTGCTTAAAACTAAAAACTAAAGAAAGTTTGCCAGCCTTTTAAAATAAACTAAAAGAATCCCATGAGTTTCCTTTGCAATATACTTCCATTAATTTTTGAATTTATATAACTCTGCACTCTTCACTTCTTTGGAAGAGTTATATGACATTCTCTACTTAACAGTGCAGAGTCAATAAACTTACATTCTTTTGTGACTGATTTCAAAATATTGCCAAACTGATGGCATATAACACCAAGCTAAGGGATTCTTTGCTATAGGAAATGACTTTGAAACCTTGAAATAAAAACTGTACTTCGCTGTTAGCCCATTGGGCTGCTGTTTTATTCCATGATTGTAATATTTCCTCATGTACTGACCATGGCTCTGTTCATACTGTTTTTCAAAACAATCTTTTAAACTCTATTCCCTCTACATTCTGGTTGGGAATTGAACAAAATATATAAACCAACAACAAACAGAACAGATGTTCAACCAGAATAAAACAGTGTAACAACACCAATTTTTAATCACATATTCCAATTTACACTGCCAATCTCTTATAAAACTCCATCAGCTGTTGTTGCAAATATGAAGTTTCTGTCTACAGAACAGAAATTACTCTTAACATTTTTAATTTTAATAATACTTTCTTTTTCAGTGTAGATGAGATTTATATCACAGAACCACAGAAGGGTTGAGCCTGGAAAGGATCACTGGAGGTCCTCTGGTCCAACCCTTCTGCACAAGCAGGGCCACCTACAGCCAGGGGCCCAGGACCATGTCCAGGTGGCTTTTGAGTATCTCCAAGGAGGGAGACTCTGCCATGTCCCTGGGCAACCTGTGCCAGTGCTCCGTCATCCTCACAGTGGAAGAAGTATTTCCTGATGTTCAGAGTGAACCCCCTGTGTTTCTGTGTGTGCTCATTGCCTCTGGTCCTGTCACTGGGCACCAGAAAATTCTGTATACGGTGCGGCAAATACTGTTACTGCAGACAGAATAAAAAAAATAGTATTTTTCAAGGCCTCCATGCTGTTTAGATGACTTAGCAAACCTTGCTTATTATTCCTCTGATGAGCAGGAGAATTGCTTTTGTAGAAAACTTGCGTGTCTCTGGTAATGCTGATCACAGTGCAGCCTTTTGGTGCTTGACCTAAAAAGAAAACCCTTTCAGATGGTATCATTTTTGCAACTGAAATGTAAAAAGCGGCCTCCAGTCCTTCTTATAGTATTTCTGCTTTCAGCCCTTTTTACATCTGTAAAATAAAGATCTCTTTTTGCAGTAGAGAAAGCAGGTAACAGTTCTGTTCAACTAATCTACTTCAGGTATATTTTTATCTGTATTAGTGATGCAACTTATACCTCTTCGGACATACTTTTGGGGCATTTTTAGGGTCTTAGTAAAACTAACTCAGTTCTAAAAGTATATATGTATATAGATACGTTCTGTAAGGCAAGTAGAATCAGAGGAAGGTTGTATATATATATAAAAACCAAAACATACCTTGGTAATAGTTACAGCTTTAAATCTACAATTAAACCAAATGCTTTTGAGCATCTGCCAGTCACTAGGGGTTCTGGACAAAGGTATTGTCAAGTGAACTAGAGCTTGGATAGAACATTTGTAGGAGCAGTGTAATGTTCTTAGGGTTCTGAAAGATACATGCCAAGGTACTTTTGATTTAGAAACTGTAATGGCACGAAATTAGCATGATGTATTTGCATAGGTAATAGAATGACTGTGTGACAGGTCTCAAAATACAGAAGTATATGAGTACTCCTTGAGAAGTCTTGCTGGGTTTTATACTTGGTCATGTTTTGTCTGCAATGGAAGAAAGTTCCAAATCAATACTGGAAGTGATATGGACACAAAGATTGATGAAGTGGGAAATAAGTAGTGAAGAGGAAGAGTATGGTGTACAAGGGCATCTGGATTTCTGGGTGAACTGCTCATAGAGACAGGCTTAAGTGACTGAAATTAAATACAACCCAGTGTAAACGTCAGAAACAAAATGTTTGAGTTCAGAGAAGGAAGACTTTGAAGTGAGAAACAATGGTTCTGGAAGAAAGTGAGTATGAACTCATAGCTAAGTGCTGTGGCAAAATCCATTTCTGTCCAAGGGAACTTCATGCTACCTCTGGTTTTGTCTTCCAGTAGAACTTGTACGAAATACCATGTCCAGTTCTGCTGTGTACTAATGGAGAAGAGCACTGAGAAATAAGGTATGGTATGAGAAGTAAGAAGGATACTTACAAAGGAAGACTCAGAGCTGTATTTGTTTAGCTTTGTAAGAGAAGTTTATAAGACAACTTGACTGCAGGGTATGACAGGAATTAGCTATAGAGAGCTCTTCAGTCTAACAGACAAAGGTATACCAAGATACAGTGTCTGTGTGAAGGATATTAAGGACAGTGTGTGGGTGTTAAAAGGGTTCCTTCCCTCCCAGCTGATGTCGTATTCAGTCTTGAAACTTCCAAGTGCCTTCCCCTTGCACCAAGCTTGAGTTTCTTGTCAGTGCCTCTGTGACCTTTTCTGACTCAACTCGCATTCCATTGGTTTCCTAAGGACTCGCCCACATCACTGAACATTTTGCATCTGTCCAGTTCTTCTTCATGCTTGGAATATCCTTCCCTGCCTAAGTTCCCTCTCTGCCCATTTTTTCCTTTCAAACACGGGTTGTTGCATGGGGACCCACAACATTTTCAATTGTAAAGTAATGTGGAATAAAGCAATGAAACTTCACGGGAAAACACCATCCATTCTTCTGTGCACTTGAGCTTACTTTACTCATGGTTACACTGGTTTAAACCCATTTGTTGGTTCTGGTTAATGTTGCACTGAACACTGATTTTTAGTTCACTGTGTATCCCATTGGCATTGTTTTCTGAGATGCGCATTGTGCATAGCTTTTAGCTCAGCCAAAGGTGTTCCTTGTGTACACTGGTGGAGGTGCTGGGAGGCATCACGCAGTCCTGGGGCTTAACGCAGGTAACTGTATTAAGCAAAGATCATACTTATGTGCTGTACACACCTATGCATATGGTATGTAAGTGGGAATTTTGAAAGCCCTTCGGTATCGTGGCTAGCCTAGGCTTGCTAAAAGTCTATAGGGATTGTGCTTTATAGGATAAAAAAAAAAAAAAAAAGAGAAACACCAAAATTCAAACATCCTGCAGTTCCTTAAGACTGCTGTTTGAGCTGACAGAATCTCACAAATGAGCTTGAGCAGTTCAGTTCCAAACATGTCTTCCTTACTCATGATTTGGCTTTGTTTGTGTGTGGTTTGTGGTTTTTTTTGTTTTTTTTCCTCCTTCTGAAGCAATAGCCATTTTCTCTTCCTTGTTTTCAAAACTTTCCTGGGTCATGTGTTCCAGTGGGTTTATATGGCATATCTGGGGGGATGTGAAGCATTTCTGTGCCCAGTTCTACTTTACTGTAGGAAAAACTTGTGCAAAGTGGGAAATCTGAGGAAGGGGAGCATGATTGGTGGAAAAATAGGAGAAACCTCTCTGTTGAAAATAAGCAGATGAGTCTGTATTTACTCATCAGTTAATAACATGAGTTGTACTTTTAAATAAAAACATATGGAAAATAATTGTAATAAATTGTAAAAAATCTTTTAATGATGAGATATGAGCAGTTTTAAGTCAGAAAAGACTTTCTTGCAAATCATTCACAGGTGCAGAGTTTGAGACAAATCTTGATTGCGAACATTACTTAACAGTAACAATTGCATTCATTTTACCACAGATTTTATGTAAGTGAAAATGACTGAGAAAGGTTTCAAGTCATCCTTGAATCTTGAAAGAGCCTGTTGCTGAGGAGAGAGCTGATGCCAGATGTATAATAGTTTCCAACATTTATAGAAGAGAGATGCTTGAGGACTGTAGGGAATGAGAAGGACCACAGTGGATTGGGAATGGCTAGTAAATAACAGATGACAGAATTGGCTGCCTGAAGTGGTGTGCGAGATCAAATTATCTTTGTCATAATAGTTCTATTTTTAAGATGTGTGTGATGAGGAAGGCTTGTTGGACTCAACCTTTGTCCATAAATACAGGTAGTTCATGAGTAAATCAGGAGTGGTCTGAAAGCAAAAAAAGTCAGTGTTTTGTTTTGACAAAATAGGCTTGAAAGCCTTCATTGGTTAGGGATGTAGTATACAAGTGTACAGTACATTTATTGTAGTCAAAAATAAATCAATTTGTCACCAGGACTTCAGGTGCCAGTTCAGGAAGTTCAAGATGTGCCTAAATCTACATGTGTGTGTAGCTGCATTGACCTATATTGTGAGAACAATGTGGTACCTCTGCAGTATCTTTTTAAGTCAGTTTATAATCCTAAATGGAAATGGAAGTGAACCTAGGAATAACTACATCATAGATTTTTTTCTTCTGAATCTGGTTCTTACCACACTACTGGTTTGAGATTATTTCCCTACAGCTTGGTTGGCAGTAGGCTGAACTTCCCCAGCTGATTTTCCCTTAAAAAGGTGTGGGACCCATTGTATAAACCTTCTACCAGTATTTGTGTGCTGGCCATGAACTCTGACAAAGGTGCAGATCAGGCAGATAAGGTGAGTATTGTTTCTTAGCACAGCTCTTTGCAGAGTGACTTTGTGGTCTGTGCTTTTGTCATTGACATGTTACACATTTGAAAAGTTTCACATAACTGAAATGGCAAATTTTATGCTCTATTTACAGACTAATGCTAACTGTCTTAAGTTTCATCTGGTGCAGTTGGCATGCCTGCATTGAGGGAGGATAGTCATGAACTTTAATACATCTTAAAACAGTAAGAAAAACTGTAGTAGTTTATTAAAATAACTGTAAAGCTTATTTGTTTTTAGTTAGGACTCTCAGTAGAAAAACAAATGGCAGGAAAATGTTCCTTTTTGTAAAGATGGATGGGTAGGTTTGTCATATTATTTAAAAAAAAAAAAAAAGGTTTATACTGATAAATGGATTTTTGGTTCCATCATAAAGCTTACTGTTCCCTTGCTGAGATAAAGGAAGCGCAAACAAAAGGTTCTGTTCCGAAAAGAAGAATCCAGCCTGAGAATGGTGACCATTGATGACAGTAGTTATGGATATAGCTGAGGCGTGATGTTTTGCTGCTTTTAGAAACAGTAGGATCAACATGCACTGCTCAAATCATTACTATGGCTTTGTTCCTTGTTCTTAGAACTTTCCTATGTGCCTGACCAGCTGCTTGAGAAGTATGACATGAGTTTGTCTTGATAGAGTTTCAAGGTTGGCCTTTTTTTTAATGATCAGGAAATTACTTTTTGTTTCATATCTGTATATGCTGCTAGCATGATTCAAAGTATGTGGCAAGTGGCCCTTTGTTTCAGTGACTTGATCTGCATTTCTCCTCTCTCCTTTTGGCAATTAGATCTAGTTAGTAGTCAGCTCTTTAAATCCAGAGCACCTCTTCTTACATTCTTGGGCAGTACCGTTACAGTGAAACTCTGATCTTCACTGGAGCCCATAGCTGTTACTTTAAAAACAGTAATAATATAGTATGCACATGCAAAGAAAGATTAAAAATACACTGTTTATCTTGTTGTCAAAAGGCTGTCCTTTCCTATAATCTTAGAATGCTTTTATTTTTGATACCCAAGTACTTTATTGTACAATCACCATTCCTGCTTCAAAGAGGGTGACTTGTTAATGATCTCTCTGTCGCTTAAGGGCAAGGATAACAAGGTCACTGGGGAGAATAAAAATTAGAGCAGAAAGTGTTCCTTGTGTGTGTTGTTTTGCTCACTGAAGTATCTCTCCTTTATAATCTTTATTCTCCATAAATCGTAAATAACATGATTTGACAGAAATATAGATTGCCTTACTACACAGTAATGAACACTTTAAGAATGATGATCATTTGGGAAACTATGCCAAGAAGCTGAAGGATTTTGTCTTCAGTCATCCAAAAACATGCATTACAGAGCTTATCTTCATATTTGGCATCTATCAAACAGCTCGCTGGAAGCAGCAAAGCTAGTAAACAAAGCATGTTGGAGTAAAATGATTCCCCATGGGGAATAATTTAAAGTCACAGTGAAGCGTTGTTTTCAAAAGACATCAAATTACATTTCCACTGGAATATCAGACATATTAAATGCATGTGTGATGGAGAGAGTTCAGGTTAGAAGAGGCTGCTGCTTCTGCATTCACTGAAAAGCTCAACAACTCATACTTACCTCAATCTTCTCACATTCTGGCTCTGTACAAGCCCACTGTACTTCCACCAATATTTAAGAACATTACTTGAGATGTCAGTATCTTTTTATTTTATTTTTCATCAGTCTGTTTTACACATACAAAACCAGACACTAATAAGTAGCTACTGTTTTATTGTCCCTCCAACTGGGCAGCTTTTGTTTTCAAACGTATACAGTATGTCCATAATATATTGATAGACAGGATACAAGGGTGTCTACTAAAGAAACAGGGAATTGCAACTATAGTTTTCTAAGGTTTTGTTTTGTTTACTTGACAGCTGTCTCTTTTGTTTCTTTGCATAGGTGGAGATTTCATTTGGCTCAGGCAGTGAATTGGGTTACCTGAAAACCAAATTTCTGTCCAGAACCCTCACCAAGAATTGCTACATTCTTTAAACCAAACTCCACAAAGAGTTGCAGCTGTACATACTTTGAAGGTGGTTTAGGAAGAGGATGTGGGTCATGGGCCAGGTTTTGCACATCCTCTCTCAAACAAAGATACTATGCCATTTTCTCTTCTTGACAACTGCTTAGCAAAAGGTAAACTTTGGTATGGTGAGCTGCAATAAACTGCTGTGAGCTTTTCAGAAGTATGAACAGGTCTTTCTTTAGGGAATTTTGGAAAGTAAAGTGTAACAAAATTATTTGCAGATTGAACCGTTTTTTTAAGATGGGGAGACCTGTGAAATCCATCACCCTTCTAGGCACAATTCTAAAGTATCTTACTGTTAGAAACTCCTGATTACCAGAATATCCTGTTAATGTCTCATAGACTCTTCCAAATAGCAAACTGTACTGAAAATCACTCACCTACATGTCTTTTAATGTTGACTTTATGTGGACAGTCTGTTCTTATTAGGATAATAATATCTAATATTATTACTGAGAGTTAAGTTAGGCTACTAGACTGTAGAGACCCAGTTCTTTGCGTATGAGATGATCTCCATCTTGCCATCTCTACCATCAGGACCCACATGAAGTTACTTTTCACCCCTCCTTTCTTCTGTACGCTGAATTCCTGCCAGCTCCCCCTACCAGTTACAGCCCCCATGTCAGCGCTGTCTTTTCAGAAGGCAAACCTGTGAGTTTGGTGGTGGTTGGCGGCTGATGGGGCAGGGTACGGTGTTGGGCGCCAGGGGCTCTGCTCTGGAGGGCTGTAGGCAGTGAGGAGCTCTGGACAGCAGGTGAAATGAGGCCCGGGCTGGGGAACAAGGGGCAGGGGACACTCCTGGTCAGCGTGGGCCTGGAGGATGTGGGGCGCAATGGGTAGGGCCAGGTGTGGAAGCGAAGGCAGCGCCACATGGCGTTTGGAAGGAGAGAGCCTGAACCGTGTGGAGCAAGCGCTGCTGAAGACGCAAGAATGCTTCAGCCGCTTCCACGCGTTAAGGGGGGATGTCGGGGAGAGGGGCACTTTTACTTCTGTCCTTGTCCATCCATAGTCATCACTGCGCAGCACGGTTGGAGGGGCTGGAGAGCGGAATGCACGCCTGGGTGTATTTGCATAGCAGCTTTGTCTGACCTGAAGCAGTAGGGATGCTGCTGTGCAGAGGTGTGAAGTTACGCGCCTTGGCTGTCGTTCATTTGGGACTTACAAAAGGTACCTGAAAGCCACACGCAGCCCTTACACTATCTCTGCTCAAAACTTCCCTGTGTAAAAACGGCCATCTCGGCCAAGTAATCGTAGTGCCATTGTGCATTTAGTTAGTTTAGTGGGAGAATTCTTTTTTTGTTTGGTGGGCAAACGTTTGAGGATGCAGAGCTGTTGAAGTGATACGCTGCCACACTCAAAAATACCCTGACCTACTAATTTGGAAAATCACCACCTTTTATGCTGTACTCATTTAACTTACCTAGCCTAATGCACTGTGCAAGTGTTGCAGCCCGCTTGCTGCTTGGTTCACTGGTGGCTTCGTAATTGCTCCCTCTTCCAGTTAGCTGCCTAGCATCAGATTTCCAGTCCATGTGTGTATCCATGTTTTTCAGGTGCAACAAAGAAAGCATTGGAGCTTTTGAAAAATACGCTTTAAAGGAGCACTAGTGTGTTAGTGTTTTCCAATTTTTGGAGGTCACACCACATTATAAGCAATTTTTGTGTTGTCACTCAAGAATGTTTTGATAGTTACTCAGTTCAGATCCGCATTCTTTTGAAATTCATGGCTTTTAGACTTGAACTGGATATTTAAAAAGTGGAAATGCATTTAATTTGTTTTTATGATGGTAGCATTTGGTGCCAAATGGGGCATTTTTATCACTTTTTTTTAATGCTGAAATTATGTGGGTTTTTTTTTTAAGCATTCCACATCAGAGCAGTAAGGTAATTAGAAGAAAAGATTCATTTGTGTGTCTACAGAGGTATACTTAGTAGTCCACTGAATTGTTATTTGAATTTCAGAATGCTTTGAGAAGTACAGGTTTACCTGGTTTTGTTGGTTTTTTTTTTTTAAAAAAAAAGGCCTCAGCAAGAAATTTTTGCAGGGCAAGCACCATATGTAGTTTTATTGTATTGTATATGGTGGTAATTTTAGCTTTCTAAGGAATACAGAGTTAGAAGTAAACGTGCATCTGCACTCTGCTGTTTTGTTTTTTCATCATTGAAATGTCATTGATTTAAAAACTACAGGTGTGAAACTTTCCTCATTAAATTGCATGCTACAGTTGATAGGGCAAATCCATCTAACCATTATCTTCTCTCTGGAAAATGAAAAAAATACCTGAAGTGCTGCTGACCTGTTTTATCTGAGTATCATTATAGCAAAAAGTGGAATAAGGGAAGGCATGCTTTTAAAATATTTAAGATATAAGAATCTGATGCATCTTTTAAAAAAGTGATATTTAGGGAGACTGATGAAAAAAGGACTCTTGCATTATTTGGTATTAGGTGCTCCTTATAAGACCATCAAATGCAGCCATTGAAGGTAACTGCAGTGTGAACACTCTTGTTGGTATTGATTATTTCAGTAAGTTCAAAGATAAGACGACTGCATGCAGGAGAGAATTTTGGGATAGGATAAGCCTAAAAGTCAACATACTGGGTGTGAAGGAAAAACTGGAAGAGGGACTGCAACATAAGAGCCGCTTTGCTGAAGCTTTAGTTTCTGTTTTTGCTTTGTTGAAAGTGAAATGCTTCCGTGCACACTTCATATCTAGAATTTCTTTCACTAAATTTTCTCCTAATGAACAAAACAGCCTGTTCTTTTACTGTGTGTCAGGAAAAATGGCACAAGGGTGGAGGGAAGTTAGTTACACAGACTTTCGCATTTGGCATATGGGGTGAAATGGTGGCCCTTCAGAAAACCAACACAGAACTCCAGCCTGCGGGTGGAGGATCTCCGCAGAGGGCTCAGACTTAGCAAGTCATTTCGACACTGACAGTCCCTGGGATGGGGCTGGGATTGTGCCCAATAAATTTAAGATTGACAATACACGATAGTGCCAGTGAAATATTTGTCTGGGTACAAGACTGTTCCACCAGTCATGACTGCCAGCTTGTGTACGCCCCAGTGCTTCCTGAGTCTCCACCAGTCCCACTGGTGATGGCCCAGGCAGCAAGGTTAGTACGGGTACCAGCTCAGTGTGTGCTTAACCTTGACAAGTTGCCCCAAATTTTGTAACCCATTTTACTGCTTACTAGGGGTCCCTAAAGATCTGTTTCTATTTGGCTATTTATTCATCACTAGAGTTAAGAGTGTTTACACTTGTTAATGTTTTTTAGAAGTGTTCTTAAAAGAGAAAGTTAATGGCCCCTCAGTTTAATCTGATTTAAACTGTTTATCATTTTGCTTCTAGGCATATGTGTTTTCTTCCATTAGTACTACTACTGTTAGCCACAGAGTGCCATAACTAGGACCCATTCATTGCATTGCAGGTGGTTCCTTTTGTGCATAGCAGTGTCTGTGATTATTAAAGAAAGTTTCTTTTCTTTAAATAAAGGATTTGACTTTTTTTATTAGACCTAAAGGCTATTAAGTTTTAAATGCCATTTGTTTTTCATTAAAAAGGCTTTTCTATTTTAAATCCTTGACTTATTTTTATTAGAAAAGTAATACTCAGCTTTTCCTTTTTATTTTTTTTAATATATTGGTGCTTAATCCATCAGCTGAATGCAGAGCTGTAATCCCATATGGCAAAGTATGCCTTGCTGTGTGTGTGGGTGTGTGCACATGCGTGTATGTGCATGGATATTTTTATGCTTCCATAGTTCTTTATTTTTCTCCTTTGACTTCCTCTGCTTCCTCTAAATTTGCCCTGGTACAGAAATTATGAATGTTGATTAAAGATTTATTTATATTCACATGCAGAACTGGAAAATCAACGCAGTCCTGTAGGGACTAGTGTTCATCCTCCTTTTCTTTCATTCTGCCCATAATTAGAGATGCTCTTTGAATGTGCTTTCTAAAATAAAACTTGTATTTGATGTGTTTTCCTCAGTTCATCTACATTTAGTCGCAGTGCTACCTCCTGTTTCAAAATCAGACAGATGAACCATCTGCTGGAGGCATATGAGCGTTGTAGACAGGATCAAACCTACAATTTATCAGCTGTACCCTTGTTAGGTGTTGTCATATTAGTCGATAATGATCTCGGCTGTGGCTTTAGGGAGGAAGTGGGCGGCGGCATAAGAAGCCTGAAAGCTGTTAAGCTGAAAGTAACATGTGTATTCCCAGTAGATCTTGCTGACAGGAAACTTTGATTTGGTTGTAGCGCAGTTATAGTGGAGCAGAAGCAAAAGTTCTTAACCACAGAAGTATACTAAAACAGCAGATCGCAATTTCTGCAACTTCTCTTTTCTGCTGAATTTTGTGCAGAGTGCAAGGCTCCTCCACAACAGCCTCCCTAACCTCATGAGCGCTGCGTAGTCCCAGGTGGGGCCCCCTGCAGCGCACTGGCTGGGCAGGAAGGGGCTGTCACTGAGATCTCCTCCTTTAAAGATTCGCCTACCTTGGTGGTGTTGCAGAACTGATCAAGAGATCTTAATGCTGGTGGTCCGACTACATGCGTTTGGCTTGCACGTATGACCCAGAGTTTTTGTTCTCGCCTGTCACCGTCATCAACACGCGTTCGTGTGTTAAAGTTTGACTAACTGTGGTTGTAGTCAAGGAGTGTTAGAGAGAGAACTCTGTAAAGAAGCATTGTTAAAATCTCCACAAAGAGACGGCATAGCAGTTACCGCACTGGGCGCAAATTAGCATGGATCCGTTATGGATTTATGCCTCGACACACAACTGTAACACAGAGAGAGGTGATGCTGTCCTGAAATAAACTACAGAAAACATGGCGGGTTTTTCAGGTGGTGATTTTTTCTGACTAATTTGAACAGGCTTTTCTGTGCTTATGAGAAGGGTAAGAGAATGAAAAGAATTCTTCCGTATGCAAGTTAAATTATTTAATAGCCCTTTTGACCTTTTGCTTATGAATTACAAAATTTTGCAGGGGTGTCAACCTCTGTAGCAAAATCTTGAATTATTAGAACTCCATTTTGGCATCTTCTGTCCTTTGTCGGCCAGATTGGGCTTCAAAGAGTGGTTTGATCCATCTATTTCGTACTCATATTCTGTCTAAGATTTACTAACCTACTATTGGATTAAAAACATTTAAAATTTTTGTTTGTTTTGATGGTTTACTTTTGTTTATGCTTTTCTCCTTTATGTACAAAATTGGTTGTCCATACAATTTGTACATGTACAGGCTATTAGAGCTGTAATAATAATAAGCAGATTTCAGTGGCAAGTGTTGCCATTTTTTAAAAAATACCAGTTCTGCAAATACTTAAGGTCTCTGTTTATTTAAAGTTAAAAGTCTGCAAACATGCTTTTAGCTTTATCTTCTAACTGGGGCTGCATTGCTGTCCTTTCTTGGCCAACTGATATTTGGGGAAAAAATTGGAGTAGTTATGAAGCCGATAAGAGTGAGAGATTCTTTTGAGTTTGTGGGTCATCATGGTTGAGGCCTGACCCTGAAAGTAGGCAGCTTTTTTTGAAGAATAGATAATAGTTTAAAGGTTGCAACCTCAAAAATCTTTTTTTCTACGTTAGCTTTATAGGCCTGATATTTATCGTTCCCATAATTCTAAAAAAGAAAAATACCGTACTACTTCCTCGTTTTTAGCCTTTAATCCAGTGTGAAATTGGAAATGTTGGCTAAAGTTTAACCTAAGTGACCAAGTGATATTTGAGAATAAAAGATTCTAAAATGGTTCCAGTTAACAGAGAAGATGTACTCTTAATATTTGCCTGAATCCTTGAACTTATCAAACAAGTGCTTTCCATGACAAAATTTGAATCCCATAGGTAAGGTTGCTGCCATGTGCAGGAGCTGTTGTCCAGAGGAGGAATTATGTAGAGTAAAAAACCCCTATATTACAGGAAATTGGGGTGAAAGATTTTTTTGTCAGCAAAAGAGGAGAAAAAAGTGTGATTAAGGAGTTCTCCTAACTGAACTCCAGACTGTCCAGTGCTATGTATCTTATTATTTCCTTTTTCTTCTGAAAAGGTGCCATTTCACTTCTTTGTATATTTTTGTGTCTGAATACTGTGATGACCTCTGTGATGACCATTTCCCCAGTGGTCCAGAAAAGTGAATTTTAACTGACTACATCAATGTTAGGCAGAAATTCTTCAAATCTGTGTCATGAGTTTCTGGCCTGGATTCCTATTCCCGTGCAGAAACCCACCAATTTCAGATGGACTGTGTCTGGTTTTGCCCTGGTGGGTTTCAGTGTAGAATGAAGTTTACAGCTTAGCTGGGAAGAAAACCCTGGGGAGATAATTTCAGACTCTTCGCTTATTCACTATAGAACACTGCTTCTCATACAAATTGCTACAAATCTCTGTACTTAGTGAGGCCAAGTGTGAAATGAGAATAATAATGCTTATGCACCTTTGTAAAGTGATTTCAAATCTACAAATGGAAATTTAAGTTCAAAGCATTATTATTAAACACATTTTCCAGATAGGGTAATGAAGAAGAGAGAGGCTTAGATCCTTTTCTTAGTATCTTTTCCCAAAATGTATTAACTCTCTGGTCAGGGTGGTTTCTGTGCCTCTGGATCTGATAAACAGCTGATAAAAGTCTTTTACAGCTGATGTTTAGTCTGCATAAATTATGCTTTTAGATATTCAGCTAAAATTTCCTCTATAAGTTGACCCAAATGTTGCTTAACACATAAAAAAAGTGCTCATCAAGACAGAAACCATTTAAGTTTTTAAGGAAACTTTTATTTTAAGGGGGTGGCTGTGAACTGGCTATTAGATGATCAGCAGTTCTATAAATTGAACTACTCTGTTAGTCCATGAAGCAGATGAAGAAAGCCAAAGGTTTCCTCATGCAATCATATTACAAAAATCATTAGACAAAGAAATAGTAATAAATGTGATACTGTTTTAATCACCCTTCTGTTTTTAAGCCTTTTGGATTTGCATTTTCAAGTGTAGCTGCTTTGCTGTAAAGGCCAGAAAATTGCTTTAAATAAATGAAAGTTAATGGTAAGACTGTACATGGGACTTTAACACTGAAAATGACAAAATTCCATTGATTTTAAAATCTGCCAAATACTGTGAGGTTCAAGCCTTTGAAGCATTGTAAGCAGTTGTCTGTTAAATTTCAGTTTCTTGTTGAAAGTACCAATACGATTCAGGTTGCACTCGGTTTTGTGAATTGGTCTCGTGCTCACTAGGACTCTGATTCAGCAGAAGTTCTGGTGGAAGACCTAAGCACTGTTAAAATGGAAGCAAATGTGTAGTTCTACTGGAATGGGTAAGGTGGCTTTAAGGTTTAAATCTAAGCCTGCACTACTGTGTCATTTTGGTGGATTTTTTGGAGTGGGTCATTGGTGTTCTCAGACTGGCTGTGCTGAATGTTAAAGATGTTTTTAAAGGGCAGTGGTTAATGGGTGAGCTCTTGGTACTTCTTTCTCAGTATTGTTCTCCTTGAGGCTGTGAGGACGTGTGGACAGCTGTGCACGCTCAAAAGGTGAAGCAACTTTAGAAAGAAAATATTAAAAGAAGCTGGAGAGAAATGCAGTCCTCTGCAGAGTTTTTGAAGGATCACAAAAAGCTGTGGTGAATTTGGACGGAATAGCAGTGTAAGCACTAGAATATGCATTGAGGTCCACTTTAAATAGTCAAATAAACCAGAAGACATCAGGATGAAATTATTTTATGACGGTCTTTATATTCACTGCAGGAGAAGCAATAAAGATATTTACAATACAAAGTTGTGTATAAGGAACCTAAATTAGGTCTCAGAAAGAGATATTGCTTATTTAAAAAGAGATGTTCACTAAGGCAGTCATGTTACTTTTCTGCTGTATGGATTTATGGTTTTGAAATGATTATGCCCCATAACTCTTAATTAAGCTTGACAGTTTTAGTACTGAAATTGAAGGAGCTGGTTGGAAAGACGATCTGCAAACAAGGGCTTCTGTTAATGGTCCCAGAGCTTGTCTTTGTTTACAGGCTTTACTGTATTGTGGAGGAAGGAAGAAAGTAACAGTTTTCTTTAATTATACATGATCTGCAGCATGTCAAAACAAGGGACTATAAACAAGCACAAGTGGCTTATAATAAAAGCAGTTATCATAGTCTTTGTGCAGTGACTAAACCTACCAAACCTTATTTGTGTGACAAGTATCTTAGGGGAACAGATTGTCATAATGATTTGGTGGGTCTACTTGTGTAAGTAGTCTGCTTACAGGCATGCTGTGGGGGACCTGCTTTCTTGTGAGCCTGTATTTGCTGGATATGGTATCTTGTTCTACCAGCCTACAAAGTGATCCCCATAATACTATCATTTACTTGCAAAGGGCTTTTTCAATCTTGTTTAAAAGTTAGGTGAAGGATGAACAGCTCTCATTACAAAATTTTCAACGTTAAGTAATTTTTTATATTTCTGCAAGAAGCATCAATATTCTGGCAGTGTTCTAAATTTGTTTCTTTATCACCCAGCATTTTTATTCCAAAACACAAATATTGGCCAGTTCCTGATTTTAGTAAGCCCACTAAATAGCTTATCGGAGCTATTCAGTCCACAGAACTTTGATTTTTAGGTCTTATTTTTCTGCTGGATGCAATACAATGACATATTGCAGAATAAAATCTGAAGAGGAACTTCGTCCAGGTTACATAAAAATTCCTTACGTGGCTGATAGTGTAATGCAATTTTCATTGCCTTTGGTTCTTTTGGCTTTCTTTTAGTTTATTTTAGCTTGTTTTCTCCAGATGTAGATTTATCTATTTATAAAATACATACAAGTAGGTCTTAAAAATCTTTTGTTAAAAAAAGAGGCCAGTAGTAGATGTGAAGTTATGGAATGTCCTAAAACAGGCAGCAGAACTGAGCTGCCTGCATTAGGTAAAAAATTAACTCTAGAAATAATAAAATGAGGCTCACGAAGACAAAAGATGTTATTTTAGAAGTGAAATGTTTGTGAAGGTTGGTGGCAAATTACAGTCATTGCCTTTCCTTCCTACATCTGTTAAAAGGATTCTCGTGATAATAGTGGAAGACGGTCTCCTGATCATCACTCTTTTACCAAAACCTCAGTCTGGGGGCCTGAACATCCTCCCACCGCCACCACAGCTTACACCACTGTGAAAGCCCCTGTTGCCCTTCTGAACCTTCTGGATGACACTCTGGAGCTTGCATCAGATCCACTGCCTTCAAAGTACAGAAAAATCTGCTTTGGGAAAACTGAAAAGGTGGTATGGGCATGAACGTCCTCTCTGGCATCCAGCCCGAAGAAGCAGGAGATGTTGCATAACCCACTGTCGCAGCATGGATTTTCATCAAAGTATATGAGGTGAAATCCTGGGAGTCAATGGGAGTTTTCTCATCAATCTCACCCATTAGATTTGAGGAGTAAATAATTGATGGTTGCAGAGATCGCTTACAATTTATGCAACTCAAACTCAGTGAACCTTCTAAATACAAAAACCAACCAACTCCAAAGTCCACGGTAGCCTGGCTGAATGCTGTGTGCAGTTAAGTAAGTGTTTAATTAGTACACAAGAGTTCAGGACCATAAGAGATATTGTATTTCATTGGGATGGCTGAAAGTAAATATGGAAACAGAAGTTTGTAAAGTTGTCCAAATGAGAGTTTGGCTGGAAGCCATCTGTGATTTGTAATGGTTGTTATAAGATCAGGCTAAGAAACAGAAAGGAACTTCTGTTTTTTAGTACTTGCTCATTTGCTGAATTAGGAGTGTGATCTTCCTGCAGTCACATAATGCCTATTTTCCCATTTCTGAAAATGAGACGTTACTGTGTGTACTTGCAATATTATACTGGAGTTTAGCCCTTGGGCTATTCAGCAAATGCACATAAGACTTTTAGCCACGGTGTACTTGTCTTGGGCATGGTAGTTAGACTGTGTATACAGGGCAGAGGGAGAATTTGCTGTATACGAAGAGTACAATCCATCAGAATAAGTGTACTAAGAAGGAATCAGGCTGAGCTTGTCAGTGGGAATACCATGAGCAGCAGGAAGAATGGAAATTCTAAAATCATGCTCTTTTTGATTTAGACATCTTATGCTGTGCTGCAGAAAGTTATTTCCTCCTTTTGTGACTCCAGGTGCCAAATCTTCTGAAGATAGTGAGAGAACCACTCTTCTCATCTGAAAAACATCCTACAAAAACAGAGGTTACGTTTTTCTTGAAAGCACGCATTAGGAAGGAGGCAACAGTGGGTATAATGTTCCTGTAATACCATGGTGAAGTAATTGGAGGGTTTATTCAAGGTGTGAAAGAGAGGTTTGGATAAGTAAATCTTGGAGAACAAACTGTATCCAGGTCAATGGACTGTAGAGTTGGACTTCCACATGTTCCTCCTGTTTAACTGTTTTATGAAAGTAATTCAATTAATTTATTTAACTTTTGGAGCAGGGAAGGAAGGATCTGCATCCCCAAGAATAACGTCATGTCTGGGGAGGAGAGTGCTGTCTTGACTGAAGCGGGATTTGGTGTGAATTCCCTCTGACAGAGAAGGAACCTGAATGTGGGTCATCAGCCTCCTGAGGGAGCACTCCAACTATTAATCCGTGCTGATGAAAGGTATAGCTCTTTCCCAGTTTTTAAAAAGGAGATGGCTGACACTGTGAAGCCAGATCTATTAGGTATGCTCTGAGAACAGCTACTTCAAACGTGCCCTTCAAATGAGATCAGTAGAGAAATGTCTAGTTGGTGGATACCAGTGGTGTTTTGAGATCAAAGGAGGCATCAGGTACCGTCAGCCTTTTAAACTTCAGGCGCATCTCGGTGCAGATAGAAATCACACTTCTATGTGCATAGGAAATGTTATTGCCAATAACTGAAGTGTCAGTGGAGCGCTTGGTGGCAGCAGAGCAGGGGTGCTGAGTGCTGAGCAGTCCAGTCAGGCACTTACACGTTCAAGTGGCTCTTACACTTTGGTCAGTACTCTAACAGGTAAATCATTAGATATCTATTAAATTTTGTTAATCCTATAGAAAATACCCAGAGATATCTGTTGACCATAGATAGTGAAATAAGATGGCATTACACTGTTTGCAGAGCTGAATGTTTGCTGAGGGTGTTGTGCTTTATACCTGCTTGCCCAAAGAGACTACTGACATCTGCCTTCTCTGCCTTGTGACTCCTTGAAGTCACCTTACTCTTGCAGCGTGCGGATTGAGCTGACAGTAAGGGCTGAAGTTCTCAAGTCAGCCAGGGAATTTGTATGCCTAGTTGTATCCCTAGAAATAGAGACATCTCAGATAACAAGTATTGTTAGCATGGTGTATTCAGACAATGTGATACTGTGTTTTTAAAATGCATGGAGGACATTGTATTAGATGGGGCTCTTAAACAACTAGAAAGTGAGCAACTTTCTTGGGTTTTCTTTTAAGGTTGGAACTTACTTGAATAGTAATAGTAGTATTGGGGCACTGAAGAGGTCAGTCGGTGGTTCCTAAAGTTTCTCTGAAATGAAGATATGTTAATATCTTTTTGAGGAAAAAAGGTTAAAACTAGAAGGTGATATTTTATAGTAATTTGTGTCTATTTTTCAGCCTGAAGATGAAATGGAAATTTCATAGATTGTCTCTGCATCCGCTTTCATTTTCACTTTGATGTAGATTTAAGCTCCAATCCTAATGCTCTGTGCCTACAAATTTTAAACAGGAAAGTCAAATTTACCATAACAGTATCAATATTTTTATAGCAAGCCCGTATGTCTAATTCTTGTCTTTTAAGAGCTTCCAGTTGGAATCAAACTTAGAAGGTGTAAAATGGGTACTGTCTCAGAAGATGACTTGCCTGTGAATAACAAAGCAAAGCATTTAGTATTGTTTTTTAGAAGGTAGTTGCAGCGAAATTCATACATTTTTAAAGTTCATCTGAAATATGAAAGGTCGTGTCAGATTCTGCAACCTTGGGGACTACAATTCCCATTCTGCAGAAAAATTGTCCCTCCTCCTGCTATTTTACTCCCTATTCATCTCTTCAGCCTCAGCTGGCTATTTTTTCCATGCCACAGGATGAAATATATCTGACTAATCTCTTAGACCCTTACTTGTCTGTGCCTATATCAGAAATCTCTTTCTATCACTGGGCAATTTGAGTCCAAACAGTAGTCTTGAAAACTGGAAGAGTATAACCAATTAGGTGATAACATCTCAGCTAAAAAAAGCCCTGCGGCTTCCAGCTAATTCTGAACTTTATTGTGTTCGGGTTGAAATGAAAGTCCTATTTGCGCAAAGCGCAGAACGATGGATGGATGGTCTAGCAACATCTCTGGAGACAAGCAGCAAGGGTATGAGGTAAACCAAGCCAAAGGCCTTGCAGTGGCAAGTGGTGCATATGTCAGTGTGTCTCTCCAAGAGCCCATTAGGGTTTATGTACCTTGCTACCTTCCCCGAAGTGATTGGTTACTCCGATTGGGTTTATTCTCAAACGACAGTTGGTAGTGGGGCACAAGCATTATTTCCATGTATATAATAGTAGGAAGTGTGATTGTTATGATATATATTTAAATAGACAGTTCTCATGATTTGGTTCAGTCAAATGTTGCCCTGGAGAGTTGAGTCCTGCTGTGAAGTTTCTTTGTGATGCTGGACAAGTTATCTAAAACTGAAGATTTGTTACTGGGAACTGTGTGATCTTATTCTGCTTGACCAGACTGAGGTGTTTAACACATAAAGATCAGAAGTCCCAAGCACTCAGAAATGCACCTAGGGACTGTAGGAGTTTGTATGAAAAGAAGTGTCCCATCACATACTGAGATGGAAAACGCAGCCCTCGCAGCCTGCAGAGGAGCCCTGGAATTAATTGACAAGTTTTCATTGCAAGGCGTAGCACCCTTCTATGAGCAGCAGTGGTCGATAACATAGGTGGGTTATCCCATGTGTATGGCTGTGTTTGTGACTTATTGTGAAAAATTAGTTGTTTTGAATTCATCCACATAGATTCTTGTAGAGGGCTCTCCAGAGAGTACCACATTGCAGCTTTTCAATAAGACTCTTTACACAAATCCCCTTTTCTTCCTACTCCTCTTGCTGGGATTTGCTTGGAGAATTAAAAGCTGTAAAATATTCAAAAATCAATAGAATTTACATGAAAAAATTAACACTAAAATGCATTGACAGGGATAACACTGCCTTTGTACGAAAAGCAGCTGGGTATGCATATTTGATTTATTCAATAAGTTTGAGAACATGTTTGTAAGGTCTGTGATCCTTTTGCATAATTTGTGCTGGTTTGTTATTGGAGTTGTCACTCTTATGAGGAAAATTAAATGGCTTGTTTGGAGACTTGGGATTCAGTGTGGTAAAATGCAGCTTCATAGTGTTTTATAAGTAGTGGCTATAATTAATACAATAGTCCAAGCTTAACTGTTTCTCTGAATTAAAGCTGACAACTACCTTGTTAGCAATAGCACAGATGTAGGGAGTGGATTTTACTGACTTGAAAGCATTTTTTCCATTTTCAAAGTAGCAGTTCTGCAGGAGTTGTGAAACTTATTAAACGTGAAGCATTTACATTTCAGACTGTTGATTTGGGCTGCATAAGTTTGAAATGATCCTTTTTAGGTTCCCCTGTATTACAGCAACACACTGGGTTTCCTGGTGAAGGGAAGAACTGCTGGAGGAAAACTTAGTTCAAGAAAGAGAACAGCAGAGTGAGGAGCTTTTTTGTGTAAGGTGCACTGTTTGTTCAGTACAAAGTGAGGTTTCATTCTGAAAGGTAACCTGAAAAAGTAGTATCTTTGGATTTGATGTTAGGTGCTTTTCCAGGAATTTGTAGTGAAGATAAGTTCAAGTTTTGGGTTAACACTCCACCCCCCCCGCCTTCTCTACATTACAGATATAAGTGTCAGGTTGTGTCTTAAGTATGACAATCTAAAGTTAGAGCCAAATTTTGATAAGATTACAAAAATGTGTTGTTCATTTAAATTAAGCTGATCTTGTGGCATTAGTTGTCTTAGTTTGATAAAGACGTTGTTTAAAAAATAAAAAATTGATAAGCCAAAAGCCATGCAACTATTGGTATATTTACATTAACATTTTATTTTGGATCAAGAATATGCTTCTGAAGCAAGTCTCCTGATTCTGTCTATTGACTGTGCTTTGCTTTACATTGCAAAGTGCTTTTGGAATATGTAAGCTAATTTCCTTTTGGATGAAACTAAAAATGTGCTCCGGGAGTGTATGTAATGCTCTCCTACTGCTAATGGGTATTTAGTCTACAGGACCAGACTGGACCTAACCTGAAGTAGCCTCCCTCCCTCCCTTTCTTCCCAAAACATGTATAGTGTGAATATCATACTTTCAGCATCAACAGTTCTCCTTTATAGACCTGATATTATTGTGCCATGCTACTTGCTAAGGTAGACATAGATAGTGCTTGTAGTCAGTGAGTTGCCAGAGACATTCATTGATGAAACCAGAATCTTTTCTTGTGAGGCAGAAGTCAACTTTTAAGAATAATTGCTACATCAGCAAGTAAATTGCCTGTTAGTAACTGCATCTGCTTATCGTGTAGGAAACTACAGGTGGTGGTGTTTCAGTGTCTAAAAACCAAAAAAACCCGAACCACAATGAAGAAACCTTTTCAGGAAATGGGGGATGCTCCTTAGTCTAATAGACTCATTCTCCTTAGTTTTTTGTCTAATCAAACGTTTACTTCATTTCTGATGGGGAGGCTGTTCCAGTTGAGTATGTTTGGGAAGTGGATGGTAGCTCTTAAAACAAGCCCTGGATGAAATGGTCCATTTCAATAATCTGGCAAGTAGTTCTTCCCAGAGCATCGGTTTTGGACTTAACACTTGGAGACTGGTGCTTACTTGGCAGAAAATGATGTAGATTTGGTGCTGATCCCCCAAACTCCTTTATTTTAGCTTTAAAATCCCACATTCTCTGTGTTTAAGTAACATCTGTGTATGTGCTGAGCATCTATTTGCTTTTTCATAAAGACAAGGTTAAAAAACCAAAAGGCAATACATTGCCATTTGTTTAGTGAAACTCCGATTCAGTGTTTCGGATTTTTTTTTTTCAAGTGATAGGTGGAACAAATAGCCAATTAAGACTGCACTAAAAATGCTGAAGAATGTCAAAGAAAAAGCTAATTGTGGTGCTACAGCTAATACAACAAAATGAAAAAACTTTTACCAAGCAGCTTTTTGAGGTTGTAGTGAGCAGTTAAAATACTTTTCCTTTCTGTGTTCAACACTACAATAATTTTCTGCCATTGGAGGCCACAAAAGATACCATTTTAGGGTCATTTCTCTTTCACTGATGTAAACCCAGAATACTTGAGGTGCAATCAGTGGCATTCTTCTGCATGAGCCTTCATTTAAGCAAGAATGTGGGCTGTTTTAATGAAGTAATATTCTTTAAATAGCCATGTTTCTAATTTAAGGAATATCAGTATTAAAACCTTTTTTCCTTAAGAGTTTGTTAAAATTGTCCACTCCAGTTCATTACGAGGAATTATTTTTTTCTTGATGTCATAATTCATACCTTTTATAAGCTCACTTGTTAATTATCCCATGTTAGTGACATCTGTTTCACCAATAGCAGAAGTTCCCATTGCAGCTTTTGACTTAGCACTACACAGGAGCCAAGTTTTTCAATCCACACAGTATGTTAAGAAATTTTTTTAAGTAAAAATGGGTGTTTTCTGATTATTTTTTTTTTGGAGATTATATTTCAACTAAATAGGAGAGTTTAATGTGTTAATTAAAAAACAACCAAACAAACACAAAACCATACCAAAACCAAACCCCAAACCAATACAGCAAGTTGCTTCAGTAATTTTGCTTTGGTGATCTGTAGCAATAGTCTTATCTGTCTTAATTGTAGTTCTGCATAAACATTATTTTGTTATGTTTGTTGGTTTCACGAACTGCTTTCTTTAGGGTTTATTATGATAGGCTCCCACTAAATATAACTTATGTGGAATTCTTAGAATCACAATTTCAATGCTAATTCTTCAGCAGAAGAAACTTCAACTGCCATACGAAGAGCTGTCTCAGCCTGTTGCTCTGCTGTCTTTTATCAGTGTCACTGTTTTGGAATTGTGAAAAAATGCCTTGCCCCTTCCCACATACTCTGACATTTAAGTAGGCAGTGACTGTTCATTTAAAAGACAAATCTGTGGGGCAGGAATTTCCTGAATGATGGTACTGGAAACCAAATAACTTTTTTTTTTTTTTTTTTTGAATCCTGGAAAGCAGAGTGATGTGAGAGCAGCAACATGAGCATAAGGAAATTTTCAGTGGGATCCTTCAGTGTTTTTCTCAGAAGCTCATTGTGTATTTGGACTCCCACCTATGTGATCAGGGATATGTGTAACCCAACTCTCTGCAGTATCTTTCAAGGGATCTTGGTTAGTATCTTGGATATTTAGATGTATTTCTACCAGTATAGAAAGTATCTGAAAATTTATAACGATCTTCCAACTTTCAACTTTCTAGATTAAATTAATGAAATACTTTACTAATGGTAAAATCCCTCTGTTCCTGTACTACCTGTCTCTTTCCTCCTCCTTCCTCTGTACTAAACCTGCCTCCATGTGGAAGATCCTTGATAGACCATTGGAAAGGAGAGGGATGGCTTCTCTTCAGCCAGGCAGTAAAACACAAATACCAAACAAGAAATCAAAATGTGAATTGTTTAGCGGAAGCCCCTTTCTGTGGTTGAAGCTCTGACTTTGGAGTCATACTTCGTTAGCACCTTGAGGCACGCTGGTATCTTAGCACAGCGTATCTTCCCCATTGTGTGTTACTGCTTACATCATTTCACAAAGACTGGGAAGAGCAGTGATCTTTCCCAAAGGCCCTCTAGATTGAAGCAATGAAAGCTTTTTCCCCCTCGGAAAATTCAATAGCCAGGAACCTCACAGTATTCGGAGTAACTTCTAGCGATATTATTGTAACACTGAAAGGAAACAAAGAAGGGGAATTTTATTGGCTACCAGAGAAAAGGTTGTCTTTAAAAATATATATGCCTTTTGTGTATGCTTTGCGACAGACATATAGCCTGAAGACTGGCATGTGACAAGGGGAAATCAATAAAAAATGCATAATGATATTATAAATAATTATAGAATAGCTAGATGAGTATAATATCACAGGGAGAAGCCAAGAAGGGTTTTGGAATAGCAAATGTGCGCTCTAAAATATATTGGAATTCTTCTGAGTTAAAATGGGGTAAAGAGGCATTGCATAGGCTGTCAGAGACGTTCACAACACGTTTGATTAAAGTCCTTTCTAAGCAACCATGAGAAAAGCTTCATCAAAGAAGTGCAGCTAAATAATTGTTGGAAAGCAGAGAACGGAGAAAATTTTCAGAAAGGATGAGGTTATTCACTGGTGGTCCCAGTGGGACTTGTAGGGATTGTTGATTGATTTGCAGCCCAGGAAAGTAAGGAAATGGTTCTCTGTTTCTGGCAGGATTAAAATGATCCAGCTTTATCCAAAGACTAGGAATTTTTGAAGTCTGCTAGAAGATTTTTTTTTTTTTAACTGTATTTTTGCATATAACTGGCTGTTGATGTAGCTGTGCACTTGTTAATACATATGTCTGTAAATTATGCCTATAAGACTGCAAGGTATATAAGCAGCAAATAGGAAAACAAGCAGGTAAGCCTGGCAATGAACAAATGTGGTTCCCTAAATGCAAGTAAAAATTTTCGATAGTCATCCTTCTGTCCTCCTGTCCTGTAGAAATTAGGCCTTACTGCATGGTTAATTCCTCTACAAGGGGACTTACACTGTGGGACTTGGCTCTATTCATTCTCCGTGTTGGTGTAAACATCAAGAATAAGCTGGAGGTTTTGTATGGAGGAATTTATTCTTTTCTGCTTGTGCTGCAGATGCGTGAATTTGCTCAGTCTGCAAAAGCTGCAAGAAAAGTAGATAATGAAAGAGAAAATTATACTAAAAATGGAAGAAACTGTGCAAGAGACCAACTTGTTCTGCCTCTAACAAAAGGTCAACAAAAGCTTCTTCAGTGGAGATATCCATATCTGGGGACAGATTATTTTCGCTGCTGAATTCTGGCTTACAGAATTCTCTTTCCCATTAGTCCAAACAGCACAATTTTGTT
Source organism: Haliaeetus leucocephalus (assembly GCF_000737465.1). Lineage (NCBI taxonomy): Eukaryota > Metazoa > Chordata > Aves > Accipitriformes > Accipitridae > Haliaeetus > Haliaeetus leucocephalus. The sequence goes on along the minus strand of NW_010973244.1, from coordinate 3,741,369 downwards.
AATGGTTGGGTCAGGGTGCTAATTATCTGTGTGAAAAATGGATGGGCAGACAGTCCAGGAGATAAATGCTTCCTAATTTGTTAAGGGCTTTTAAAGATAAATGGCCTTGAAGTAGATTTGTTTTCAAACGAATAGCCAGTAGAGTGCTCATGCAGTGGCACAGTGAGCTCTCATCAGTTTTTTCTCAGTGATGGATGTTGCATATTCTGTCTGTTGACGTGGTCTTTGCCATCAGAAGTCCCAATTTATTAATATTTTTTAGGGCAATGGTTGTAAATTATTGCGGCCCAATTTTATTACTGTGTTACATCTACTGAGGACCGAGCCCTTTGTGCAGCTTTATATTAACTCAGTGAGCGCCATTAAAATATTGACATTTAAGCTCATTTTGGTAGCATTAATCATAGCATTTTATCATGCATTAATTGCAGTGGTTTGAAATGACTGGAACACGTTCACTTTTCTAAAAGCAGGAGAAACAATAATTTCCATTTCTCCACTTTTTCAATCCATAACTGTGCTTAAAAAAACCCAACACACCAAACAACACAAAACACGCACCACCACCCCTCGTAATTGTGTGTGCTGGGGCATCTACCTCTTTGCTTCTTTGCAATAACTGGACAAGTAAGAGCCAGCAGCTCTTACAGGCCTCACTGGAAAGCTCTTGGAATTGTCATCTCTGAAAAATCAGCCTCTGAAGTCTCGGTGTGGACACCTACAGCCAGGCCTTGGCTTCAAATACATATCTCAGTATATAACAAGTATATAACATCCTCCTGATGTGCAAAAAAAGTTAAAAATCTACTGTGTTTTCATATGCTGATACGGCTTAAGGGTTTAAAACAGACACAGAAATGCCTTTCATGGTTCAACTGGAGGAACAGATTTATAGCACCTGTGTCTATTTGTATTATATCAGTAAAAGAACCTGTGATGTTTGCCGGCTCTCTTCAGTGGAGGGCACCACTAGATGATGATGTTTAAGGAGTTGGCAGCCTTTCTCACTTAACCATCATTAGGAGATCTGCTGCTCAGGTCTCATTTTGCGAGGCAGCTGGAAATTGGCACTTAGTTTGAATGTATTGTTTTCTACCTTTCTCTTAAAGTTCAAGGACAAGACAAAACTTTTCAGACTACACAAAGAAAACGATTTTTCTCACTTTCCTTTGTTTACTTGGTCCTCTGACCTCTCTGTTCTTTTCTAAGTAAATTTATTTCCCTGTATATACATGAATTAGAGGTGTGTGGACCATGTCAGCAAAGATGCAAGGGGAAGACATGAGGAAAGGTATTTGAAAGCACCACACAGAAGATAGCTGTGATAAACATGTAGACTTTTTACTGGAGTAAAAATTATCTAGGCCTTCAGTAGTGTTTCTCTTGATACTTAAAAAAGGAGGGCAGTACTGTTATTTCTGTGGTAGGGAACTGAGGCATAGAATGGGTCAGTGGAGAAACCCTAAATCATTTGAAAGGTGAGATGCAGAACAGTGGTGTCTTAATATCCTAACCTTCAGTTCATGCTCCTAACCATGCATTTTTTGTTTGATTAAAGATTGTCCCCTCCCTACTCCTACCCCAAGATGTTCCCGCACCTATAGGACTTTCACCACCTGTATTTTCCCTGGTAATGTCATATAGCTTAAGCCACAGCTTTACCTGTAGCCTTCTGCCTCCTGCTATACTGGATCTGCCTGAAAGACTTTCTAGTGATAGAGGTTTTCTTTTTTCAATTACAGTGGCTTCATGTGACCAAATAATAATTCATTAACCTGATTGCCTAAGGCTATCAAGCTCCAGGGGAAACTTGTATTCCTATATGATTGGCAAGATAATTAGGAAGTGAAATAATGCCAATCCCACCACAGGCAACTGTCATAAGATTTACGTATTTACTCTTTGAAAACAAAGTGTGTCATATCATAAATCTTTTTACTTTAAGTCTTTTATATTTGTAGGTTTATTATCAACCTTCACAATGGACATATGGCTAGGGCAGGAGGCTTTAGTAGCCTAATCAAGTTGGATCAGTTCAGGTTGCTGGTAAATCCACTGAGATTTTTAGTCTGCATCATCACCTAGATAACACAGGCTAAAGTTCACTTTTGCTTTTACTAGCTTTGATTTTAAGATCCTTGGGTGTGGCCTTTCATTCTGTATTTGTAAAGTAACTACCAGAGTGGTTCTACCACAATTAGAGCTTCTACATGGTATATGAAAATGTAGGCACAGAAGCCACTGATGGCAGCAAGAATTCTGCATCCATCAGAAGAGTGGAATATTGGACCTAGGTTAGAGACAGCTTCATATGGAGTCATCTACAGCCTTCCTTGTTAATAGAAGCCAGGGCGAAGCTCATATCAGTAAACGCTACATCCAGGTGGCAGTGGCAGGTGGGAGATTAAGTGAGAGAGCTCTGTAGCTGTGGGGTCCTGTTGAGGATGGCCTTCAGTGGGTAAAAGTCACTTATAAATTAAAAGTTTAACAAAACCCTACCAAGTAAAAGGTGTCTAATGAAGTTCTGGCACCTTCTTGATCTGAAAATGATGAAACCTAAGAAGCAAGGAAATTAGTGGAGTTGCTCTGAGGTGGTTGGACTAAAATTAATATGGCAAAAGCAAAATAAAAAAAAGGGGAAAAAAAATCAATATTCTTCCTAATAAAAATCAACATTTATCTTACAGGAAACCTGAAGTTTTGCCTTCTGATTCTGAACCAGCCTTTCAACGAAGGTCATTTTCATTGTCTGTGGAGCAAAGGTAATAATAACTCACATACATCTTCATTTGCTTATTTACTTAGCTGCTACCCAGCTAATGTACTTCATGTCTGTTGAATTGCAATGTGGCAATTTCCTCTTAACTAGAGGAACCTTCTGGTGAGGGTGTGAATCGGCAGAATGTGTCCCTTGTTGCTGAATGCAGCAAATGAGCTGATTATGCAAATTCTGCATCTCTGCATTGCTTACGTCAGTGGGAACTTTATGGACTGATCTGTGTAGGACTGTAGCTTTTCAGAGGCATCTTAGGAATGATCATTGTTTTGCTGACAAAGTATAGTAGATCAATGGTGCATTTAAGTGTCTGGAAGCGAGCATTTCTTTAAAGGTCATCAGTGAAATGTGTTAATTTTAATCAAAATAAAATGAACCGTGTAGATATTACGTTGTGAAAGCAGTGGGAATTTGTGTGCGTGTCAGAAATATGTAAATCGGATTTCACTACCCCTTTGTTTAATATGCACAGTGCTAATCATCATCTCTGGTATGATAGCTGCAGATCTAGTGACGTTTTGTGGAGATGTGTAAATCTTTACAAGCTTGGAGCTATTAATTCCTCTGGTGCAGAAATGTAGTCCTTCAGAAGCTTTCTGACAAACCGCAGGGACTGTCTCTAACTTGTTATCAGGCTGGGAACCTTGCAGAGAGATTCCTCATAGCTGACTGGGGCAGGTAGAACTATTTGATTTCACCATAGGCATAAGGGCTGGTGGGTGTAGGGTACAGTAGGCTACAGGGGGTAGGTGTACAGTTAAAAGGAATTGGAGTAAGGGGTGAAGTGGGCAGGATGTATTCATAGCACTTAATTCCAGTAAACCTAAATTAGGTGCCTGTGTAGGCAGAGGAGTGAGAAAAGAAGGGAGAGACTTGCACAGGATGATTCAAAGCATCTGAACAAGTACTGTACCCCAAATGGGCTCTCTCACTTGCAATATCAGCAAGAAGTGCTCAGTGGAAGGGCTGTCAAGTGTTTTTTTCTAGATGTGATTCTACATATTTTTTGATTTAAAAAGATACACTGAAAGACATATTCTGTATTAAATAACAAAGGGAAGAAGGGTAAGTGTTTTGAACTTATTTTTGTCCCACATTTCCTGTGTTTTGAGGGTTGAGGTTAAAAAAGAGACAGCAAACCAGATGCGCACAGTTACTGAATAGCAGTATTTAGCATCTTGTGGTACCTTGCATGTGTTGGTTTTATGCTGTGTTCTGTTAATCAGACTTTTTTTGTCTGTTCTTTGGAATTTTAAGCCTTCCTCTTGCAAACCTATGCAGGGTGACCCTTGGGACATGGAGTGCTTCTTGCTGTAACACTAATGGGCCCTTAACTGTAGTGCTTCAGTGAAGGGTTGGGACAAGAAGCTGAATAAAATCGAGTGGACCACAGACTGTCTTGCTTGAGACTACCTCAAATAGTTTCTGTCCTCTGAGCATAACTGTATTGAAAGTAATTACTGGTGCTGTGAATAGTTTTTCAGAGAGTCTGTGAGAGCAGAAGCCCTATTTAAGCTAATAAGACTTTTGCTGGTAGGTAGCTTCCAGAAATAGGTGGATATCTTCTATCTAAGTAAAATGACAGAGGAAGGTGGTGACATAGTGAACCTGGAATGTTTTTCTTCAAAACATGTCAGCTTCAGTAAACCTCAGTAAATCCAGGACAAGGTTTTGGCAATGCCTGACTGACAATCCTAGTGGTCTGCTGTAGGTGTCAGCAATCTTGTGCCTCCTGGATCCTGCTTCTGAAGGAGTCCCAGCAGAGAGACTGCTGCAGAACTAGGAGAACCTGGGGGTTTTGGTGTTTGAACTGAAAGAATTTCTGAAGGAGTGAAATCCTTAGAAACAGTGCTTAATGACCAGCCTTCTATGCTTGAGATCTCGTAAAGGAGTGATGAAAAGGAAACAATGGGGCTGTTGATCCACAGTATATTGCCAGCTACACAAATTGGGGGAAGAAGGGAGAGAAAAATGCAGAGGAAAAAAAAAAAGATAAAATATTGACCAACTTCTCTAAGTTACAGCAGTCTTGGGTGTTATACCAAGTACAGAATGCTGAGACATAAGTGTTATTTTCAAGTAGGTTGTGTTCTATCAAAATAACTTATTTCATTAGCCCTGTCACTTTAACATCAAGTAAAAATGAAGGTGTGATGTGATATGTCCTAAGTTTAAAAAAAAAAATTAAAAAAAAATCACATCGATAAGTGTGGCTATTCTAGGCTAAAATCATCCCAGGTGTAACTCCTCTTGACCTCAAGAAAAAGTGGTTGTAGCTAATTAGCCTTTGTCTTATTGCAGGCTTGTATGAAATCTATTTTTACTAACATACTTTGAAAAGAACTATTTCGATCTGTACAAATTTGCATGAACTTCTTTCTCTGTGCTTTGTAAAAGACACTGAAATCTGATTTCTTCACTTCCAGGGGACAGGCAGCTTTTACCACTCCTACCATACAAGCTGGATAAGTGACAATAGTGAGGTAGTATAAGCTACAGACTACCATGATTTTACTTCATTATACTCATTACTGCAGTAAACCAATCTAGAACACGTTCCCTTTGTGTTAGGTACAGTCATACAGTATTAGTGCTGTCCTAAAGGTGGGATGGATGAAGTGCTGGAGAAGGGATAGTTTGCAAAAGCAGGATGAGGAATAATATGGCAGAAACACTGGTAGTCCACTGAAGGATTTATTGGGTTGGGTATAGTGGGGAGGGAACAAACCAAATGGCAAGAGAAATTGAAGAAAATAGGTCAGTAAAGGGGAATAGGTAAGGGAAAAAGGTCTCACTGTAAGTGAAGCTGATGTAAGGAGACTAAATATGGAAAGGTGAGGTGGATGCAGAGGGTTGGAAGTAGTCTATGAGTAAGCACAAGGCTGGGAACATTAGTCAAATCCATCAAAAGTGCTTTGACTGTAGCTGTTAATGCAGCCATTTTTACCAGTGGAAGTTGTACAGCTTCTCTTGTAGTCCTTATCCTAATTGTGGAAAATATGTGGAAGAGGCAGGGGCCTGCTTTTCTCAGAGCTGCATGTTTTTGTGTCCAGGAGGTTCCTATAAGGAAGACTGGATCCAGTGAGGCCTTACCTTAATAACCCTGTCACACATCCTAAATTCCTGCTTGTATTTCAGCGATGTTTCTAGCTCCTGGTTTGAATCCTGTTCAACAAAAAAAATACGTAGGGAAAAAATCCAGTTTACATTAGTCGCTAGGGCTACTTGCAAGTGGTTTCAAATGTAAATATGTTTTTAACAGAAATGACTATGAGTTTAAAGTCTGAAGCTGTCTCTACATTAAGTTTGAAAAGTATGGAGGCCCAGGTTTTAGTGGCTGAAAACAGAAGGGGCTTTCTGGACAGTAAACAAAAGTTCCTGAGATTTTGATTCTGCTCTTTAAAATCTCTTTAATCAGAAACTCAAATGACTTATTTATGCCAGGAATTTCAGCAATATCTAGTGATCGCAAACGCTTCTGTTTTTTTGATGTCTCCCTAGTGAAGTACCAGGAAAGGGGCAGATTTACTGCAGTGCTAAGAAATCACCTCTGTAAAATTGTCTCAAGTTCAGGATCTGAAAATTGTTTCTTGTTTCTGAAAACATTGCCCCTACAAGCTGTACTACTCAAATGATCCAGAATTGTCTTCATGTCCTCACTTGATGGTAGCATGCTAAATGGCTGTGCATTGTAGAGTACTTTTCATTCTAAAATGCTGACGATGACAGCTGTAAAGAGCAAGAAGTTGTGCTCTGAAAAATAAGATTATTATTTTAAGAATCAGAGTAAAATGGCAACATTCTACAGCAATCTGATGAAGTTCCCATCAGTGCTGTATTTCTGGGAATGGCAGGTTTGTTGTTAAATAACATCTTCGTATTTGCTTGTGGAGAAAGACATATTATGATAGTTTTTTTCCTTAGGTTCCATTTAACCGCTGGCTGGTTGTTCTTCAATCCATGGGTTTACTGATAAATGCAGTTGCAGAATTAAAATATTGGTTAATGTAGTTCTGCTCGGCTGAAGAGGAAGACTATTACACTTGTGCTTTATGGTGAGAAAACGGGTATTTTTCAATTCTTACAATGGTTGTGATGCATTAGCCACTGTGCCTTCCTCAAAAGGATTGTGTTGTTTTTCTGCAAATAAAGACTTTCCATTAAAGCTTTTAATCAAACAGAACATGTTGAACTACTTTAAATATTAGCCATTCATACTACAAAATGTCCTTGGCTGATGTACTAGAATAAACTACCAACATCCTTTTGGAACGGGCTGACTGAATCCTGACTTGTGGGATGTGTATTTAATGTTGGACAAGCAGATGGGAAGGAGATATCTATGAAAGCGCGCTGCAAAAATGTCTGTCCTTCAGGAGTACTTCCCTAAACAGTCTCTTTCATGGATCGATCTTTTCAGTGAAGGAATTTGGGGTCTAGCTATGTCTCCTTATTATGCTGCCCTACCAGCCACTTCTCTATATGCACAGTATATAGGCGTTTTATGACACTTTGTAGATCATGAACATGCAGGAACTGCAGCAAGAGGAATGTTGCTCACCCTAGAGATTTCAGCTTTATATTTTGGGGGGGGGGTCTATATCCTGAGGTAGCAGGAAGCATACTTCTACAGCAGCAGTGTAATAACTCAAATCCAAACTGTGTTAGATTGTCTTCATGTAAACAGTATTTTCTTACACTACATCTGTTGAGATTGCTCATCCATAAATTGATTTTTTTCAAGTTTCCATCTCTATCAATACCCATTTCACAACAATCAAAGTGGCTATTGGATTTTAAATAGTATCTTGAATGTGAGGCAACTTTCCTGTCAAGGTCAGCCTACTGTTTGGTGAAAATGCTGCTAATGAATGGATTGTTAGCACCTGGAGGTGGCTGTGAATTACAAAATACCTCCTCTTCCTGAGTAGTCAGGTAAAGAAGGGTGCTAATTTGTATCATGAATTTCAGTCATGTGTCTTTGAATGCCACCTGCTCCCATGCATTTTATGTTCCATATGCTTTTGTCTGCAATATAATTGGTGATTGATATTTTGAATGTCTTCTGTTAAGGTCCAAGAGCTGTGTACAAAGGTAAATAAGGTATAAATACAAGTGGTGATGCAAAGCTCAGGTAAATATACTGCAGGGAAGGTAACAGATTAGTTGGAACAGTTAGAATGTCTCAGAGCAGAGAAAAGGGTATTGTAGTTTAATACCAGGAGGGAAATAACCTGGCTTTCTCTGGTGCTGTTTTTTCTTCTCCATGATTGATACCTTTTCCTCCATTGTCTTTAGTGGTTGAACTCACCTACGCTTCTGGAATTATTGGTATGTACAGCCATTCACTTGCCCTCTTACATGTCAGCAGTGAACTTGCCTTGTTGGCATATGGTGCACTTTTTTCTCACCTTTTATTTTCATTTCTAGCTGAACTTACTTGTAATATATCTCAAATTTGTACTAGACCCAGAACTGGCAGCTGGCATAAAACTTGACTGAATTTAGAGCAGCTACTATTAATAAATAGGAAAATGTTCATAAAAATGGTGATTGGGATGTCGCATGGACTTGTATGCTTTATTGCACTTTCCAGCAGGCATCCAGACTAGCAGTAACTCTTACCACTGGCCTCAGCTAAACTACTTTGTTCTCCCCTGAGTAATATTAGACTCCTGGTAAGTCAACAATGAGGTTCATTTTTCCACATTTGGATCAAAACAGGAATATAATTTCTAGTCTGTATTTAGTAACTTAAATTTGCTGTTCTGTGCCACTCAATTTAAACAATGTTTTCTTTCAGTGGTGTTGCTGTTGTTGGACTGCATGCAGTGACTTAATGTCCTTCAACTACAGGAGCCTGTGGGAAGTTATTTCAAGTGTTCTTGAGGGTAGGGAATCTACAATATACTTTAGGAACAAGAAAATCTGGTCCTGAATAGGGCTGGCTAGTTTGCAATAGTTTGCACTAGCAGGGATTTGGGGAAGAGAGTTTTTCTAGACCAGGCTTTGTCCATGACTTGGTGTATAAGCTTGACCTCTACCAGACTTTTAGTGGTGAACTGGAAGTTTACATTTATCTTCATAAAACTAAGCTTAGGACTCCAGAGATATGGTAAAATTCTTCCATTTGTGACACGTATATTGTTAGTGCCTTTCTGGTTCAGAATCAGGGCTCCTGAGAGGTAGCCTAGGTGTGTGGACATTTTGAAAAGTAGGTCTCATTGATTTTTGCAAGTTTTTAGATAGTTATTGCCAAAGCTGAGAACAGAGCTGATCTTCCAGGCCTTTTGCACAGTTCAAGTTCCCTCACCATAGTAGTAGCTGTGATAGAATCAGGTCTTTAGGTAAAACTTGAGACATACTAGGCTACATATTTTTTTTTTTTTTTTTTTTTTTAAATTTTAATTCTCTGCGAATCCAGCAACAGGAAATTCTGAGATCTAAAAGGAATTTTTGTTTGTTTAATGGATTTGAGATTTTGTTTGAAAAATGAAAAAAATGAGTAATTAAGATCCCCCTCTGTGATCCTTTGAAAAGCTAAGCCCTGCTGAGCTGAAGTTCAGAGTAACAGAACAATAGAGAATTACTTTGAAGTACTAGTGAAAAGCATGATTACAGCACTAAAAAAAAAAAAGGGGAGGTTATTACAGTGCTTTTTTCTATTGAGCTGGGATGCAAATCCCATTAGCGGAGTTCTATTGTCACAAGATTTGCTATATGGAAGCCTTTGATAGCATCATACTATATATCTGGTTACCATGATGTTTCCCAGAGGAGAGTTGAAAGAAGGAGCTTTGGAAAATATTGTCAGGAGAATACTTTAGAGCATCCCAAGCAGAAACGGAAGCATAAGGCAATAGAAAAATGATTAATAGCTCATTTTGTTCGTGATTCAACAAGAGAAATCGTCCTGGGAATGAACCTAGGGAGCAGGGGTGAATGCATGAGGTTAACATAAGAAAGACCTGTGACAGAAAAGAGCAGGTTCTTAATCCCATAAAAGGAACACTTGGATTTTCATTGCCTCAAGCTACACAGTGAAAAGTGTTTAAAGATTGTTTCACTGGGAGTCACTACAGGGTAAAAGTATTATTTTCATAGCTAGAGCTTAGCATGAATCCACTATTAGGGTGAAGATGTAAGGTCTTGTAAAAGATGGATGTTATCTAGGGTTGCTGACGTCAGGGTCTTCTCACTGGCTGTGATGGCCTTTGGATCAAACCATTGTGTTTTAGTCTTCCTTTTTCTATTACTCCAGGGTTGCCTTAGGCCAGACAAAACTTTTTTTTTCCTTAAAAAAAAAAAAAAAAAAAAAAAGAAAAGGCCATACTAGAACAAACACCTCACCATTAATCTTGGTCCAGTGGTTATTTCAAATGGTGTTTGCTTTTTTAAAGTGGATCTCCTCTTCTTAATTTACCTAAATCTAATTTTGTTTCCAGCCTTTGAATTTTAAAAGTTTTCATTACTTTATTGCCATGATTGTAATAGTGAGTAACTCATCCAGTGAACAGTTTAACTCTTCTGTAATAAGTTGATACTATGCTAGTATTTATTGGTCACTTGGCTGATGGATACATCCTTCACTGTATTTACTGCCTGACGGGACATCAGTAGTTTGAGATTATGGATGTTGGATTGCTGGTTTTCTCATCTAAATGGTTTACATACTGTCTTGTGCTCAGCTATATTATCAAGTATTAAAATTGAACTTTAAATTCATGTAAGTCAGAAAATAGCTAACTTCTGCTTTACTCATTATCTCTGCTCTTTCGTACAGGTAGGCTGTTTTGTTAGATTTTAGCATTACATAAATGTGTTACTAAAAAATACTATGTGTATTTACATTTTGAAAACAGCATAGTGAGATTTTTTTCGTGTAATTGGTTAGATAGCTTGCCACACAACATACCATATAAGTTCTAAAATGACTGATGGACTTGTGTCAGAGACAGCTTTCTCTGTGATCCTTTCTAGTTTTGTTAGCTACCTTCTATAGTGTCACTACTTATAAGCTTCTTTAATAGATTTTGGTGTTAGGTTATTCAAAATGTGTGTGAGATGCATGCAGATGTGTTTTGTTTGAGTTTGGGATCGTGGGTGTTGTTTATTTCTAGGCAAAGGAAGACCAGATTTTTTCAAAAGTTAATGGAGGTCTGGGCTCCTCAGTTTTAGGTACCTAGTTGGAGACACTAAGAGTGTCAGTAAGAAGAAAATAGTTCTTATTGATACCAAATAAACAGTTAAGCCTGATGACTTCACTGGGGTCATTCTTATGCTTTACATAGCAAAAGTAAGTGATCAGGTAGTTTTGCTGGATTTGGTGTGAACTGCATCTTGTTGGGATAAGCCAAAGGAGCTATGTACAGTGCTAATTATATTATCTGAGCATGACAAATTGTAAGAATGATATGAGGATTTTCTGCATTTATTTTAGTTTGTTTCCTCTGCCATGAACATGTTAATATATGGGACACAGCATGGATGGTCAGCTGTTGAACATCCGTATTAGTTGAACAGTTCCATATTAGAACTTTGGAGTATTGGTTGGGTTTTTTTGTCTTGTTTATTTCTGATTACACCAAAGATTTGCTTATGTAAATGGATGAAGCTCTGTTGACTTCGATTCAGTTTCAGTTTCTTAAGCCAAAAACTTAGCACATAAAAATGGAACGAGTATTGTGGCTATTAACACCTTTATTTTTTTCCTCACAAGTTCAGAATTCTTTAGCTAGTACACTGAGGAGACAGTGGTGACATACAGCGGCCTGACTTAGGTTTCATTGACAGTGAATCCCGTTGGAGCAGAAAGAAAAAATTGTCATAGGTTTCTCATTCTGGAAAATTCCATTGACTTCAGAAATAGCAGGGACAACCTATAATTTTTACAAGTGTTTTATTATCATCTTCCATTGTTGGAAGCTTTATGAGTAGGAACCTAATGTAGAGGCTCTTGATATCAATATTCCTCCAGTAACTTAGAATTAATTTGGCTCAGACCTTCATAAAATTCTTTCTTTAGAGAGGGCCTGCTCCTGTTTTCACTGAAATAAAGTTTAACATTAACTCGAATGTCCTGGATAAGGTGTTACCACATGAATGAATGTTGGTTCAATGTAAGCTGCATTAGCACTGAAGTAATTCAGTGCTGTAGAGTATGAATGTTATTGTGTTGGAATTTCTTTTGAAAAATTCCAGCTCCTTCATACTTCAAACCCTTGCTGCTTATGTTCAGAACTCAGGGTATGGCTCCTTGGGACTTCTGTTTCTGGCAGTATGAGTTGTTCAGCAGGTAACTAGGTTTTTGCTTATGTCTGAACATGCACTTGTCTTTCAACGTTCGCAATGTTACCTGCATCAAGCACTTTGCATTAGCTCCTAGCTTCCAGTAGTCCATAGTGTTAGCTTGGTGTTTGTGAGGTGTAATAAGCTATGAATAATCAATAGTCAGGTTAGACTGGATGGTAAAGTCTAGCACATCACTCTTGAAATGTGTTTCGTTTGAGGAGGAACAGAGAAAGAGGGACTGATTTGACTTTGCAAATCTTCGAAGAGGCACCAAATATTTTGAAGTGAAAGAACTGGAGAGGCTCAGAGTGCACCTAGACTCCACTATTGGGCAACATAAGTGGCCTAAGAAAGACCACGCATTTGTAACATGCTGTCACAATGACTTAAAATTAATTTGGGGCTATGCCAGTTCTGCACTTCAATAATAATCTTAAGATTTTTACAAAGAATTTTGAGGAAGTTATTTAGCCTGTGAAAAGTTACGTTCAACAAAATAACTCAACTCATGTTTAATACAGGGTTAAGGCAGCTAAAACTGCTTTGATGAAGTCCATTGAGGTACAAAGCAAAAGTGCTGTAAGTGCAGTATCTGGCCCAGATCATTCAAAAAGAAAGACACTTTGATTATCTGTTGGTTTTGGATGCCCAAATTCACATCTTAAATGGGCTCTGGCTTTAAGAGGACAGTGACCCTCCCTCTAAAATACATCCCAACCTTCCCTTTTACCCACTCAGGACTGGGAGAGAAGCTGAGCACTGAGCAACGGAGGCATGCAGTCATGCAGCATGTCTTAACAGCTTAGCCTGTGTTTCATCATGATTTAAAACCACTGAAAACACTGGATGTTTGAACAGTCCACTTACTGTCATGACAGCTAATCCAAGATAAAGGGAATGAGAATTATACCTTCTATTCCTAGGAGGATAAATATTAAGTCCGTTACTCCTTAGGCAGAGCATGACTGTGAACAAACCATTACAATGCAGCAGTGTGGTATACTCTCTCGATCTGTAAAATCTACAAGTGGAAGAATTTTAAAAGTCAGGAACAGAATTTTCTAGGTAGGCCTACATCACAGAAGAAATGTTGAAATGATCTCTCTAATTTTCACAGTTATTTATTTCCTATCCCAGTTTAAGTAAACATTGCTCCTGTTCTTTCCAGATGATAATGAGGCAAATGATGGAATTGGTGTTAGCTTCATAAGGTGTGAAAAATTGTGTCCTCTGTGACAGATGCTGCATTTGAAGGAGCCTCTGTGGTCACTCAGACTTACACTTTTTCACTGCTAAAAAGACGTGAAGTTATTACAGATCTGGAACGTGATTTTTGATGAGGTTTCTAGAGAAGGTGATTAATATCAGCAAAACGTCCTCAAGAAGTCGAATTTGGTCATTGCCAAATGAGTTGACCTGAGCGTGACATAGATCATGTGTCAATTCTGCTTAGCTGACCTATGTAATCATTTTGACAAATGTATGTGAAGCTGTTATGTGGTATCAAAGGTGTATTTAAATTGCAGGACAGGCTTTAGACCATCCAAAGAAGCTTCTGCTGGGAACAGTAGTCTCACCAAGAACTTAGAGCCTGTTGAACCCTCTGAATATCTCACAGAACTGTCTGTTTTGGTTCACTCTACTTACCTGCTTGTTTTTCATAGTCAAAGGAAATTCATATCTTGGAGACTGTGCTTCTTGGTTTGTTTGGTTTTTTTTCAAAAGTTATGGTGGGAATGGAGAATGAGCAAAGACATGGGCAGAGGGAGAGGGAGCGGAACATGCCTAAGTACATAGAGCATTACTGAATAATCCATAATTTTTAGGAAATAAGATTAGGTCAGGCAAAAAGAGATTATGACCAATTTTAATTCCTGAGAATATCAACATATTACAGAAGTAGACTGGTTCTTCCAATTTGTCTATACATTGTCCTTGATGTTGCTGTAATATAAATGTGGTATTAGCAGCTGTTTGGCAAAAGCCAGTCTCCCTTTCTTTTGTGAGTCTGCCTTTCCCTCTGCTTCTTGAAAGAGAAGAGAAAGCGTAAGAGGGTGCATGAGGCATAGCAAATGTTGACTAAATGTCACGGTGATGAGGTTTAAAGTTGCACTTCCCATTTTGCTTAAGTAGTAGTTCACTGGGTCCCCCAGTTACATCTCACTTAACTTGGGACATTTAGCTGGATTTTCTTAGGCTGGTGCCAGTGTTTTCCTCTTAGTTGATGGACAGGGATCTGAGTTGTCTTCTGGCTCTCCACAGAAATTTAGATACATCTGCTAGGCACCTAAAATTGAGGAGGTTGGAAGGGCTGAATAGCAGCCCAGATGTGAGGTTATTTTCTCTTCTGTTTCCTTGGCCAGTTTACTGCAAAAACAAGAGGCAAATCAATTTTGTGGCAGCTGGTATCTATAGTTAATCTGCTTTATTTAGTCTCACTGTTATCTGTCTTCTACCTCAAGTCTTTCCCATTAACCATCTCAAACCTTCCTTTTCTATATAGCAATAGGGGAAGGACAATGAGGTTAAGACCCTGGAGACTGTGAAGCTACCATCTAATTTTGAACTTGTCTTGGTTGTCATTTTCCTTGACCACCTCTTTTTTTTGTAGGCCTATGCACCTTTGTCATAGAGCAACCCTGGGGTTAGAACTTTGTAAAACCCAGATACATATTAACAAGGCATCTAAGGTTGACCTTTTGTCCGGGAGGGAGATTGCTAATGCTCTTGGCAGTGATTTGTGAAGTTTGCTTTCCTCAGTGAATTTAGGATCAGTTTAGTATTTAAGCTTACTTCTAAATCATGCATTTAATTTTATTGCTTTTTCTTTAGATCTATAGATTTGAGTGAGCATTAATGCATCAGTCATATTTCATTCAGTGATTATAGTGCTTGATATCCTTTGTATTCACCTTCTAGAAATGCTTTGGCAGCAGAACTGACTATGCAAAAATGTATAAAAAGGGTAGAAATAATAAATGCACTATCAATTTGGCTGAAGCAGTTCAACATTTTAAGTTTTGTTTGTGACCCACTGTTCATCTCTGGCAATTTATATATACATATGCAGTGTCCTTTTTCAAAATGTGCAGGACAATACGTAGGCTCTAGTGTTATTAGTGTAATAAATCTTTACTAAAAGAGGTTTCTCTTATATTGCAAGTGCATGCCACTGCTGTTCTCATTTAGATATTAAATTTAGAGATGTGCAATATTGTTGAAGTTTGCTGCAAGTCTTAGCAATTTTTTTTTAAATTTTTTTTTTTTGGTAAGTGTGGTGTCTTATCCCTTCTGGGACTGCTTAAAATAACATGAATAACTGCGCATTGAACCTTTGTTCCTGCTGATGCAGTAGCATCATATTGTCTAGGGCACTTCTTTATCAAGGCAGTGCAGGATGCTGTAGTTGATAACCCATCTCACTAGCCATAAAAGGTTAGGAAAAAGGATCTTGAAGACACTTTGGGACAGCAAATTTGTTTTACGTTTTATGTGTCCCATTTGACTATAATAAAGAAGTATCCGTCTCATTCCCATCTCCAGAAGAATGGCATGATCATTGCCTGCAAACTGAATGCACTGCTAAAAAGCAACTATAAAAGATTTTGTTTGGAATGGTTTAGTGGTGTTTTTTGGCCTGCTAATCTTATTCCTAGTTTATTTGCGATACTTTATCTAGCATTGTATTATAAAAGAATATCACTATTTCCTGTGAATTAGTGTGGTTGGTTGAAGCAACTCAGGCTTAGTGATGTGTTTTTCTTCATTCATAGACACAGTTGTTTAGCCTGTAGAAGTGGAACTTTTGTGGACATGCCTTTTTTCTTACTGAGACTGAAAGACCACTGTAGACGTTCAGGTGGGAGGTAGAAGTGTGTGTTACATGCTACTAGAGAGTGGATATCAGTGGATTCAGTGATTTCATGCTAATGTCTTCAGAATTACAGAGAATGGTAAGAAATAATGCTCTGATTAGAGACAAAACCACTCTGATACAGGCTGAAGATTTTTGAGCTTCAGTTTGGGAAACCAAGTGCATTTCCCTCCTTTTCACTTTTCCTCCGCGTGGAGAGGTGAGAAGTCATTTCAGTCTCTGCTCCCTTGGGAGTTGCAGTGATTTCTTTTTCTACGGTCACTCAGGAGCTATTGACCTTGCCCCAAGGAATTTAGAAAAAGTAGGATATGAAAGTGGAACATAGACAGATTTGCATCAGGGCACTGAATCCTTCCCTGACGTCTCTGTGGAAGAACTTTTCCTCTCTGTCCAAACATGGATGAGTGATTGTCAAGCCATATGTGTCTATAGAAGGTCACTTAAGAGGTTTTTATAGGTCTAGAGATGTTTCTGGTTCTCACATAATACCTCATTTTGTGTTTGGGAACCACTACCAGAATCGGAATTGTGTTTGAAATCATACTGCAAGTACATCCCCTCTCTGGTCTTTCTGAAGTGCTAAATGTTTCCAGACACTGAGGGAAACAGAAAGGAGCATCTGGCACCACAGCCAAGTTTCAAACTTACGTGTTCTGAGCAACCAATACTGTGATGACATGACAGTTAAACCGTTTCTGGGATATCTTCTGGTTTACTCAGTATTTCAAATATAGTGCTGAAATAAACAAATTGTCTCCAGGTTCACCAGGGACTGAGAAGCAACCATTCATTTACTTGTATTAAAACAACTGTTTTTTTCAGAATGTTGTTTCAGTCTATTGGTAGTGTGGTAGCACAGGTTTATTTTATTTATTTTGTTTAGAAAAGGCATTCTGCATCCATGCTGGAAGCAGCTGGGAGGGAAGCTGAGTGGGAAGATTGACACACTATATTTTTCTGGGGAATATATGGCATATTTGCACATTCTGAGAGAAACACTGAAGTAGTAATATACCCAAACATAAATAAGCATAAGGAATGCTTTTTCAAAGTAGCCTGGAGCAGTTGAGCTATTTAAAATTGGCAAGTTTCGTCACCTTCAGTTCTTTGGAAAATCCTACCCAATCATGTGAAAATACATGTTCATCTAACTGAGATTCACAGACTTTATTTTCCTCATTTACAAATGAAAGTTGGGAAAAGATCCTGTCATGCTAAGATGTGAGTATCCATACAGAGCAAGTCTTCTTTTTGTGTATGGTGGTTGTTGAGAACTTTTCAAGCAATAAAGCTTATCATAGTTTATGCTCTCAAGACTTACATGGAGACTTTGGGTTTGATAAGGCAAGAGACCAAAAGCCTTCATCAGCTGTGGAGGTTTTATATAGCAATGCACACCGAATGCTGTCGTTGTCTTTTTTTGTATGATTTATTAATGGTTAGAGAGTAAAGGTGAGGTGGATAAATCTTCTTTGAGCTCTTGTTGGCAAAACACTGTAAAGTGTTGAAACCATTGCTTAGCTTTTCTGTGACTTCATTAAATCTTGGCTCAATGCTTATCTCCTTAAAGTATGATGGACTGTGGGTGATGAGCTGGCATACCATTCTGGATGTCAGTTTGTGTAGGAGAATGAATCACAAACTTGTAAGGTGGTGGAGTCTTAGGTTTTAACAAAAAAACTCAGGCAGACAAACCCCAAACCCAAGGAAAGTAACGCTTTCCTTGGACAAGTATTCTTTGGAGGAATGCGGTAAAATGAATCCCAAGCATTAGGAGCCATTTTTCAATCTCAACTTTTTTTATCTGCCAACTTTCTGTTGGAGTTTAATCTATTAAAGTTCCAAATGAGTGTGAATTCCAGTTCATTGCCCACTGATATTATTTAGGCCATAAGACTTGTGAAATGGATTTTATTGACACATTTGAAAATTAACCCTCTCCTATGCTCATGTGCAAAGGATAGTCGCTGAAAGTGCAGGCTGCCACACTTACCTTGTCAAAATCTCTAATGTAAAATCTTTAGAAATATGAACAAATATTGATGTCTTGGGCTGCAAATAAATTACATTTGTCTCACTCAGAATCTTAATGCTCTCCAGTAGATTCATGAGGAAGTAATAAACTCATGTATAATACCAAGACACTTATTCAGATGTTTTATATCATTATCTTTTATGTGCAGCCATAGGCACTTAAGACAGAAGTCCTGAACCTACTCACGTCAACAGTAGTTGTTTCCTTGGCTTCTGTCGGAGTTTCAGAAAGGAGAAGTGTTATCCTCTACTGCCTTCACTGCCTTTGCCTGATGGACTTCATCGCACTCCAGTGCAGCGGAAGTCTAAGAGAGGGTTGCCCTTCCCCAGGAAAAGAAGGGAGTAGTTTCCAATAGGATGAGCTGTCTGTACAGAGTTGATAAGACATTTTCTTCCATCCCTCCCCCTACCCTCAAAGATGCTATAATGGTAAACAGATATGGACAACTGCTTCAGCTGTTTCACATTCTTTATCTGAAAGTTACATTTTTATAAGTAGCTCATAAAAGAGTAATAAATTCTGATTTGCTAAAAGCCATCTGGTTAATGGATTGCTTCAGAACCATTTATAATAGCAGCTATCTGTGTAATTAACAGTTATAAAACATACTACTTGTGCCTATAAGATGCATATTACCATTGTTTATTAACCCTTTGTGAGGGATGTGTGGCTGCCTTCTGAAGTGCAGGACAGATTTTGTTTGAAGAAAGTGTAATATTGAGTTGGCAATTTTAAATACCATTTTTAGCTGTACCGTATCTCCAGAAATTGTCTCCCTTCATCAGTGTGTGCTGTTCTATAAGGCTTACTCCCTGGCTTTAAACCTGGCAGTTGATATTATCTCTTAAACTCAGGGGTTGGTGAAGGTAGGTGCAGTGATGTGGCCTGAGTTTGGTCAGCCTGAGCAATGTGTTTCTTTCCAGAACATGCAGGTGGAAACCTCATCTTCCATTCAATTGAAAGGATAGACATATATGAAGATATCAAGCGAAAGATACAAACACGTGGCATTTTGTTCTGATGTCTGTATTGAGTCTGGATGTGTGGGGCTGAGTTTCAGGCAGAGTTTGGCAGACTTTCACCAAGTCCAGCCTCACCCTCCCGCTTGTTTTGGAGCACTCTTGCAGCTCCTCAGAAGCTCACATGGCACAGCCGATTGCAAATGTCGTACTGTTAGCACCTACCACAGAGTTGCCACTGACTGGTAAGTTGAGTGTGAGGAAGTGTCGTGCTATGCCCTGAGTCAACTACTTCCATACCTTTAGGAACAGAATGGAAAGCACGTAAAGGTTCTGAGTGGTTTTTGTCTTTCTCAGTGGCATTCAAACTGATGTCTAAGAGGTGAAATACCACACATCAGTTCCTTGGGCCAGATCCTCTTTGCAGTGCTCAAAAGTCTCTTTCTACTTGAGATTATTTTCCTAAGTGTTTCTTTAAAAGTCTCCCAAGGATCCAGCAAAATAAAAATGCTTAGCTGATCTTGTGTGAAAAGAAAAAGACTGCAAGCACACAGCAATTTCAGAGAAGCTGGCAGGAATTTTTAATGTGACTGAAAGTGTCTGAGTGACAAATTAGTAATAAAAATGTCACTAATTAGACTGTAGTAGAATCTTGATAATCAAAACTACTTGGGTGAGACTAAATATATTCAGATGATGGGGAGCCCAGATAGTGGGAATCAGCTGAACAGAGAGGCAAGCTGGCAGCTTGTTACAAAGGGAGGCTTAGAGAGATGGTGGGTGTTTTGAATAAACAAGCGCCTAACATAATTTACAGAACGCAGTCCAAAAGTAGTAATGAAAGGACAGCTGGATCAAGAATTTTAAATAGTAGGGAAACATCAGCTCCCTTGAATGAAGGACAGCGGCAGTGCTAGAACTTCTCCCTGCAGTTTTAGTGAGACAACTAAGCCTGGGAAGTCTGGCTTAAACCCTCTGAAGTCTGCTCCATCCTACTAAACGGATCCTGTGTGCTCAAGGGGCCTCTTGGGTCCCCTCGTCTGCCACCAGCACAAGCTCGTGACATGGGATGCGAATAGGAATTGGGTCTGAGATGGGATAAATTACTTCTTTAAGAGGGTTAGGGCTAGCTGGTTTCCTCCGGTAACTAGGTTAGTTCTGTGGTAGGAACTGGTGACCTACCTTCTGGGGAAAGGGAAGGAGATACTGGGAGGTTTTCTTTATCCTTGAGGTAGCTGGTTTAATAAATGCAGTTTAATAAAAAGTACACTGAAAATGCTAGAAGGTGCCCTTTGCAGGAAGATGAAGGTTTGACAGCGAGGGAACAAGATGTCTGTAGAGGGAAGGAATAATCCAATGTCAGTATCAACTGTTGTGTGAGGAAGAAAAACCTTCAGTCTTTGACAGGGGAATGTCTTTTAAGCAGGAGCTTTTTGATTCATTGGTTGGTAAGTTGAACTGACTTACAGGGGTGCTGTGATCCTTTAAATCATTTTTTCTGCTGGTTCTAATGCTGCATTTATGTCATTCTTCCTGTCCCTTCTCAGGTGGGATTGTGGGAGAAGTAGCACATTAAGTACCTAGTTTAGCGTTTTCATGTGTAGCAAACTTATGGTGCGAGGTGAAAGGGCCTTTGGTATAGCAAAGAAAACAACCCTGGGGAACAGGCTATAGAACATGTAGGATAAAAAGGGCTCTGCTATGCATGAAAAGAAATTGGGTAAAAATAACCTTATTCTGTCTTTAAAAAAAAAAATAAAATTCTTTTTCCCTGCTGATCCAGTCTTGTCACAGCATAGCTAGACTAAACACAAGTGCGATTCCCTTTGTCTTTTCCAATTTACTATGGTAATTACTGTAATGTGGGGTTACTGAGCTATCTCCTATGTTGCAGCAGTAGGATCATTTGCGACAATGGCAATCACAAAGCACATTACTGCTACAGAAGCACTGATCTAGCTGTTCTTAAAAATACCGCTTTTCAACACTATTTGATTTGAGGCACCTGCAGGCATCCTTCATTGTGAAGGGAGAGGCAGAGGTACCTCCAGAAGGTGACTTGCAGTGCCTATGCTACTGTCCTGACCCAACTCACTTTCTTGAGTAGTCTCCTATCTTGTGCCTGTGATTACTATGCTGAGATTTTTGTGATCAGTTATGCAGGACAAACCAGGGTCTGCAGGCCTATTTGAACCTTTAGTCCCCTTGATACTTGTAAGCCCAGGGTTTTTTCTGCTTGCCTTCCATAGGCGCATAGAGGCTTGCTAGAGCATCTATTTTCTGACATCTCCTACTTGCCCTCAGCCTGGTTTCTGATGATAGAACTCTTCCACACCCAGGGCCACCCTTTTCTTCACATCCTGCTTCA
>NW_010973244.1:3716760-3717159 GCF_000737465.1 Haliaeetus leucocephalus | reverse complement strand
GCCCCCAGGCTCATCTCTGGTGCACCTAGTTTTATCCCTTACCCCCTTCGAACCTAGTTTAAAGCCCTTTCTATGAGCCCTGCCATCTCATGAGCAAGGATTCTCTTACCCCTTTGAGATAGCTGGACACCATCTGTCGCTAGCAGCCCAGTGCTGTGTAAACCTCCCCATGATCAAAAAACCCAAAATTCCACCTATGGCACCAACCTCTGAGCCACTTATTAACCAGGTGTGTTTTCCTGTTCCTTTCAGCGTATTTCCCTGCCACTGAAGGGATTGAGGAAAACACTACCTGTGCTCCTGATCTTTCTACTAATCGTCCCAGTGCCCTGAAATCCCTTTTGATTGCCTTTGGATTCCTCTCTGCAATCTCATCACTGCCAACCTGCACAACCAGCA
>NW_010973244.1:3716381-3716608 GCF_000737465.1 Haliaeetus leucocephalus | reverse complement strand
ATTACCCTCCTTTTTCTTTTTTCAGAGGATGTGAGAATGCGTGGGGCTGCCCGACTGGGCCTAGGCACCTCCCTAGATAGGGCTTCATCTACCCCCGATCTTCACTGGCCTGGTCCTCAAGTTCCAGAGCCCCATACCTGTTGCGTAGGGGCAACTGGGAAGGTGAGGGAGACCGGGAGGGGATTGGCCTGCCTCCCCGAGCAGGGACCTGTATCCATTCCCCTCCA
>NW_010973244.1:3715877-3716371 GCF_000737465.1 Haliaeetus leucocephalus | reverse complement strand
CAGGGGAACCTCCACTTCTTGTGGAGCCTCCATCTGCTGCCTCTGCCTCAGGGATGGTAGGGTGTGGGCCCACCAATCTATCTCCCTCTCACACTCCCTGATACTCCTCAACCTTTCCACTTCCTCCTTCAGCTCTACCACCAGGCTGAGCAGATCACTCACCTGGTCACACCTCACACAAGAGGTATCCCCGCTGCCCTCCATCATCAGTGATAGACTCAGGCACTCCCTGCAGCCAGAGACCTGGACAGCTGCATGTTTACATGGGACCTCTGTCTGCATCGCCACATTTTTCCTAACAATGGCTTTCACCCGAGTGGCAACCATACCTGGGTCTCCCTCTGGGCCGACGCCCACCGCTTGAGTAGCCTTCTCCAGCTGGGAAGAGTGGGGCCTGCACTCCCTGCCTGCACGCCCTGCCTGCGCAAACTCCTGCACCAACTGCTGTGCCACGCCCTTTCTGCCGCGCCATGCTCCTGGTCGCCCGCGCTCCT
>NW_010973244.1:3664322-3715867 GCF_000737465.1 Haliaeetus leucocephalus | reverse complement strand
TAGTTAATATCTGGATATTTCAGGCTTCCCCCTGGAGAACCTTGCATTCACTCACCAAGAATTTACTCACAAATTGGTATCATGCTTGAATGATCAAGGGATGCTTACACCAGGAGTGGCTGTGACTTCTGCTTGAGGTCAGAACCTATTATCTTAATTGATAATTGGAGAACGAGATGTGATTCATATTTAAGTGGACTTATCAGGAAGGTAGTCAGCTTTTCAATTAGCTAGTAACTTCTAAATCACTATGTCAGTGTGAGGGGTATTTATTGCAATGGGTGTGTGTTTTAGTTCCAGCTTTAAGATAATGCTTACACCCTCAGGAAAGAAGCACAGTCTTGCTTCCAGAAATAAACAGGTTTCCCACAGGGAAATCATGAGTGGACTAATTGGGCTTCTATAGTTATCTCATTGCAGTATATGCAACCATAATTATTCACAAATTTGTGTCCGCCTTACCTCCATGATGAAGGAAGTGTGTGTAAATTATTTCTGCACCTGGACTAACTCAGTAAAATATTAAATGAGCTTGTCTGATGCTGATAGATGAAAGTCATTTTACACAGGAAAACAATGCTGATGATTATGAAAGACAGGCTGGTTGAGTTAAGGGCTGATCATGCACAAAGACTGCTGTGAGTTAACAGATCAAATTTACACTTCAGTTCCCTGTTGCACTAGTGTTGCAATTAAAAAATCAGTTGCAGCTTTTTTGGCAGCTGCTTGGGTGACTTCACCAGCTTGTGAGTGGGAGCACTTTTATGGGAACATGGACAAGTCGAAGCCTGTGCTGGTATGTAACATAGCACCTCATATTACTGCATTTTTAACAAATGTCTCAGTGAAGGGTGTACAGTGGACAGCCAAAACACTTTTCCATATATTGTAGTAAGTGCAGTAATTCCCTAGAAAATGTCAAACTTAAAAAATAATTTACCTGCTTACAAAGTCAGTGGTGCTCTGAGCTACCCAGTAGTAAGAAACTATAGTAAGAAACTATATATTTCAATGGATAGAAATGTACAGTTTCCATCTACATTTTCTCTTCAGTCAATATTGTGGCAGGGTAGTGTGAGGCTCTCCGTATGCTAGCAATCCTTATCATATCCACATGTGTGGGATGTTCTTTTGTCGAGCAGCTTTCTAAAGTGCTTCTTCAGTGGGTCCAAGTCATTTCCATTGCTAAGCAGCTTATAGCCATGGGAGATTTCTAAATGTATATATTTAAGCCTTCAACAAGAAAGAAAACAGGTAAAACTCACACATAAGACAAGAATTACAAGATGCTCCCCTTTTAATAATGCTAAGTTCCTCCGACATGGAGATGCTAATGATTTAGATACTTGTTGTATATTGGCTAATGGTTGCTTAATGCCAAAACTAAATTTAAGTAGTGAAAAGTCATTAGACAATACAGTAGAAGATTCTTAACGTCAAATAGAAGTTGCAATCTGGGACAGGCTAAAGATAACTAAAATAAAGCGAATGAGCAGACTGTTAAGGAACCTAACTCATTTATTTACAGGTGTGAGGCTTTTTCCTTAGTTGATCATACTATTAGTGGATGCCTGTACAAAATTAGAAGGAAGTCTGGTGGCATGGGTATTTTTTGGGTAGTGGGTAACACTCTATGATATATGTCTGTTAAAGAAAATAAAAGAAGATATTGTCACAAAGCTGGCTGTCCAGAAACATTGTGGTTAGGGTGAACAGGAAAGCGTTGGGTTGTTCTTGTCGCAGCACAGTGAAAAGCATTAACTACAACCTCCCCTTGACCACATCACAGTTCATGCTTTTGCATGAACTACACCCTCATGCCCTGAAGTTAGTCAAGGTGCTGTATACTTACACAAGTAAAGGTGCAGTACCTGTACGTGGGAGGGATGTTGCAGCTCTTCATGCCAGCTCATATTAACTGCTGAGAATTAATAGAATAGCCTGTCTGTTGCTTCTATATCCATGTAAAGTTATGTCATGTAAGGGATATGTGATTGTGCTGTCTGTTTTTCTTCCAAAATAAGTTTTGAATTGGCTGGCCAATGTATACAAATTTGAAAGAGGGACAGAAGTATCAAAAATAAGAAGGTGCAGTAAGCTTTGTGAATATAGGTAGCTAGTTGAGAGAGAGACTAATGTTCCCGCTAGTTCCTGACCTAGCTTCTCACTGAAATTATAGCATAAGTTTACTACTAGACACCAGAAAACGCATCTTGTGCAAGCACCATGATTGCCAGCCACAAAAATGAGATTTTGGAAGTTTTCTTACTTAAGAGAACCACCAGTGTTGCATGGTTGCCATTTTCCCTCCCCACTCTCCTCTGTAACAGTTAACTACCAGCCCCCCCGCCCTCCCTTTTTTTTTTCTCAAATGTGATACAAGTTCACAGCAATATTGATGAAAGTAAACAAAATGGAGCTGTGATGGCTGACACTCCTTTAAAAAGATGGGATAAGAATCAATGTGTGCTAAGTACAAGTGGATAAGAGGCAGAAGAAAGGAATTGGTTTTTTTTTTAGCTACTAAGCTCTCAGTGCAAAGGTAAAACATAATATCTTTCTTTTTATAGTGAAGTTTTGTGTAACCTGACTAATGGCAAGAAAAAACCCTAACAATTATGTGCATGTTCTCTTTACAAGAGAAAGAAGGAAGAGGCTTCTCTTCAAGAGATGGAGTGGAAAGCTCCCTTTTAAAACCTTTCTAATCTAAAAGAAGACTGACCCATCTTTTAGTGAGTCTCGTATACACTGATTTTTTTTATGGTCTCTGACCTCATTAGTGGTTGCTGGAAATAATTAAAACCCATAGCAGAAGATCATAATGGAAGGTAGGACAAAATAATATAATTGAGTACAATAATGTAGGCTTTTAGATATTGTTGCATATTATTGTACATTATCTGACTTATTCTTCTCCACTGTACAAATGGCTTCCTTAACTAAACTGAACCATGTAGTACAAAAAAAAGAAAAGTGACAATATCCCTGATGATTCTACTGCTTTTCATTCTAATTCTGTGAACAAAAGTGAGAGTTAAAGTTAGGGCACAAAGAATGGAGGGCTGAACCCAGTCCTAGCGTAGGAAATACCCTGATATGGTGTGCACTGTTGTGCATCTGTAGTTTAACTAAAAATGAGTATGCCTTCCTAGGAGGTAAGTGAGCTGTACTGGTTTTGTGTGGCAAGGTTTTGGTAGCAGGGGGGGGTTACAGGGGTGGCTTCAGTGAGAAGCTGCTGGAAGCTTCCCCTGTGTTTGAGAGAGCCCATACCAGCCGGCTCTAAGATGGACCCACCGCCAGCCAAGGCTGAGCCAATCAGCGATAGTGGTAACACCTCTGTGATAACATTTTTAAGAAGGAAAAAAGTTGGGACGGGGAGAAAACAGCCACCAGAGAGAGGAGTGAGAACATGTAAGAGAAACAAGCCTGCGGACACCAAGGTCAGTGCAGAAGGAGGGGGAGGAGATGCTCCAGGCGCCGGAGCAGAGATTCCCCTGCAGCCCCTGGTGAAGACCCTGGTGAGGCAGGCTGTCCCCTAGCATCCCAGGGAGGTCCACGGTGGAGCAGATATCCACCTGCAGCCCATGGAAGGCCCCACACCAGAGCGGGTGGATGCCTGAAGGAGGCTGTAACCCCATGGGAAGCCCACCCTGGAGCAGGCTCCTGGCAGGACCTGCAGATCTGTGGAGAGTGGAGCCCATGCTGGAGCAGGTTTTCTGGCAGGACTTGTGACCCCATGGGGGACCCACGCTGGAGCAGTGTGCTCCTGAAGGACTGCACACCGTGGAAAGGACCCACGCTGGAGCAGTTTGTGAAGAACTGCAGCCTGTGGGAAGGACCCACGCTGGAGAAGCTCGTGGAGGACTGTCTCCTGTGTGTGGGACCCCATGCTGGAGCAGGGGAAGAGCGTGATGAGTCCTGCCCCTGAGGAGGATGAAGCAGCAGAAATAACATGTGATGAACTGACCCCAACCCCCATTCCCTGTCCCCCTGCGCTGCTGGGGGAGGGTAGGTAGAGAATCCAGGAGTGAATTTGTGTCCGGGAAGAAGGGATGGGTGGAGGGAAGGTGTTCTGAGATTTGGTTTTATTTCTCATTACCTTACTCTGGTTGATTTGTAATAAATTGAGTTAATTTTCCCCAAGTTGAGTCTGTTTTGCCCATGACAGTAATTGGTGAGTGATCTCTCCCTGTCCTTATCTGGACCCACGAGCCCTTTGTTATATTTTCTCTCCCCTGTCCAGCTGAGGCAGGGGGAGTGATAGAATGGCTTTGGTGGGCACCTGGCGTCCAGCCAGGGTCAACCCACCACATTAGCTTTTCTTCTTTTTTTTTATGGGGAAAAAAAAAAAATCCATGTGAAATCTTGAAAGAAGTGTTTTATTCCAGTTTCTTCTAGTGAACTATCTAGTAGGCGTAGTAGAAAGTCTGGGAAGTGCTTACTCTTTGTCTCAGTCTTTTGTACTAGTGTTCATTCTGAGGGTGGAATTTTCTTCTGGGGATCCAGGTGAGATTCCAGGGATGACTAGGGGTTTGGCTATAAAAGGAGAGAGTGCTTGTGTGATATCTGAAGAACTCTATTCAAACATTTATTAATTGCCTGTATATATAAAAATCAAGCCAGCATAATGTGATTCTATGATTGTATGCGTAACGGAGATCGCTCCTTTGGTGCCCATTTGATGGGCAGCGCCTTAAAATTTGCTATTGCTCACTGGAGTGTTGCAGATAAGACATTTTTTTATAACACCTCTTGGCTCACTTTCACTGTCCTCTCTTATTTTAAATGTGTTCTAGCACTTCCAGTCAGTGGCTGAATTTGGCAGAACCTGTATCAGTGTGCCGTCAGATAGTATACTGCACTCACAAAAGGAAGTGGTTGTGCTCACTTTGACCCCTCAGAGCTATAGAGCAAGAAGGAATGGGACTCTGCCTGGATTTCCTGATGTTCATGCTTTGAATGAAGATGGCTTTGTGCCTTTTTTTTTTTTTTTACATGAAGCTTTGTATAAAACCTCAGATAACAAAACAAAGAGGTAGCAGAAAATCACTCTACTAATTCACTCCACTCTGCTTATAAAAAAACATCCCCTCAAGCTGTAGATCTCAGGCAAGGCAGTGAATGAGTAGATGCTCTGTGGGATGATTTCTGAAGATTGTCAAGTGCTGATCAGTGAGGGAAGTGACTTGTGGAGTTGAGTGTTTTGCATTGCTAATGCTGTGTACCTCTCTTTACTCTGACCTTGCTGGCAGCCAAACCTAGAAAGACCTCTTATCTTTCCTTCTCCTCCTTCAGTCTCCATTGTGAGTCTTCCCCACTTAAAATGATAATAGATTTTATTCCCCTGTTGAGGACTGGGGTTTGAATCTATTGAAGGCAGCTACAGCTGGAAATTTAACCTCTAAAGGAGTCTTGATTCCCATGGGGGTGGCAAAGCTGTGCGTCCCTAACAGGTATCGTAGACCACCAGTATGTGTGCAGTAATAAGGCTGTAGCTCCTGAGGGAGAAGAGAATAATCCCTTTAATGTGTCCACCTTTTCCTGACAGAGTGGTGTAAACCAGGCAGCAATGAGGCCGGAATTAAGCAGTAAGTAGCTAATGCCATGACTGAAAGAGTATTGTATTAGCCTACTAGTTCTCAGAAAGGTGGTATGTGCCACCAAATACTAGAAACATTACTGAACCATTGGAGGAAATCATCTGCTTATAGTGACTGTATATATGGTGATAGAGAAACTGTCCAGGGAGGTGGTAGTAGATGTAGGTTTCATGGAAGGTTCTTTTTAGACTCACTGTCTTAATGTCTGCAAAGTTGCTACTTTGCAATATAGTAATTTTATCAAAGTTACCAAGATATTATCACAGCTTCCAGAGTCAAAACCATAGGAGAACTTATGAAATAAAAACTGGTTTGCATCTTAACCTCTCTTCATAGAGAGTAAATGGAGTTGCTACAGCATTGTAAATTTTCAGTCAAGAATTATTTTTTTTTCCACTAAGACTCACCTACAGCATTTTACCTGGAGTGAAGAGAGGATCTGAAAGTGGGGTATAAATTAATCAAATGCCCCTCTTCTCTGGCAATGTAGAAGAGACCTTAGGCAGAGCAGTGATGAGGGTGTTTGTGTAAATGCAACTGCTTTTCAAATACCTTCGTTTAGCTTATGTACATTTTATGTACGTAAGTGAATAATGAATGTATGTTAAGTGTTATCATTGAATAGACTGGGACTCACAAGAATGACAAGACCTAGATCTGCAATGAGTAAACTCTTTTGAAATAAATCCATGGGTTGAAGGAGAGAAATGGGGGGGGGAAGTTGTAAGGTCAAAGTATAGTAGTGCAAGAATGACTAATGCTAATTCTTTCTGCTTATTCTAGCAACTGAAGTGGCTAGCAGAACATAAACTCTGTTGTGCTGATCTTACTTCATTTGGTTTCTGGATAGCTGTATCATCACAGACACACAATTTTGGTAGCAGCACATAACATCTTAGTAATTATTCACTAATGTTATTGAGTAGTGGGGGCTGTTAGTGTTCCTAAAACAGTAAGAGAAAGCAGACCTCAGAAATGGATGCTTAATATGCAGAATATCAGAATGTGCATTCATACATAAATTAATCATATTTTGTGCCAAACGTGGGACTACGCTCTGTCTACTGAACATACATAAAGCTCACCACTTCTAGCCATTTTTATCTACCATCACTTTTTGTGGGCCATCTACATAAAGTTGACTATGAAATACAAATTCCACTAATTGCAGTAATACTGAGTTCTCTGTGTTTTCTGTGGCTTAAGGAGGTGATTTATGCCTTTGTGGTTTAAGGAAGCTAAATATCTCAGCAGTGCAGTGGATATTTGTGTACATAGTGCCTATTAAAGTTCATGGGAGTTTCCAAACTCATCTTCAGCACATAAATTGATGGAGCGAGTTGTAGAGTGTGCTAATATCCTATTGCTTCCACTTATGTTGTACTCTTCATGGGAACATCTTAATGGCTGTACAAAAGGACTACATCACAACTAGCTATATAAAAAGCCAGTGATGAATAAATGAGTAAGTAGATTTAATAGAAATGTAGTGAGTGACTCAGCCAATCTGATTTGTGTGGGAAGCAAGTTTAATAGATCTAAGATAAAGTATTTCTGGTTCCCAGATGTGGCATGAGCTCAAACGGTCAATTCTGCAGCAAAAGCAACATAGAATAAATGGAGTAAGAATTTTTTTTTAATGTTTCTCATGTGACAAAAGGCAAGTATGCAGATTCTCATTGTAATAGAAGCAAAAGAATAGACACTTCTTCATCCCAGTCCCAGCTTAAGTATATGGGCAGACTGAATGCATAGTAACATGAGGAAATATAAGGATTCATGGGAAAACTGTGCAGTGCAACCTACAGCAGCAAACAGAAAGGAGAGCTTTTCTCTTCTAGAGCTAGTGGCTAAGGTTTTCAGCCAGACACTAAATAAGTAAGTAAATCCTAACTAGCTATGTAATAAAATAATGATAAGTGCAGTAATTATAAGGAATAATTAAATCAATTCAAACCTCCTAATTTGTGCCAAGCACTAAATTTTAATTATAGCAACATATGAATCTTCATAGTGTAAATAGACAGCATGGCAAAATTAAGGCAAACATTTATACTCAGACTGGGACAGTGCATTTCTTTGTTAATGTCTATTTCCAGGATTAGATCTAGATTATATAATCCAGATTGCTTGAATGCTTTAATTCTAAACTATCTTCCATTTGCTTCTATTTTCCATAATTCTCTCAGCAGAATCTTTTAGGGTCTTTTGTCACTGCATGATGATGTTTTAAAAAAAAATTTGATCAGAAGCTTTCAGTAGGATCGGAAATATATGGAGCATGAGCAACAAAAAGGCATATTCCTCTTTGTCCCCAGATGGCAATGTTCTAGGAATTTCTGATGCAAGGAGAGTTCAGATTTGGCGGTGTTGGGAATATGTTTCAGAGCATACAGAGAACAGTGTGTTTGGGTTTGGGGGATCATGCTTTAGCTGAGCTGTATTCCTGAAGAGTTTAATCTAGGAATAGTACATTTTCTACGTGCAAAGTAACCAACATGTCCAGTGCTGTTAATGAAGAGTTAATTCCAAAGAAACCTTCAGTTCCGTCATCGTGAAGACAATTGGCAATTTCTTACCTGAAACTGGACATAGGATTGAAACGTGGGAGCATATTGGAGGAACTGCCCTTCTGCCTAATGTCAGGAACACATAAGGAGGTATCAGTTCTTGGAGCTGACTTTGCTGTTCATCTTTTGGGTGCAAGTGTTGCCAGCGTGTAGAGGCTGGGTAGCAAGAAGCAGGACTCTCTGCAGTCTGCTGTCACAGATGTTGGCCTTGGATGTGTAGCATCACTGACTGTTTCTAAGATCCAAGTGGATGTATGATACTGAGGGAACCTAAAATTTGGTTTCTTCTTTAATGTCCTTTTTTTTTGAGAGACTATCAAAATGGGTGTATAAAATTATCAGAGAAGAAGGGGTGGGGTAAAGAGTAGAAATCATCAGCAATAAAATCTGGAAAGTTACAGAGACTGTTATTCAAGCCAGCCATCTGTCTCTAAGGCAGCTCCAATGCACAAAAAAGCCTGTCTTTGAGGATTTGGATGTTTTTCTCGCAGTACTGAGGACAAAAGCAGAACTCAAATGTGCTTGCTAGTACATGCAGCACCCCCCCCCCCCCCCCCCCCCATCAAGACTGTCTATCCTCAAGGACAAAAACAGGGCCAAACATGGAAGAAACACTCTTCTGGAAAAGCTTGCATCTTAAAGGCTGCCTGTCCTCAGATAGAGAAACATATTTAATGGTAGGAGCAGAAGGCTGTTTGCGGAAAAGAAACTGGGTCTGAGATTAAAACAGGGGCCTGGGGGAATTCACTGTGTTTGAAGAGCAGCCGGAGCAAACAGGCTGCAAAGCTGCATTTGTCTTGTTAAGCACACACAGACCTTCCACCATGAGATGCCTTGAGAGCTTGAAATGCTGTGGTGTTAGCATGAGGTTGAATCTGTATATAATTAGCATGTATTGGTACCACTGGTTAACAGTAACAGCTGAATCTTTAGCTGACATCTTGTCTTGTTTTGTCCGGCTCACATATATGTTGTTCCTAAATTATCAGCCTCTGCATTAGTTGTCTTACTGTCTGTCATGTAGTCCTATTGAAAAGAAAAATTTATTTGGGGTGCAAACATGCTGACTTCTCATGGTGGGTCGGGAGACATTTCATGACCACTGCCTTTGGATGTAAAAGCATATATAGCCTGTTGGAAGCTTGTTCTTCAAATTGTTTCTTCCCCTCCCCAACGCCGCCCAGTAAGAATCCTTGAATGACAGTACCTGCTATGAAGGTTTGAGTGCTAACTTTTCCCCAGCTACTCCCCTGTGTATCTGTCCTTGAATTGCTGTGGTTTGAAAGAACTAAAGGCAGTGAAGCATATGCTGAAGGTGCAAGTCCCACAGAGAATATTTTCTTCATACTTTTTAATACATATCTGTTACCATGTAAACCAATTTTTCTAGCTGGACACAGTATAAAAATTGATAGTGCAGTATTGTGTTCTTCAATTTTGAGCAATAAGAAGACTGGTTGCCCTGTTTCTCCGCAAGAGCTTCTTCAGCTTTAGATGCCAACTCTGTCTTCCTCCTCTTCCCCTCTCCCCTCAGCCTGGCTTAAAATCCATGTAATTCAGCAACTTGTGTTAATACCTCATGCAAAAAAAAAGGCCACCCTGTATTTCATAAAAAGTAAGGAAACAAAATCTGCAACATGCCTATGGGCTACCTTCACTTCAGATATGAAGAGCAAGAGAGTGAAAAAAATGCCACTGTCTTGATCAGTAATTTAGGTGGATAGTATCTTGAAGAATATCAGTGGATACTAAGTGCTTTGACGACTGGGACAGAAGAGCCCCAGCTTTAAGCACCAAGTATTGGCTTTCACTTAGAAAACCGTAGGTCTCTCTAGTGTTGATTAGAGAAGATTAGTACCTATCAAGAAATTATTAATAGTGAGCTTTGGGTTGAGTGTCATTTAAAAAAAAATATATAGGGGCAAGGGAAAGGTTTCATTAGCAATAAGAGATTATTACAGGCAGCCAGTTTTGAGAAAAAGAGCTTCGTTTAACAGCAGTGCCTCAGCCTCTTCTATAATCGGGCTATGTTTGCTTTCTAGTTCCCCACTTACTTCTGCTCCCTTATCAATCTAAGTCCCTCCTGAAACTTTCTGCACATGCTCTTGTTGCTAATATCATATATCAGGAAGGAAATATATGCTTTTAAAACTTTCTGCCCTATTTTAATCTATTTCTCAAGGACCCACAGAAATCCTAGTAAATCCTAATCCATAGAAATTACTAATAAATCACAAGGTAATTGTGGTGACTGTCTGTATGCTAATACTGTTTTTTAAATCAACTGGCAGAGCTGAATGATGACTGATAAAACCTTTTGGTGTGGTGGGAAGATTGTAGTTGTATGTGATGCTCTCTTGCAGAGCAAGCGTAGCTTTGGCTATTAACAAACCTCCTTGGGCTGTGGTCTCACAGACCTCTCTGCAGGCTTCTCCTTTTCCTTCTTTATGCCCATTCTGCAACACTGATGGGAGTCTGATGGCTCCTGGTTTCTGCTCAGGATTTCTGTTGTAGATCTGGTGAAGGCACAGGCATCAGAAGTCCTGAGGGCATGGTAGCACAGAAGAAGTATAGTATGACTTAATTTGTAGTAAGTGGTATGTGTCATTTTTATGCTGTCAAGGGATGTGCCTTGGGGGTGATGTGTTTTTCTTCTCATCACTGTGTGAAGTAAAGATGTTAATTGCTGAGACAGTCTCAAGTATCTGTTTTCCTTCCTCCAGCAGAGTTTCATATTTCCATGGAGCTAGCTGGCTGTGTCTGAAGTTTCGCTTTCACTTGCAGCTAAGGATGAATTTGTTGGGCTTTTTTTTCTTAAACATTTGAGATTTAAGTTTTTAAGGTGAAAGTAAATATGCATGGAGGCTAGGTGAGTGTGAGGAGAAAAGCCATATCAGTTACTTCTAAAGCTTGGCTGCCAGTTTTTCCTCAACTGACTAAACTTCAAAAGGAGGTTGAGGAGGTTGCATATTTCTGCCACAGCCTTCTTCCCATACTTTTCAGCACTTTGCAAGGAGGCAGTTTTACTAGTGGTCAAAGCAGTATGCTTTTTGCTGAGGAAGATAAATCAAACTGCTTCTACTTTATCTCCCCAGGATTTGTGGGGGGTTTGTTTGGGGGGTTTGTTTGTTTGCTTGTTTTTAAAGTGAAGCTAGAAAGCAGCTTGACTGTTGCCGTAGGTCTGAGGAGAATGAAGCACCACCTTTGCGCCTTTGAGAACAGTAGATCTGCAGTGCTATTGCTGTGCAATGATCAAAAGGAGGAGAGAAGCAAAAGCAGCGGGAGCAGCAAGTGAAAAATGACTTTTGGATTTCAAAATAAGCTTGTAGCAAATAGGAGGATAGGGTTTTGAATTGAAGGATTTTCAAAATAGCAAAAAGATCTTCCAGCTTCTATATTTGCTATTTCTATGGTGTTGGCCTTGGGCAGCTGCATTCCTGGAGCTGCCTGATAACAGCTCAGAGCTGTGCATGGCTGGATCAATAAGGCGTATCCAGTAGTGTCTGAAACCTGTAAATGAAGCATTTTCACCTTTTCTTTATCATGCTTTCTTTTCAGACATGTTATTGTCCACTGCGGCAGCATGTCATGAAACTTGGGAGCACACGGGGTGTGCTGAGAGGCTAAGTTAGGCCATGTTGTAACAACATGTAAAAGCCTGATGTGAAAACCTCTGGGATTTCTCTGAAGAAGAGAATTTCCCAGGTATGGCTGGCATAGGAGGGGATGGGAGTTGTAAAAGCAACCTTTTTTCTCTTTTTGTCTTTGTTTTCCTTCCCACAGCCCTCCATTTCCAGAAGGGAACAAGAAAATAGTTGTCGTTCCCTGGGTTTGCAGCTCTGTTTCACTCTCATGTGTCCTGCGCAAGATGGCAAGGAAGGTGTCACAGAACAGCCAGAACCTGCTCTGGTTTGGGTAGCTATGGATTCGGGGACACTGAGGAGGAAGGGAAGTAAAGTTCTGCAGCCATTTGTCATTCAGATGGTAGGAGGGTGGTAATGTGCAAGGTCTATTTCTGATTGTCTCAGGCAAAGCCCTACTGACCCTTCATGCATTTGCCTGACAAGCCAAACCAGAAATTCTCCATGCAGAGCGCTACGAGATGCATAGTCCTTGCATATCTGAGGTAGTTAAGGGATGATGAGACTGAATATGGCAGTGGTCCCTCAGTGGCTCTACCTCTCACCTTGAAGACAGGACTAAGCAGGTATGCAGCTTGTTTTCAGGGTGACCTAGCAATTTGGTTTAAGCAGCCACCACTGCTTTATTTTGCAGCTGGGGGAGCGTATGACTGTGGCAGCACAGTCAGTATATGTGTAGTATGATATCACTTTAACACAGGAGCAACACTGAAGCTGCTGTGGCTGACAGGTAGAAACCTGAAGTGCGAAAGAAGCAGCTGAATCTCTTCCTCTTCCTGACAGCTGCCTCAGGATACGACAGAACGAAATGAGAACTGGAATCTGTTCAGCCCCTTTTCTGTGCTGCGTGTGGTGCAGTGTTAATCCTTTACAAGTTTCTGGCCAATGAGGACTTGTTTATGGCACGGTATATATTAAAGTCTTTTGCGTACGTGTCATTTCAGGGATAATATTACTACATAACGCTGCATAGTAAATAACAATCTTTCATTTGTTATTACAATTTAGGATAGCAATTTAAGTACTTTGAATTGGGTGGAGAAGAAAAGGTCAAGGTGTGAAATGACTTCCTTGGAGTCACGCAGGCAACACAGCTGTAGAAAAGCAGAGAATTGTACCTCAGTACTCTCAGTTTCATTTTCATGCTGCAAAAGCAAGCTCATCATTCTTCATCTTCAGATATTTTTTAGCAAGTATGGCTTGTCTAGTAGGGCTTTGAGAGAAATGTGTATATTCTTCCCTCTTATGACAGGTTGTGCACAAACACACAACCTAGCTCTCACCAGGCTCTGTTTGCACCCGTCTTGTTTGTAATATATTAGATTTCCTTTGATTCTTACCCTGGTGAAATGGTGAGAATGAAAACAGTGGTTTTGGTTTACATCTTGACTTTTTTTTATTATTATTATTTCTTAGATAGGTGCTGCTCTTATATTTATTGTGACCAGCAAGGTCTGCAAATACTTTTATTTTGCAGAAGTTCACTGGAGATAGTGAAAATTAATGTCCGAGTTGTCACTTCATTGTTTTCCACAAGGCAAAACTCCCTCTTCTCTGAGGGTCTTTGCCCAACAAAAAATGTCATTAATCTTTTATTTATTGTACCTCTTGATTCAGAGCATTGGTTAAGCATCCACACTTCTTTAAATGTCTGCCTTGGAATTTATGTACTATATATAATGGCAGCATAGCCACATGATGTTCTGTACCAATAGGGCTATTTTTAACACGCTTTCCTGAATGATTTCTTATCATCATCTTCCATTTACCTTTGTCTTGGTTACAGCCTGTTAATGATGAAGGGAGCTGATTTGGGTGAAAGTTCACTATTAACTTAATTATCTTTTATTCATGTACACTGCATTACTGCAGTAAATGCTGATTGTTACCTCAGTCTTTTTCTTACACCAAGTTCTGCATTTGCACTGCAAGTTGCCTGCTAAAAATGTGCCAAGGTTTTTTTGGTTTGTTCTAAATATACTGACTACAGGATTCATGACTGACTGTCGATCCTTTAGAAGTTACAGTGTGGAGTTGCAATATTGGTATTAGAGTGAGAAAAGGGCTGCGGTTGAATGGATGTTTCTAGCTGAGGTTTCCTACCTCCTGTATTCCTTGTGCGTGACCCTTGGCATAGGAGACTTTCACATGTACCATCACTTTCTGCTGGAATCCCAAAAGGCTCTTGTTTAGAAGCCTAATTAAGATTTCAGTGCATAGATGAATGGCAGTGTGATTCCTTCTCATCCCATGGTGTTGAGCACCAGCATGTTGTTACCTGTTTATCTCAGCTTTGACCTCTGTGGACAGAAGGTGCACACACTAGGTCTAAAGCTGGTCAGAGTGTACCTCTTTTCCTTTGTGGAAAAAAACCCCACAGATCTTAATTTTTGCTTTTATTCGAAATCCTAAGTGCTACACAAAGCCAACTTCCATGTTTTCATCCAAGTCGTGCTGCTTTGCCTCCCCACCTCAGCAGGAAGAAGTGGCTTCCTTGACTCACGCTGTGATTTGTACTTGTGCTTCTGAGGAGCCTGACCTGACTGTGCTCGAGTGCTTCAGCCTGAAAGATTGACCTGGACTGCAAGTGCTTGAGAATCCTGCATTTATTTATCCTCTTATGCCGTTGTCACAGTTGGCTTTAATTTCTTACACAAAAGTTAACTTGAAGTAAGTTTACCGGGTTGTACTGTCTGTGCCGTAGCTTATGTTGTACTCATCATAAGAGCAGCCTTCATTCAAATGTGCATCGATGTTGCATGTCCCTGTTTCTCAGTGTTACCTGCAGCTATGAAAAAACAGAGCACCAGGGTATGCTATGAAATGACCTCAGAAAGGGCTTTGGAAATGACAGCCTGGCACGAAGTTTCTAAACCCGTATTTGAGAACTTAAGTACTTACACTTTGCTAGCAGCAGAGAATACTCTGGCTCTGTTAGGCTTGGCTGGTTCTCAGAGCAGTCCTCCTCTGATAAGTTGTTTCAGGTGTGAAATTAATGTTTATAATCTGAGAGCGTTGCTTTAAAACAGTTTTTATTACACCTGTACATATTTTTAGCATGCAACTCTGAATGTTGCGTGACCAACCTTTTTGCTTCTCAAGTGTCTTTTATAAATCACAGCATATTGATATACTGTCACATCAATAAATTAAGTTAAGGGACTAACCTAAACAAATGCCAAAATCATTAGCAGTTAATTAACCTTCTGTACTTCTCTCCAAATTGACTTCGGTTTAATTGACGACATGGGCTCAGTTCACTTGCTCTGTGCTCATACAAACAAACAAAACGAACATGACACAAAATTGAATTGGGAAGGGGAAAAGGGAAAGCAAGAAAAAGAATGGAAAAGACGTGCGAACACATCTCCATCACAGAGTACCAGCAGCAAAATATTAACTGTGTGGTTGCAGCAGCAGAACTGGGAAAGGATGGGTGATGCTTAGGACCTTGCTGTGCTGCTCTTGCCCCTGGCACTCAGTAAGAATACCCTGTTGGGCTGGGTGGCAAAGGTTTCAGCTTACTAGGGTTTGTTGGGGGGGTGGGGTGGGGTGTTTGGTTTTTGGTTGGTTGGTTGGTTTTGTGGTGGGTTGTTTGTTTTTTTTTTTACCACCCCCAGTTTCCTAAACAGGCATGATAGCTCATAAAAAACCACCTGCTTTTAAGTCAGCGAGACGCTCTTGGAGCTATGTTCATTGATGTGTTTTGATTGAACTTAATAACAGATGTTCTATTCTTATCATTCTTCCTTGTTTCCAAGTTACAAACGGGAAGAGCGTAGTTCATCTAAGCTTGCTGGAGAGCATGAAAATGACTTCCCGTTGCTTCTCTGGCATGATCTTAATTTAAGATGGCACTTGTTTGATGTATATGGCGAAGCGTGAAATCAGTTGTGCTTGCTTAGGTACTAGAGTATTTTGTGCCCTCATCCGGGAACCTGTGTCGGGTATTCAGCCTCTGTGCCTGCGTCCTCTGGGCAGTGTGTTAGGTTACGGACCACAGAGGAGGTTTGTACTTACACCCTGCCGGGGAGGCTTCCACGAGGCTCTGCATCTGTGGAGGCATTACTGGTGTGAATGATTTTCAAGATCTGACCTGAATTTGACTTTGTGGTGGTGGCATATTGGTAATGCTTCACTGCCTTTCGCTCCCCCCCGGAGCTGTGCACCTTTAACCCAGTCCTGCTACCTTGCTTCATGGAGAAATGTCTGTTGCTTTGGTGAAAGCACAGTGCCCTGATGGTGGCTGCTCTGTGTGGGATGCTCTTCGGACTGATGGATTAATGTACTTTTTAAGAACATTGAAAGAAGCTTGATGAGTTTAACCACCCTACTGAATATGTATGATTCAAAAGTATTTGTCAGAAACATTGTTGAAAGAGCAGAACTTTCACTTGAGAGCTTTTTTTCCCCCCCTTGTTTTACTACCTCATAAATAAATATTGCTATACTAATGGTCTTCAAATGGTTTAGCGTAACCTATTACCTTGAATTTTACAGTTAATATCAAGTTCCGTATACCTAAAATATTAACCAAAAATTTCTGAAACAGCATTTGCTGTTGAAAAGGTACTGTGTTGACAATAAATGTTGTTTTTCTGCTTCCAAAGGAAGTTTACATAAATTAGGTTTTGTCTCTTGTTAGAAAAAATGCTAAAAATATTTTCCTTTAACTTGCTAGTGTATTTACAATGTTAATATGCATAGAATCAATTTTTATGTATGTATACAAATAAAAAGTGCAGAGCTTGGTGTTTTGTTTGTTTGTTTGTTTGTTTGAAGGCAGTCCCTAGCAATTCTAGTAGATTCAAAAGACTTATCCTCCCAAAGAAGGGGATAATGGAATAAAAGTAGCAGATCCTGCTATAGACTATAATAAAATACAGTATGCTTGTAGATCTATATGAGCTGTGAAAGAATAATTTCCATTTTCTTTCACTTTGAAAGTAATTTGTGACTGTTAAACTTGTCTGGATTATCCTGTTTCTTCTGGAAATGGTCTTAAATAAAGTTCTGCTTGATCTAGTTTTGTTAAAAATTATTTAATATATGTATTTTTCTATTTTCTACCCTCAGATGCTTGTCTTGAGTTTAATGACTTGGAAGCTGCAGAGGAAATTGTACATTTAAAACCCACAAGAAATAACATGTTAAAGCTGTATATTTAAATCCATAGGAAATAGGCTTGTCCTGTGACTGTGCTAATAAGAAAATTTTATGTATATAAATGTGCACACAGAGCTTCTCCCACTTTACTTATTTCTCCTTGCTTCTTTCCTCATCCCCTTTTCTAAGTTGAGCACTCCTTGAGGGAGTTTGCTTTGAATGTACTGCAGAGCTTCTGGGAAATGGATTTGTGTGTTAATTTTTTGTGGGTTTTAAGTTTGCTGATAACTTTTTCCTTCTGTGATCAGATTTCCTTTTATTAGTTAATGCTGACTTTGCTGCATTTGGACTGCATTCTCTGTCGCTCTTGATGAGTAGCAAAGTTACAACCACCATAAATGGAGAGAGCATGGAGGAGGAGGTGGAGTAAACAATTTATTTTCATGTGTTTGGGATTACCACATAACTCTTAAATGGCAGAGGAAAGTGGAGTTTAATGGTCAGCCTTAAGTTAGAGAGGGAAAAAAAACCCAAACAAAAATAAAATTATTTACTTAAGCTTCCTCTGTGTCTGTATTACTGTCATTCTTGGTTCAGACTAATGATTAAATGATGCCTTTTTATTTATTCAGATTTGATTAGTAGGAGAGGGATTTAAATATGTATTTTTCTTCTACATTTACAGTAGCTTGGCAAGAGATATTCAAGGTGAGCTGAATATTAGATAGTAAAAAAGGAGATTGGGAGACATCCCTCTGAAAATGAGGAGTGCAAGACGGTTTACACGTAGGTAATCTGAGGCTTGCAACATAATTGTGTTTGAATGGGGAGAAGGTGGGAACAGATGAATTTGGCTCCTCCTTTATCCAGTCATGTCCTGTGACTTGGTCCAAATAACAAACTGTATAGCTTAGCTTATCAGAAGAAACTGGAAATTTTGGTTAAAGTTTGATTCTGGCTATCTCCCGGATATTACTGTTTCACTTTGCACTGAAGACACTAAATGTATCCTTTAGTCTGTTTTTCATT
The DNA here is from genome assembly GCF_000737465.1 of Haliaeetus leucocephalus. Classification (NCBI taxonomy): domain Eukaryota; kingdom Metazoa; phylum Chordata; class Aves; order Accipitriformes; family Accipitridae; genus Haliaeetus; species Haliaeetus leucocephalus. Next base: position 3,697,921 of record NW_010973244.1, on the reverse strand, counting down.
ACTCATATTAAGTTGAAAAGCGAAGGAAAGTTTCTCTAAGAAAATTTAGGTCAAACATTTTTATTTTCTAATTGTTTTCAATGTTATAATAACATGCTTGTTTTAAAAGTATTTTACTTATCCAACTCTCCTGAACCTGTGGTGCAGCATCATTATGATGTGGTTTAAAGACTGAAAAGAAATGGCTCAGTCTCTAATATCTCAAAAATGCTTGTTCTGAAGCAGTGATTTCTGGTGCTTCTCTACTTCTGGCTCACGGGGCCATTTATGTAGCCTAGTTATGACACCAAATTTTACAGTTCTGTGAGAAAAGCATTTGATTTGAGTTAATATTGAGTAAAAGGAGTATATGCTTGCTGGGAAGAATAGTGGATATGTGCAGAAGGCGCAGCTGAAGTAACTGATCTCAATTGAATATAAATAATGTAAAAACCTCACTAAAGAAGATACCATGGATGATACTGAAGACCACACTTTGATCTTCATATTGTCAAGGGCATAGCAGCTTTTTGATACAGATGATGTACTCCCACAAACAGAGCTGAGATGAAAGATTTCTTTTTTTTTAATGTATATTTTAAGGTGATTCGGTGAAAACAGAGAAATTATGGTTCAGCAGCCTCTTGTACCTTGCTTGCCCTTCTGAATTTTATTAACATGGCTTTTCAGGCTTGGCAGATATCTTGGAGTTACATGTTTATGGACTTTTCAGCTGTCTTTTCACTGTTGGTTTGAGTGTTCTGTCTTCGATAACACTCCTTTGGATTTCATTGAGATAACAAATGGCTCAAAATTGAGGGCTGATGATGTACAGTATGAACACAGAATCCATGCGTGGCTCTCGGTGGTGGGCTTTTAAATAGCTGTAGCTGTATGGATTCACATCAGCTGAAGCTGAAACTTTCCTGTTCTAATGGTAGGACACCTTAGAAGGTGGAGACAACTTACTCGTAGGAGAATTACATTTAACACAGCACTGCTCATTTTATTATGGACCTCCAGTCAGGTCGGGACATGGGCTAAGCTAGTATGAACCATGTCACAGGAGCGTTAAAGGTCTGTTGGTCACTCACAAGGCGCACTTCTGCTATTACAGCAATTGCGGTAACAAAATCTAGTTTTGCTTTTAGGGCTGCTTTGTGTTTGATAGCTTAAAACTTCAACCATTTTTAAAACAGTCCATGCAACTATACAAAAGAGGAGAATAAAACTATTTAAAATGACAAAACTACTAAAAAGACGAGTTTAATGTTGCCACACAGTAGTAAATACAGGAAGGAAACCTAGGTGGAAATATAACATGCTTTAATACTCCAAGCAACAGAAATATTTCAAGTGTACTGAATATATTGCATGTTTTGAGCAGTGATCCTTTCTTTCTCATTGCACACGTTATACTCTCCTTTTTTTCTTACATTGTGATTGAATTCCCTAAATTCCCACAAACATTTCTTTAAGAAAAGTCATGCCTTTTAAAACAGAAGCATTCAGTTTGAAAATAGTTTCTGATTTTACTACTAAATATGTTTTCAAAACAATTTCCCTGAAACTTGTCTATCAAAGGGATATTGCAAGCAATACATTCCTGTTATGTATACAAAAGCCCATTACTTAAATCCAAGGAAAATCAAATTTTAACAAGCCATGCAATTCTATCATCGTTTTCAAAAAATATGAAGACAGTCAAAATCTGAGTTTTAAATAAAATTGGTGCCTGTTTGGACTGTGATCACTAACTTGATGTTATGCTTTATGTCAAGTAAAACCTTTTACAACCTTACTCTTTCCTGACTGCGGTCTGCAGGATTTTCTTTCCTTCTCTAAAGCTGCTTCACAGTGCAGGTATATAAGCTGCTGTTGTGTCTCCCCTGGTTCAGGCAGTGTTTTCAGAGTTTGGGCTTGACTTCTGCCTCTTAAGATGGACGTAGCAGTGAAGTGTCCCTTTCCCCAAGCCTGAGCTGACCCCTGGTGTGGCTGCACACCTTCCTCGGGTCACGGACCAAGTAATCCTGGGGAAAACTCGCAGGGATAGACCACGGAGCCTGTCACCTCCTGCCTAGCTGATCAGTCACAGTCACGGGAGGCTGGGTCCACTGGGTCCAGGCCACAGCAAAGTACATAATCTTGGCACCTTTTTTTCTGATCACAGCAGATCACAGCTCAGGATCTTTGCTGAGCTGGTAAACGAGGAGAGGTCTTGCGTGCATAGAGGAGCAGAAGGAGGTGATGACTTTCTTCCCCAGAGGTTGTATTTTATTAGATATGGTACAGACATAAGTAAGAGAGAGCTGCTGCATTAGGGACTGGCGTTAGCAACCTACAGGTTGCTTCCAGTGGGTATTGTGTGTTTTGTAGATATTAAGTTATCCATTTTCTCTCTGCTTTGTCTGTCTTGTTTTTATTACGGTAGTGCCTAGAGAGGGCCTACAATGTACCAGTCACTCTAAGTACAAAAACTCTTAGACCTAGTCCTGTTTGTATTAAATTTAAAAAAAGAGAGAGAGAGAGAGACTGACGTATGACAAGAGGAAAAGATGTAGTAAGGTACCTTGCTTGCCTGATGCCCCGCAGTGCCCTGATGCATATGTAACCGCAGTGCTTGTTCAGCTGCCGAATCTGCTGTGGCTTCTGTGAATTGCCTGTGCAAGGGCAAATGGGCTGCTGTAAGCATACTGAGGAGAGCTTGGGGTTTTGAGGCTGGAAGAGGAAAGCAGGTTCAGCTCAATTAGATGTTTAGAAAATGGGAAAAGGAAGCAGGGCAACCCTTAGTTGACAGTTTGCTCTGTGTTACTGTCATTAACTACTGCCATGGCATGGTGGTATCAACTGGTGGCAGTGTGAAATAGTAGCCCGCTGCCTCGCTGGAGGAAGAGTGACTCTGTGTGTTCACGTTCCAAGTTCTTATACTTCTCCCCACAGGAAAACTATGAGAGTGCTTCAGAGACGCCAGCATGAAACCTTTGCTGTAGAAACGGTTTCTGTTGGTTAAAGAAACACAAAAAACTGTTTCCAAGTATGCTCTACCTACAGCTTTAAGGGGATTCCTTGATGAGAAGCTATTTTACCTTGCTCCTTCCAGGCAATGATTGGACACTGTCCAGGATAAACCCCTCTTTGCTCAGGGTTCGCTCAGCAGTTCTGATCTGCATCCTCTGTCTGGCTGCAGGCAGTGCAGGTACTCAGCACATTCAGGGTTTGCCCCAGTGCCCATTTCAAGTCTCTGCATAATGTTTTCTTACTACAATGTCAATCTGCTTTGTAAGTTTTGTTTTTATTTTTTTAACTAAATTAGCACCTCTAGTAGTAGTTTTTGGTAGTGGTGGTAAGAGCACTGACTTTTCTATCCCCAGCTTATAGCCATTAGGGCAAGTCAAGACCTTGTAGGATTTGTTCTTAAGCAGGAGCAGCCCTCTTTTCCATCTAAGTAAGTCACGGCACCATTGTTCTAACAGTCTCTGGACTATGAGTTAACATTTTTCTAGCCTTGTCATTATTTAAACTACTCCCCTTGCCTTGTCAGCCTTTGTAGTAGAAGACTAGTTCTTAATTTCTCTGGCAGTTTCTTTGTAAAATGGCTCAATGCTGTAGCAGAAAATGGCTTTTTTGTGTCAGCGGAAACTGAAGGCTAATATTTCAGGCGTGAAGGAGTAGAAGGGAGAGATGCCTTGACAGCAGGCTGAAAACCCTCCTGAAAAAAACCCTTCTTCTCTCAGGGAGGCATCAGCCTCTGCAATTTCCAGGCGGTGTGGAAGGAAATGCGTTACAGAATCCTTAAGGGAGCCGAAGAAGGTAAAAAATGGTGCTCCTTAATACCAGCCTCTGGCTGAAATGGCACACAAGTGAAGAGCAGAACAAAGAGGCTTTCTGCCCCTTGTTTTGTGCTGGGTGTAAGCCAGCTGACACTGCTCCCTAGAAGATGCAATATCCATAACCTGGGATGACTGGACTCTAGAGTGACAGAAATTTATGTATGAATTTAGCCCTAAAAGGCCCACTGCAAGAACTTAAAGGCACCATTTGGGTAGTTCCCAGCTGTTCTCAGAGGAATCAATGATGAGACTTGCTCCAGAGGTGCTTAACTAGGTGCTGCATGGAGTTCTGTTTGCACTGAATAGCAGTAAACTCTTTAATGTATGGAAGAGGACTGAGCACTCAGTAAGTAAATGGAAAGCTACACATAATGAATGCCATTATGCAAGCTGTTACCTCAATAGTAAGTTTCCATACCTTTTTTTTAAAGCAGGTGTATACTAGCAATCTGCTGTTTGATCATGTTTGCAACCAAAACACTTAGCACAAAAAGTGTGCATAGCTACCAGCTGTCAAGAATTTCCATGTTCTTACCACTTACCACAAAGCATCTTTGCCTGCTTCTGTTCTTGTCTGTGTCCCATTAAATTACTAATTGCCATACCTCTGCCTTGCAGCGACACCTGCTGCCACGGGCAGGCTTGACAGAAAGCTAGTTCTTAGCTCAAAGGTCTAATTTTCTGCACCCCAGTTGATTGCTAGTAGCTTTTCTAGAGTATATTCAAGTTTCAAGTTTCTAGAATATATTCTTCCTGAATCTGGTGTTATTGCTAAAGAAAAAAAAATGCCCCTCAGGTCAGCAGTTGGAACCCACATGGTGTAAATGAGCCAGTCCCAAACTTGATACTCATGCTGCTTTTTGCACCACCTGTATGATAATTTAATCTCTTCTTACTGAAGCTCCTTTACTCTGCAGGTGCGGTGTGACGGGTGGCTTCAGCACAAGGAATTGTATTGGTCAGCTTCAGAACTGATACAAAATGCACTGTAAATTAGACATTATTCAGTGAAGGCAAATTAGGATGTATGTTCGGAAATGTACACTTTGGCTTGAATTGAAGTAATTATGTGGCTAAAACCTGGTCGAAGTACCAGTATTTGCTAACCATGGTCTTGATCCATTAGTGAGGGGCTTGATTACAGGCCTGTCTCTGATAACCTCCCTCATTCACATCTGGTACTGTTTGTAGCTTGTACCAGAGGCAGATTTTATTGGATAAGGTGACTTCCCTCTCTTCCCCGTTTAAATCCCTATTAGAGCTTGTTTCTTGCATGCCCTGACAAGAAACTGATGGGCTAGGGCCAGCTGGAGGAGGTTCAAGGTAACTCACCAGTGTCAAAAGCTGAATGGAAACCAGTAATCCCAGTGCTTAAACCGAAAAACAAGCTGAGTGCTTTGGAAAATGATGTCAGTAAAGTACAGATGTGTTTGAATATAAATGTAACTGATTCCCCATTTCCCCTTCCTTCCAAGCTGCTTTGGGGCTCACTCTCTTAGGGTGCAGGTAGCCAAGTGCAAAGACTGGATCAAGAGAGATCCTAGAAGGGGAATGCTTGAGTTTTGTTCAGAAAGACATGGATCTGTCAGTTGCCATCTTTTGTTCTTTCCTCAGGCAGATTTCCCAAGAGTTTGGTCAAGGATTGAGCAACAGTAATTGGACTGGACATGCTAACTTTAGTGTATGGGCTCACAGGTATGGCACAAATCAAATGAGTTTGTGCAAAAAAATTAGCAGAATTGCTGCTGGCTAAGAATTTGAAGTACACCAGAAGAGAAACTTTAGTGATATCCTCTTAGATGAGAGATTTTGTTAGTTTGTAGTTCAGTGAAATATATTTTCCACTGTCAAAATAGATAACTTACTTCAGTAATAGAAAAATAACATTGTTTTTTCCAGCATGAAAGTAATCCCAGCAGGGATACACATACTGTACCATGTTAATACAATTCTACTTTAATACAAAATAGAAACTTAATATCATTCCTGAGATGTTACTATTGCATTATCTGAAATGAATTTCAGCAAGAGCAAAATGACTGATGTTCCAAACAATATTATTAAAGTTTGCAGCAGGTCTCTTACAGTCTGCAATAATAATTTCAAGGTTAGCTTTAATTATTTGTGGTTTTAAATTTTTCTGTACAGTTACTTTTAATTATCTCCTCTTATACAAGCATTTCTTTCTTAGTATTCTTTTTTTTAACAGAATGGTGGTTTGGTGGTTCTCTTTTTTAGTTTTTCCAAATGTGTTTTGCATCATTTTATTGTTGAATGGGTGTTGTCATTCCTCTTTAGGAAAGGAGAGACTGGGAATGCCCCGGTGAATTAAGCTGTGTCAGGAGTTAAATGTTTCTTTAAACACTGCTTCTTGCTTTCGTTGTGTATGAGGAAATGCACCACTCATGCCTGGGAAGAAGAGTGATATAATTCAATTTCCTCTCTGTCCCCATTCTTTACTCTCAAAACCAGATGGATACCTCCTTGGGGGCAGGTGTGTGTCTCCTCCTCCCGCAGAAGCTTTGCCTTCGGTTCATGGTGGCAGGGGGTATAGGGTCAGTGGTGAGTTCTCACTGTGACCCGTGTCTGCTTGCTGCTGGAAGGAGGCAGCATCTTTGCATAAGGTAGCACACAATTCCCGGCTCTCCAGCGGCTTGAGAGCCCTTCAGACAGAGAGAGTGACAGCAGTGGTGTCTCTGCAGCTCCCTGGGCACAGACCACCCTTCCCAAGGCCTGTTTGCCTGCATCCCGCACCTGCCCGGAGCGTGATCCGGGCTTTGAGAAACTGCTGGCACGCGAACGGCTTGGGGAGGATAGAGACAGGAGGTGAAGAAGAGATTAATTCTTCTGGTGCATGTGGGAGGAAGAGTGGGGCTGACAGAGCATGTTTGTGTCACCGCGAGCTGATGAGATGATGTGTGCATCTGGAAGCTGGAATAGATGAAATGGCAAAGAGGGAGCTGTTAGAGATCAGGACAGACAGTGAAGAGAGAAAGAGCAAAGATGTGTAGCGTTAGGGCTCGAACTGTTACGGGCACCTTGTGTTCAGACAGAGGGTTAAGTATGGTTTGAATTCCGATACTTGAGAAGTAGAGCTCTGCTCAGCACAGGTGGCTTCACTGAAATCAGAGACCTTCTCAGGGGGTTAGGACCAGCTGTGTGCAGCAATGTCTCAAAATATGGCTTAAAGCAAATACTGTTTTATGTCCAGATAAGCCTTTTAAAACTGTAGAAGTTAGGAGCGGGGCTAGCTACAGGAAGAATTAATCAGATAAAGGAAAATTTAACCTACTTCTGTTGTTCACAGTTATTGATTTTGGTCTGCTAAAAGAGCAACAACATCAGATGTTTCTGAGATGGGAAAGCTAGCTGTTAAACCAAATTTCTGAAACTCTTTTTCTCTACTGGGGGACTATTGAGAGGTTGAACTGTGACTTCATAATACTAGTTTTACCTGTGCACAAGATAAATGAAAGCACCAGGGTCTCTAGTTCTCTCTTTTTTTTAACCTTAGTTTAGTTTATAAGGATGGCAGTTTAATCATCTTTTCATCTTTCACAGAGAAATCATTGCATCGCTAAGCAAAAAAACCCTTGAAATTACAAAATCCATTGGAAGCTCTGGCAACAGTTTCAGGCAGGTGGCGAGGCCTTGTGCAGGTTAAGCACAGCAGCAGCAGATTTTTTTTCTTTGTTGGCGAAACTATGCTTGTTGCCTTTGTGGTACAGGTGTACCGTGTAGCGTCTTGTGAATCACGGATTCGGAGATGTCTTTCCAGGTCCGCAAGACAGTGAGTGTCACGTGTGAGATCAGAGCATTGCTATTCCTGTTCCTTCCTAGGGATAACAGTCCCGACAGTGTTGGGTGTCTCACGCTGCAGAAAGACAGCTATCTGCCGTTGGGGCTTAGTCATGTATTGCCAAATCGAGAGTAAGAGAAATTGTTTTCCTTTCACCAAACCTCTTAAGAGGGAGGATCCCGCTCTAAACACTTGTTGCTGAAGTGGGCTGGTTGAACTTGACCTGGAGTGTCTTAGCTAATGCATGACCGATACAGACATTTGAAAGTAAACTAGTAAAAACTAGTGAGGAAATAAATATTTTAGGTGAATTGAGGAAAGTACTTCCTTACACTAATATATACTTGTTGTGGTCTGGTTTTGGTTTTGGGGAGGGGTGGGTGGGATGTTGTTTTTCTGGTTTTATTCTTTTTTAACTCCATTTAATGTTCAGGCTGTAAGGCTCTGATCTGGGAGTTCCCCTATATAGACCAAGGGGAGTTCGCAGAGGATCTGGTCAAGAACGGATGAGCAGGAGAGAGAACTGAGTATCTGGGGAAGACAGGAGTTCTCTTCTTCTAAAACAAGGAGATAAGAGCCAGGTGAAAAGACTGACTTCTGTATAATTCTTGTGCTTCCAAGCCCAATAGGTAGTAATAATACTGTAGACTCCAAGGGCTTATGAAAGATGAAATCCAGATTAAACAAGTAAAAGGTGGGGTTTTTTTACATTTTACCACCTCTTTGCTAGCAGTACTGATTTAAACCAGGCCAAGTGCAGGAACACACTACTTTAAAAGAAAATGTCATGTACTGCTCTGGAATCTCCAGCATGTCTGGTAGATAGGGTAGCATGGGATTGGTGCAGTGACTCAAATCACATATGAACATCCCGTCTTCTATTTTCTGTTGCTGATAATGAAGTGTTTACTATGGACAGAGCTTGTAAATTAAATAGAATCTTGATATTCTTTTTGGCCAACACTTGGCTGATTTAAATAAACATATATTAGATATACTTAGGATCTTCCACCCTCATTTAAAAGGATTATATTTTCCAATTAAGTAGCAACATTGAAAAGGAACACTTGCTATAGTAAGATTCACAGGTACTGTATAGTTCTTGGGTTTTGTTTCATTGAACCATTTTGAGAACAAAGAGCAACAGATACAATGGGTAATGTGTTACCCCTTGAACAAGACTGAGTCTTGGGGTTTTGCTTGTTTGTTTCACTGGGAATGTGTTCTTAAAGCAGGCTTTCAGAATAAGCTCAGGTGTGCTAAATCTAAGGTTTTATTTATTGAATGCACAGGTTTCAACCACAAGGAGATAATGGCCCCAAAGAAGAGGCCAATATTTTTGCTCAATAAAGATTAAATTGTTTAGCTTATGACCAAGGGATGGCAAAATGCTTCCATATTAGCATTAATTTAAAAGGGGAGATAATAAAGTTAGATAGGAGATAATTTAAACAAAACAAAGAGTTCCTATCTGGTTTCCATGAATTCACTTCTGAACTTCAGACTTTAATATTATGCTTAAGTCTAGTCTCTCTTCTTCAAAATGAAAAATATGGACCGAAATGAGAGGGAAAAGTTACTTCATTTTGCACTTTTAGGCCTATTTATTTTTGTAACACATTGATATTTAAGGCGTGAAGCAGTAATGCTCTAGCATTTAGATAAAAATCATCTGCAATGTACTGATCATCTTTGTGACTCGAAATTAGATATGAACAAATCTGCTACTAAAAATAGGTTTTGGATACTCCAGAAACTTGCAGGTTTTCCTAAAACACTGAGCAGTCCCAAATTTGGGGGCTGAAGTCCCCACTGAGACTCTACCTTTCCATTCACTTTAAGCCTTTCTCCCTTTAGGAGGCCTTAGGGAATGGCCATGATGCTGTTTCAGAGGTAGAGGACAAGAGCTTTTTCTGCTTGATGCAAAGATCTAGAAATGAATTACCTCAGATGGGTTATCTGAGGCCAGCAGGTGAACAGCATCCTCTCAGTTCCCTTTCCCATCACACCTTCTTGTGGAAGAACATCAAAACTAAGGTTTTAGCACTTTAGCATTTCCTACGGGAAAGCAAACTGGCAAGAGAGATCTGATGTTTTACTGATATTATATGTGTTACTAATTGGGTGGCTCTCTAAATAATAGCCAAACTTCATCTTCCCCAAAACATAGTATTAAATTATGGCCTTCCCTCTGTTAAAAATCTTCTGAAAGGCTGGTTTCACTTCCAGTTAATTTATAATTTTACAGTTTCAGTCTTGTGTTTTGCTCCTATCCATTGGGTTTTCAGGTCCTCATTAGCTTTGCATAAAACTGCAAACTCATGTAGGGAGTTATATGGCGTTATATTCCTCAGCTGCGCTGTTGTCTGGAAAGCTGTGTCATGAGTGCGTATCCTCAGGAGAACCTGAATATAAAATTTTCAGTGAAAATTCTCGGCAAAAGGCAGATGGTGGTGGACTTTTTCTTATTTCAGAGGGAGGAACAGAGGACACTTTGAACACTGATACAGCCTGGTGTTTTTCCCACAGGTGCATTGTGGATGATACAAGGGTTGTGTATTGTAAGTGCAGCCTCTGATTCTGTTTGCAGCCTTGCTATGAGGCGAGTTGTCACACAGAAGTTTAGTCCCTTTGAGAACATACACTTGGTTTTGTTCAGTAAACTCTAGATTGCTTCCTACAAATATTTTTAGTTGGAAATTTCACCTTAAGGTTCTCTGATAGCCTCATTAAAGAGAGGTTTCGAAATCAATGCACTTGTTTCTTCATGACTTTTATGAACCGGGAAACTACTGCTATGCCATTTTCATTCATAACCAGACTGTTTGCATGTAGGTGTTGATTTTTTTTTTTTTTTTCCCCCCAGGGAGAACAGTATTGTTTTTACATTTGCATTATGTAAGAGAATTCAGGTGAGAAATCCCGTTTTGCACTCAGAATTACAGTTTCTAGTCTGGTCTGTAGCTGATTCTCCTTGTCCAAATAAGCCTTCTTTGTGTCTTGTGATATAATGTATCATTTCATCAAGATAACTAAACACTTTCCAAAACTGATTGTAGTTGGTGATTATTTCTTTTGAAAATGTTAACTCACAACTTCTATATTATTTTAAGAATGCAAATACCATATTTTGTCCTTCCTTATGGGTTTTTCCACTCTTTTTTTGAAATATAAATAACGAAAGAAACATGTTTGACAAAATTATACCATGGATCTGATCTTTTATGTCTGTATGCTAGCTTATAGTAGCTGATCTTCTTTCTTGACTGTTGGAAAATTTAGCAGTAAGAAAGTGCCTAGCAAGAATATTATTTCAATTTTAGATTTATTTTGTGTAGGAAGATTTTGGGAATCAAGATAAGTCTTGATGCGGGTAGCTAAAACTCTTATTCTCCTAAAAAGAGTAATAGCGATGCAAATTCACTGTTTCCATGAAACCATTCTGGTCTAAATTGGTGCAAATGCCAGTGTGTATGTACTTGTAGCTGTTCCAAATATGAAATAAAGCAGGTAAGATCAAGTCTACTTCATAGCTAGTTTTATATTTCCAGTTTCTTAAGGAAACTTCCACTGTAGTTTATCACTGCCCAAATCTGAGAGTTAAGAGAATGGAAAAAACATGGGGGTCAGTCAGATACAAAGGTGTGAAACTGGCATAAATTAAGTAATGATATTATCTGCTCCTGATGTTTTAGACAAGTAATTCTAAGATACTGGCTTAATTTCAGTGTTTTAAAGTATTGACTTAATTTGGGCTAGTTTCAGAAGATGTGCCCATTTCTCTAATTAAATTGGCTTATGTTGCCTTTAAAGAGTGCCCATAAAACCTTTTTTTTTTGTTCAGATGGAATACCTTTTTTTTTTCTGACCATTTCTACTGATGCTGTTTTTAATAGTTTACTATTACTATTGTTTGCTTGAAAATCTATTGAACAGTTTATCTGTTAAGAGTAAGGGAAGTGATCTATACACAAGAGTATGCAGCATGAACATAGGGTAGCTGGATATTGTGAAGACATTAGAAAATACATTATAAAGAGCAGTTCTACATGAATTAGGAAATTGTATTTACCATCTTAATTTTGCCTTCTCTGGTTTCTTGTTTGTCCCTCTTTTTGATACGTATTTCCAAACGACTTTTAGACCAAGATTATTCTTTTGAATAGTTCATATAATTTTTCAGGAAGGTGTCAGTGCAAGTTTGATTGGTTCAGAAATTTATGCATTGTAATATTCTTGTTGTCTTTCAACAAAATTGGAGTTTCTGACTTTTATGAGTTCTGAAATTTCCTTGACGCACAAAAGTTTTTGTTACACTAAGATATAAAATGGCTGTGTGGAAATCTGTTCTGGGCTGCTAAGGAACAGGGCGTATTTTGGTAGCATGAGAATTAATATATTTTGTGCTATTTAGAATAAGTGTGTGATTAATTTTTTGATGAGTTGCGGGCTACTGCAAATCCAATTTAGGCAAACAAAATTTGAAATATAAATGTGTTAGCTGAAAATATTTAATCATAGACGTGAATATGAACTTATCATGCTCATTGCTTTACACTTGGAGGTTGGCTTGAATTATTAATGCATATTGTTCAGTGGAAGCAGAAGAGACAATAGCACTGACTCTGGCTGTGATGAGGAACATAGTCTTGCTGGTGGCTGGTAGCAGTAGGAGATTATTTCTCCTTCTTTGCTATCTTGGCACAGTTGACCACCCTTTTCCACATATTGTCTCCCTGCCTGCCCCACATGCTGCTCACTGTGGGGTAGGGAGCAGTGACTGCACGCAGACTGCTGCTGCTGGCATTGAATCAGCAATGCCACATCAAAAACAGAGCTTTTTTCTCCTCTTTACAGTCTGATCCTTTGTGCAAATGTGTATGTTTTAATGCTAATAAAGGTGACTGGGTTTTTTTGTCAGTTCTTTCCACGTAGGAATAGAGTCAGCTTGCTACTAAAGTTTGCCTGATAACAATGCTGACTGGCAATTAAAATTGCAGGCAGTTGAGATATTCCATCATGTTTGTAGCTGTTTATCTTCCTTGTGTCAGAAATCAATGTTGCAGCAATGGAAAATATGAAATGAAGAAATAAAAAGTTGCATTCAAAGCTTGAAGTCAGTGCACGTTACACTGAATTATTAAACAATATAATTTAAAAACTTCAGAAATAAAACTGATGTTGAAGCCTCTCCATTTCACTTGATAATCAGGTAATGGATGCAGAAAAAAGCTAGCTGCACACTCTTTCAGTCACTTTACCTTCAATTATATTTTGATGCATGTGTTTGCTTTAGGTATAGAACACCGGCAGACAGGTTATAGTAAAGTTTTGTTAGTGAGGCACGTTGTACTTATGGAGCAATGAAAGAAGATGTTATTTGAAAAGCAACCTGATAGGATGTATTATGAAGGATAGCTGGCATGGTGTCTGTAGGGGTTTGACGTTTGAGGTTCCACAGATCCTTCATCAGTGATGGGGGTTACATAGGCAACGTTTGGGTAGGAGGTTTCGGTGGCTGATTGCACGTCCTCCAGGGAAGAGCCGCCGTCCAGAACGAGCTCCAGGGCACTTGCACGTTAGTCTGCAAACCAGGATCCAACCCAGCCCCGGGGCCGGAGTGTGGCACCGCGGGAAGGGCTGGCGAATCGCCGGGGAATCCCTGGTGTCAGAGACCAGCCGTCTGTAAGGTGCAAATCTATATGATTGCGGAGAGTTTGGATTCCTTCTTTCTCCAGAAAAGACAGGATTTAAGGCACAAGTAGGATCTCCTGCTTATGTTTCAGCAGCTTGTTTGATTTGTGAGGATCTTTGGTTTGACAAATTATTCTTTAAAGACATTCAGAACAAATAGTTTATCAGGAAAAAAGTCAGGATTAACATTATGCACTTTAGCATATTTTTCCTTTCTCTGTGTGTGTGTGTGTGCCCTAATCAGTGGGTTTTTACTGTTACCTGGTAATAATAGATGTGTGCTCCGGGCAAAAAGAAAAGTTGATTAAATGTTACATTATTGCTTTAGCTTGTCATTTTTCAAACAGAGAGTGAAAAAAGGAGAAAATGAAAAGAATAAACTTCCTGATGCTTCCCCCAGTGGCATCAAGCCGTGTAGCCTTGTCATGAAAAGGTCACTTAGATTTTAGACAAAATGATGGCAGCAAGTAATTTGTTTTATGTTTGGGCTCTTTCCTCCTGGTTTTTGCTGTGACACAGCACGGGGCTGCTCCCGCTTGTGGGGCCCGTTACAGCAATGGGCGTAAGGCAGTGCGGCGAGTACCAGAGCTCCTGGGTTTGACAGAATGGGAGAAGAATGACAGGAAAGAGAAGGGAAAATCATATCCTAAGTAAGGGTTGTAGGAATATTAAATCTAACACCTGACAAGAGATTACTCCAAACCCAGCAGCCTTGAATATGAATCATTGTAATGAACTCTGCGTGGAAGCGTACCTGAAGACAGTCCAGAAACTCAGTCTAGTGAAAACACGGTCGCTCTCCTGCCTCCATCTCTGACAGCACATTACCCCTACTATATTTACTGATACTTGGGGTTTTTTGCTTGCAGATTTGTTTTTTGGTACTTAAGAATTTGTTATTAAATTTGATCTATTCTTTTATTTCTTTTTTTCAAAGTAAGCGTTAAGATTTAAAATTTTTTAGGAATTTTTTTAAAGTAAGATTTTGTTTTGGTGACTGTGTAACTTAGGTTTTGGCTAAAATTCAGAGGAGTTTTTTGTGGGGGGGAGAAATTGTTTAATTTTCCCTGTGTTTCATTTCTGTGTGAACTTTTTAAAGAGACGTGTTATCTGTATGGCTTTTGCTTAATATTAAACCAATGCGCTGAGAAAAGAATAGTGTTTCCTAATTCATCAGTACATTGGTTCCTTCCTTGTATTCTCATATTTAATTGCTTAATGAATCCTGCCTCTGCTTCGCTGAGATCTCTATGACGTTTACAGCTCAAAGCAGACTGATTAAAGAAACACAGCAGTTTTGTAGGAAACATATAATTACCTTACTAGATGTGCAGTTTTTCATCCGAGATCCATAATCCAGTCTATATGGAAGCAGGCTGCTTCGGTAGGAAGCTCCGGTAGGTATGGAAGCTCCGGTGTTGGTGATCTATTTACTTGAGGACTACTGGGTTTCTCTCTTCTTTGTGTTATACAGATGGTGTACAAGTCAGGTGTGAGACATTTACAGCTGATGGGCCTTTCCTGGGTACACAGACAATTTAAGAATAGCAACCATTGTTTTCTTTGCAGCATTTGTAGAACTAGTATCTATTCCTGGGTTGGAAGTATGGATGAAATATTGTGAATAGCCAATGGCATTAAAAAAAAAAAAAAGAGAGAAAAAAAGAGGAATTTTGGGTGAAATTCCTAAGAACGGGCTTAATCCTAGAAAGCACTGAGTACTACTACAAAAGGCTGACTGCTCTTGCTACTGCTGATTATAGCAGCATGAATATGCACCTATAGCAGCAGCTTAGAAAGCACCTGTATATCTCTTTAATTTCATTTGGAACCACAGAATATTCTGAGAGCAGGTGACATTCTTCATCGTGCTTAGTTAAAGGCCTGTGCACTGCTGCAAATTTAAATTACCGGTGACAGGAGCTAAGCGTTTTCAGTTTTAGACAAAGTATGGATAGACCTATTTTAAATAGTTAAAAAGCCTCTTAGCAAGACCCGTGTCCAACTGCAAAGCAGAAAAGTGTTATGGACTGAGAGGTGATTTGATAAACAGAGGTGCAGATGACCAGAAGAGACATGTCTGCAGTGCACTGTTCTTGGTATATAATAGCAGTTGCATACAGTCCTGGTAACACAGGTAGAAACGCATGAGTGGGAGGGAATAGT
Organism: Haliaeetus leucocephalus; assembly: GCF_000737465.1. Lineage (NCBI taxonomy): Eukaryota > Metazoa > Chordata > Aves > Accipitriformes > Accipitridae > Haliaeetus > Haliaeetus leucocephalus. The sequence goes on along the minus strand of NW_010973244.1, from coordinate 3,682,453 downwards.
TTGAGATGCAGAGATCCCCTAGCTAGCAATCTGCAGCCATACAAAGCCATGGATTTGTTAAGTATGTTTCTGCAGTTTCTGCAGGACAAAGGAGAAAAAGAGAAAGCACATAAATACAGATTATGCATTTTGTTGCTCGTAACTGGTATTTTTTATTAATGCTGAGGCAAAAATGTGTTAGCCAAATGTATCAACCAAACCAAGCAATTCTCTGCATATCTACCATATATTATCACATATATGTTACAACCAGCAATCCAAGTCATTAATTAAGCAGGGTTCTCTTATGTGTAGATTATGCTGGCAGGTTAATTATGGTTACCAGGTTACTGAGTCAATAAATGAATGAGGGAAACAGATTGCATACCTATAAAAAGTTGTGTGAAATTGGAAAAGGAATAGAGGGGATATACTAAGGCAGTTTAAGGGGAGATGTCATAAATTTGAATTTAGGCAAAAACATGGATTAGTTTCAAGATCTGTTTGAAAAAAAGAAAAAAATATTGTAAATGCTAATTGCAAGGAATAATAGAATAGGAATAATAATAGAAATAATAAAGTTATGCTTTTCTTCCCCAGGTATTGGTACTCTGTATAAATGTATTCTCTTTTTATGCCCTCATCTTACTCAGTCTGCAAGAGTTGCATCTGCTCTGTAGAGTCTTTTCCCCTGCCTGAATTTGCAGGGCTATTGAAGGTGTGATAAAATACTTGCTTCTCTTCTGCAAAAAGTTTCAGGACTAGTTCGCTCAGAGCCAAGACCTTCCTTTTTGTGTTTGATACGCTAAATTACATTTACATATGTAAATATGTTGATATTTACCAAAAGAGTAAATATAATATAAATTGTTTCCATTATTTCTGTTGCATTAGAATAATTTTTGTAAAAACATATTCACTAATAATTAGCTCTAAAATTGGCCTCTCAACTTTGGTCACTGAAGGGAAATAGTTCGCTGGTTTCTAGCAGAAGAGACACCATTTAAAATGAAGGAGATTACTCAGAAAGGCTTTGGTTTCTTCATTCACATTGCCTATGAGAAACTCTTTCAGAGATATCGTGGGCTGATAATATGTTCTTGACATAACTCTTCCTCAGCATAGGGGGAGCTGAAGGGTATTTACTCTTGCTGTAATTTCAAACACTGCTGGACTGAACACATGCTGCTGCCAATAACGTGGGTAGCAGTTATTGGCCATGCATTGAGTTCCCACTTCTGTACTCTTCCACTAAGCAGCACAATGAAACAGTTGATTTTTTGGTTATGTCTCCATTCCCTAGTTCACTGAATGATACTGGAGTTATATCAGAAAGGAATCTGACAGATAGAAAAGGTGGTAATTTGACAGAGCTATTTCTGAGGAGTGAAGCTTAACACAGAATATTCAGTGTTGTGGTTTAAGCCATTCAGGTTGGAAAGGTTGTAATTTGTGGTAATGCCAAGGAGCACAGAGTTGCATGGTGATCTAGCGCTGCAGGGCACTTGCACCCTTGTGCTCTTAGAGTCATCTTTTCTAATAACAAAAGCATGAAACGGTGCCTTGGGGCTCTCCAGCGGAGCAGGGTGGCCAAGGGCATGGGTCTCCTCTGCTTCCAGTTGTGGTGGTTGAAAAAGCTACTGCTCCCAATTGCACATCACAGCATCTTTGCTGGAAGTGTTGGTCCTCCTGACCCATCAGAGCTCAGTGAGCTACTTGGACCACCGTTCCTTAGTCTGGCTGAGTTCTCAGAGGCAGGATTAACTAAAAGCCTTCAGATAATGTCTTTACTGACTTAGTTCTTTCTGACATACACAGCTAGAGAGTACTTCCATGTACAGTGCACCTGGCAAATTTGAGGGGTCTCCAATAATGAGATAGTAACCTTTGGGTCAGAAGAGAAGATACATTTGGCTAACAATCTTGTGTGCAAGACCTTCTGTGTTCTGGCTGACCACTTAAGTTATTCTTCCCACCATCCATTTTGGTCACCCTGGAAGATAACTGGTCTTTGATCCATGTGTGACCATTAGCACTTCATCCCTCTGTGTCACTTTCGACCTTTTCATTTGGTTTTTTTTTCATCTGTTTAAATTGTAAACTTCTTTAGAAGAAGGTGTCTCTGTTTTCAGGACGCCAAGCAAAACAAAGCCCCAATCTTGTTCAGGTCCTTCAGTTTCTGCTGAAATAATTAATTAGGTTTTGTGTGAGGTATTGCAAAGTGCCTAGAGACTGCTAGATATGCCTACACGGTTGCTGCGGTGCACCTTGGCCAAATTGTTGTTTGTAAAGCAATTTTGTCTCTAATGTAAAAGGCACTGTATAAAATCAGTTCCTATTATCTTTTCACAGAGAATTTTCCATCTGAATTGTAAGCTTAGAATTGCTGACTATCTCCTTAAACACTCCCAGATAATAATGATACATGTTCTTCCAGCTAATGTATATCATTACTTTTTATCAAGCAAGGGTTGGTTCATAGCTGTAGAAGTAATATGATTTACTGGCCTCCAGCCAATCAGTTAATTACCTGCTAGTTACTTAAAGCACCTGGGGCTTTGGTTCGTTTCAGTGTAAGTTATTAACTTGCTGGTAAAGGATCAGTACCTCATAAATAGTTTCTCTAAATAACTTTACAATCCTGCCAAAGTTTAATTTTCTAAAATTATTTATTCTTGTAAGAATAAATATGTGGGGGACAACTTAAATTGCAGTTATATCAGGCAACTATTTTGATTTGAGATTTCAAGTAGTAGCTCTATATCCATGTGAACTGCATACAAGTGTCATAAACCTGTTACTTAGGCACCTTCTGGTCTTTGGGAGAATCTGAGTAGTTTTACATGTACCAGACTGATTGAAGACTGATTTGTTTTGCAATAGTTAGTTTGTTTTGGTTTTTGGTCATGTTGTTTTAAAATAGTAAGATCAGGTGAAGAGATCTTAGGTCAGACTTCACTTGTAAATTATCTCAATGGACTTACCACAGTTGAGGCTCTGGCTGTCTTAAAGTAATTGAGACAGATAATAGACTCTTTCATCTTTCTTTTTCTGTATCTCATCCCTTCTTTTTTTTCCCTAGAAGTCATAAGCTGCTTATTTGTTTAAAATGTGGGAGAATAGATGTAAAAATCACTGTTCTCAGAAGGAAAAAGCTGGGGCTGTCTTTGACCCAGGAAGCATCCTTTAGGCAGGTTCTGTACCCAAAGTTAGAAAGTAATTTTTCTGCAGCATTCTTATGGTTTTGGCTATAAAAAATGTCTGAACTGATGAATTGCTTTTGTAGCTCAAGGGGAGAGAAAATATTCTGTAATTGCTTAGGTCCTAGGCCTTGCTTATATGCCTTGTATCTGCTAAATAAACCGATGGCCCGGATAGCTAATTTAAGGACACATATTACACACTCTTCTTGCAGTGGACCATTACTAAATTCTGTGTGAGCTGAACTCCCTGAGAGAAGTTAACAAATATGCCCAGGTGAAAGGAATTACATTAATCCAGTTTCAGTTGTAACCTCAAGTGAGAGGAGAAGTTAAAAGCATCCAATCAAACACGGTGGGCAAAACCAGTTGTTCTTTTTGTCTTGCGATGTTTATATTCATCAGGATGGGTGAGAAACCTGGCAAGAGCCTGAAGCAGTGAATCACCGTGGTAAGTGGCTGTCCAGCTACCATAATTTAGAAATGATCTCAGCTAATAAGATTTGTCAGGATCAAATCTGCTTGACCTTGTCTTGTTAATGTGGGTTTGGATGGTGCCTGGAAGGAGGGGGCGAGATAGGATGAGACAGAGCAGAGGACGGTCTGTGCAAGAAGGCTGAGAAAGGTAGTGCGTGCCGTAGTGGGTACTGTAATATGGAGAAGAGAGAAGAGGGGTCACTGGAGCGGGAGCAGTGCTAGAAGAGATACTGAGGAGCGCAACACTAGTTCTCCTGCCCTGCGCATTCTTGCAGCCTGCAGGAAAAAAGCTGCTGTACCCAAAGCTACCTGCGGTGAACCGGTAGCTTTGGGCTGCCCTGCTTTCTTCTTTTTTTCCAAAAAGCCTCAGCCGAGGTTGCATGGTACTGCGTGGTGGATGTAGGCATACAGAACATTCGCTGTGGTGGGAGTTCAACAGCCAAATAAGAAAGAATGGCTTAACGATGAGAGCAGGTATAGAGATGAACTTTGTTGTCCTGGTTTGTACAGGCTGGCTAAGTTGATGGCTAAGCTAGGGGGAGAGGTGGATTGCCCACCTAATGAGCACCAAAAGGAAAAATGTAGGTTTGTATCACTGCTGAGAGGTGGTTCTGACTGAGAAATAAACACCAAAGCAAAGTGGCTTTAGCTGAAAATTGGATTCTCAGCAGCAGGAAGTGCCTGATCTGATTGTTTATACCTTTTTTTCCCAAAACTTGGGCAGGCTGTTCCTTTTCTTTGTCTCTCCTCTTTTTCCCTTTCCCCTCCTCCTCCCTGATACTCTGACTTTCAGCCCTCTCAGGTCTACCACTTGGTCCCTCTTTGCCCACAGACCTGGAAGGAACGCTCCGCTTTAGTGTAGCAGCGACAGCTTCTTTCATCTTGCGTGCTGCAGTTATCTGACTTGTGCATCTCAGAGCAAAACTGATAAAGACTGCTAAGATAAGATGGTAATTTTCAATCTTTAACAGCTCATTGTATTTTAAAAATCTCATTGAAGAACCATGTATTAGTTAAGCATCCCTATTAATCATCATTTATGAATAAACTATGCCAATTTATGTCTGATTTTGTAATACTGGTGTTAGACTTTTCTCTTTTCTCTGATTTAAGTCTATATAAACAAAGGGATCACAAGAGGACAGCATGTCTGTGCTTGTTTAAAATCAACTGGAATTAGTGGCACGTGCCCTTTGCAGTCCCCAAGTTACGTGGAAGCACTGAAAGTTATTGTGGTTTTGTTCCTTTTGTGTCAGGGTAGTTCAAGTTTTAAAGCCAAGACCTAACAGCCCTGCTTTATAGCAGATGATTCAGTCTGTGAAACAGTATAGGAACTGTAGTAGAGTTATCATTTTTGTGTCATAGGAGGGGAAAAAAAGAGAAAACAGATATTGTCATCCCAAACCTTCCCCCCCCCCCCCCAGTTTTTATGCAGGTCATTATAGAGCCACCATTGTGAACTTTTTGCCTGGCTGAGAAGATGGTTAGGTTTAAGGTGCAAGTTCCCACTTGTTCAGGCAAGTACATGGCCCATACATGGAGGATGGGCCCTTTTCAGGTTTTGAATACTTGCCTCCCATGTAGTTTAAGCTGACTAGGCAGGAAGTTAGGATGGACAGAAACAAGGTGAAGATTGGCACTAGTCTGATAAAACCAGCTCAAATGTCTATTTAGAGAAACAAGGGAAGTAGTGATGTATGGGGAGCTAAAAGCTGTATGAGATCTCAAGTTTATTCCCTACGCTGCAATGAACAATTGAGTTTACACAGAAATGTCAGTAATGGAGTAACTGGTTGTGGTTTTTTGTTTATAATGCCAATACACTGATGTTCTGTTTCTTCACTTGCAGCTGCACTGAGAGCTTGTGCCGATGGAGGTGCCAATCGTCTCTATCACATCACAGAGGGAAGCAGGGACAGGTATGTTAACAATAAACTTGAAGTCATAGAAGTCATCTTTTCTCAATGGAAGTAAAATACGGAGGAGCAGGATCTGTTCAGTTCCTGAAGTAGCTGCCTGCTCTGGGCATGGTACTTTAATGAGCTGTGGCAGGTAGTATAATATTTTCTCCACATTATCTTATATTCTCAGCTACAATTTTTAAAAACACACAGGTAGCCTGAAATACCTTTTTTCCTTAAGCCCACTGGTCTTTTTTCCCCTTGAAAGCTCTGCTCTCAGTCTGTCTTATTTTATGCATCCATCAGAGCTAGGCCTTTGATGCAGCCTCCGAAAAACTTGCTGTGCCCCTAGCAAGGGTTGACTAGAGGAACATCTGATGCCTCTCACCAGGAGCTGAAACACAGTATGTCCTCTTCATTCTTGTGAGGCCTTAGACGAAATCGGTTTGCTTTGTGAAGTAAGATGGGTAATAAAATTGGAAGTCTACTTTTCTTTTTGAATTACTTCTAAATTAGCATCAGGGCATCATACCTGACAAAAGGCAAATACAGAGGTTATCTATAAATGTATATGCTAGGTGAGGAGATACGACTGAAAGACAAATATTTTCTTGTTTTCTGTAATGGCACTTAAAATTGTAAAATATCCCAGGTTTCTGCCCCAGCAGTGTTTAGCTGGGGTTGTGATGTGAAATACTGCATTCAAGTGCTTTCTCATTTTTGTAGTGGAACCATGGAACACTGTGTAATCTGAGGTTACTAAGCATCCTTTTTGTTTGTCTTTAGGATTTTCAGTTGTTTTGAGCAAGAATTCGTAAATAAATAGTTTAATAAAAGCAAATAAATGAATAAAGCTGACTCTTGGGGCAAAGGAATGAGACAGGTATTTGGTAGAACCTACAAACTTATGAACAATTTTGTTCATACAGCAAAATCTGACACATATTTTGTGTTTCATCTCATGGCAAGTGTATGACGGAAGCCTGGGGAAGCTTGGTTTCCTCCTGTCCTATAGAGTAAAGACCAGAGTTGGAGAGGAAAACTGTAATCTTAAAGTAAAAGTTAATTTAAAATTTCTTCCTTTGTCACCTGTGAGAAGTTTGATGTCCGAGATCTACAACTGCTAAAACCAAGACTGGAATCTGTCAAGCACTGCTAACTGTTGTAGGAGTATTCCTTCTGTAATCTTTTATTTATTTTCTCCTAGTAGTTGCTCACAGAGCCACGCAAGGGTAAAGGAATTTGGCAGAAAATAAACCCCCTTGCATTCCAGCTTATCCTCAGATGTCAGAGGGCCTGGGGGCGGCTAGGTTTAGCTTCTGAGTGATGTCCAATTCAGCACTATAAGTCCAGTTGCACAATGATGGATGCACTTATAGCACACTGCACTCTTGGCTTAGCCGTGTTCAATGCACGAGAATTGCCAGACTTAGGGAGTTTGGTTGCGTTAATGAACTATCACGGCTAGGTTAATGAGCAGCGCAGTTTATTAAAGCAACGGTACAAGTTCTTTTGGATTGCCGATGATAAATACACTGTCTGCAAAGCACGTGCAAATAACAATAGAGTCAACTACAAGCATATAAAATTATGAAAGAAAAGAGCTCTAAAGGATTCTAAGTTTCCCGGGGAAGCACTCAGTACAGCCAAGTATTCAAGTCTCACCCAATAGGCGTCCCTACGGCAGGGAAAGAGAAGTTCAGCCTCTTGGCTGATCCCAGAAGTCAGCAATGTCCTCCCGACTTGTCTATGATGGTATCTTCTCTAACAATCTTCCTCTTTTGAGGTCTTTTTGTACTATTTTTCCTTTCAGGTGGAGCTCGAGTGACTCTAGTCATACATACCTTTACTTTGATTCGTGTAAAGTTCTCTCGCTTTGATTTTAAAGGTACATGCTAGAAAAAATTCAGAGTGCATGCTCCATGGGGGAGTGGTTGTACCTTAGAGGTGGGTTTTGGTATTATAATGATATTATAATGAGCAAAGTTCACCCAAAGGACATGGTGTTGCATGCCAATACCCCAGAAGTGGGCACATGTGATATAAATCAGAAGTAGGGCATTAGGTCGACAGAACCCCCATTATTTTACCTCCTTGCTTCAGTGGATTCAATGCAGGGACCAACTGTTCTCGTTCCTATCGTCCCAGTTCCCTATCCCTGCAATCACAGAGCCTGGCTGCAGCATCTCCACTCCGCTCCACCCTCCGTGTTACTTTTCAGAGTCAGCATACCAAGTTCCCCTGGTGTTGCCAACATCTAAAGTTGCAGGTTATGTTGCTTAGGGAACTACCACGGAACCAATTCTTTACATGTCCACTGTATTCCACCCTGGAGGTTCACCTTCCCTTAAAGTGCGGGAGGGGTATCATATCGATAAGTCACCTCCAGCAATCATTCCACAACAACTTAATCCTGAATTCAAACAGAAATTTGTTTGACTTGCATCAAGCAGTTCTCTTTGATAATGGTGATGCTTTCCAAAGAACAACATGTTAGAGCTTTCATTTTACCTTCTCCTGTAACCCATTCATCTCTTCTACACACCTTTATATTCGTGTTAAATAAATATAATTCAGGGGAAAATGGATGATTATACCTTGACTGAATAGCTCTTTTAGTCTTACATACTTGGCCCTTGGAGTATTCTTTGCCTCTGTCTTTCTTCTTCTCATCTTAATTGCTTTGGGTAGGTATATTTTACCTTCAAAGTGATTCTTTTGAAACAAAAAAAAAGACCTGCATGATTTTTATTTTTGTCTTTAAAGAAGTCATTCTGCTGGAAGGAATATCCATTTACTTCTCTGAAGTATTTTCCCTTAAATTCCCTGTCCAGTGTTATTAAAGAGCTGTCTGCTCAGACTCTACTGACATACTAATAATTTCTTTAATGCTGTCTTAACCTTCTGTTTAAAACCCTATTTTATTCAAAGCCCTGATATCTAATTGTGTTGTATCAAAACCTAAAAACTATAGTCCTTTAATTCTAGAGAGATTATTATATCCAAGAGATACAAATAAATAACTTGATTGATATTTTGGGCTTGATTCTCAGTGACACCAAAGTGTGTGAAGAATCTTTTAGAATGGGAATAAATGCAACATCCTGGGAAAAGGAGAGCTTGACATATGGGACTGTTACAGCGGTGTCTTCCTTTGGAGATAAGTGAAGTAGTTGTTGCTATTTTGAAGGGTCCACTTCCAAATCCTAGAAAAATACAGGGCTAGAAATGACCTCAAGAGATCCATCCTTCTTTCCCTCAGCTTGAAGGTGAAGACAAACCTATGTGTTCCATTCCCGATGTATACCTATTTAGCTGGTTCTTAAAAATCTTCACGTGGGAGCCCCCCCCCCGCCCCATCCAGCTTTCTCTGCTTTAGGCTAAAATATGCCGAGTTTGTTTGGTCTTTCTTTATTGGTCATCTTTTCTTATTGCTCTTCTTGGCCTCTCTTCAGTTAGTCATAACTATCTCAAAGTGCTGTGGCTGAAGCTAGGCAAGATGCTCTACAGGAGATTTACCCAGTGCTGAACGATTCTGTAACTTGCTTCTCATGTTATGCTCGGCTTATGCTGTTGAATGAAAAGCAGCAAGACCAGATTCAAGGCCCCCCCATCTCCTGCCTCCATCGGTTTCCTGTTTTCTTCATTGGTGTCTTGACTTGTTTCTGTGCTTGAGTGGTTCACCTATTCCCATCAAGCAAAGGAAGCTCTCACTTTCCTCTCTATAGCGCTGCGCAGGCTGACTCAGCAATGTGACTTCAGGTCATGGGATTAACATGCGTAAGATGTTATATGTCTTCATCTGTGTTTGTGGTGTCATTTTTATGATGTTTGGTTGGTTTTCCCGTAGGTTTCTGTAAAAACTAGCTCAACAAATCTGAATTGCAATTATTCTTGTTTAAAAACAAACAAACCAACCAACCAACCCATCCAAGAAAACCTTCATATTTGTAACTACTAATGAGGAGAAATCATGCTGGTTTTTCCAATGATATATTAAAACAAATTGCCTTCTAGAGCAGGAGGGGTAGGAAGAGTAACCAAAAGGGCAGGATAACTTTTCCTTGGAGAGGCCCATCCTTGGGAGCTGTCAGTGTTGGGGACAGAGGAAAGGCAGCAGGGAAGAAGGGACGGACTCCTGTGCGCTGTTGCTTTTCTCTCTCTGGCCCTACAGCCCAGAAATGCTACTGCTAAACTGTTCTTGATTGCTAAACACTTGCAATTAATCAGAGCTAAAGGTGAGTTACTGATCTTTATGGTTTTTTTGCTCTGCCTTATTCTGTCTGCCTTGCCTATCCTGTTGTGTATTTCCTTGAGTCACTATGAAGCGCTGTTATCCACCTCAGAGTTAGGTTGTTGCTTATCTGTATCACACTACAGCAACTTCTTTCTCAACACTTTCTGATTAAATCTTAAGGCATCGATTAACCTATGTGTCACTGGCTTTGGGGTATATGAAGGTGAAGATGCATTGAAAACTATCATCGTATTGGCACCTGTAAAAACAATCATTAGTACTTAGGTCTCAGATGCTATTTTCTAGAGAGATATCAAATCCATCGTGTACTCGGGTTTTGCAACATTAAGAGCGTCAGGTTAAAGAGGGGAGCGGTGAGCTCTATAAGAGAAAGGATAATCCTATCATAAAAAATACTGGCTTTCTGGGGTTCTGGTTAGTATTTCAGTGTATCGGACTTACAGTATGACATGAGGTGGGTTGCCTACAATCGCTAAGAACATCACTTTCACTACCCTTCTAGTTTCTTTCTGTCAGCTGCATAAAGTATAAGAGTAGCAGTGAAACTGAAAAATGATTGTGTATTTTGATGTAGCATTTTCTACATATAAACATAGATGAGGTGAACTTATGTGATGCATGAAAATGCAGTTGCTACTATATAATTCTTCTCTGAACTGGGCATGCAGGGAAGCAGCTCCAGGGAGCTCTACATGTGTGTTTGAACATTCGGAACAAATTTTGTAAATATTTCTGGTTGATGTAGCTGCTAAATTTCAAACATGGACTTTAAAAAATCTTTTTAGAAGCAACTTACGTTCAGGAATACAGATTGCTACATAAAGTTTGTCTTTCAGTGACACCCCTCCCTGCGTCCCGTCGTCCCGTCCGTCCCCCCCCCCCGGATTTAAATAAGCCATTTAGTCAGAATGAATCAAGGGTATTGGTTGTACAAGGTGATGTTACTTCTTAACCTGGATTTAACAAACTCTTCTATGTCCTAGGCTTTGTGCTGAAAAGCTAAAGTGGAAAAAGAAGTCTTCGTTGTACAGCTTTTACAGCTTACACTTACTGAGTTTTGTACTTGTAAGTATCAATGAATAAATTTAGTCATATCACAAACTTTTTAATGCTGACTACTCCTGAGGAGTTTCTTGTCCTTCATGTGCCTGGAAATGGTTTCCAGGACTAGGTGCTCCATCACCTTCCCAGGGATTGAGATGAGGCTGAGCAGTCTGTAGTTCTCTGAGTCTTCCTTCTTGCCTTTCTTGAGGACAGGAATGACATTTGCTTTCCTCCAGTCTTCGGGCACTTCTGCCAGTCACCATGATTGATCAAAGATTATCAAGGGTGGCCTTGTAATGGCATCAGCCAGCTCCTTCAGTGCTCATGTGTGCATCCCATCTGGGTGCATGGACTTACATATGTCCATTTTGCTTAAGTATTCCCTGACCTGATCCTTTTCCACCAAAAGTACATCTTCCTTGGTCCAGTCTTCCCCCTGGTCTCTGGTGCCTGGGATTCCTGAAGGCTGATCGTTCTAGTAAAGACTGAGGCAAAGAAGGTGTTCAGTACCTCAGGCCTTTCCATGGTCTGTGTAACCAGGTCCCCTGTCTTGTTAAGCAATGAGCCAACATTTTTCCTGGTCTTCCTTTTGTAGCCTAGGTACTTATAGAAGCCCTTCGTGTTGTCTTTGACATCGCTGGCCAGATTCAATTCCGTTTGGGCTTCGGCTTGCCTAACTTCATCCATCCCCAGGCAGAGCTCCATGCACTCCAGCTGCTCTCACACATAAAGGGCAACTCCTCCTTCTCATGTCCCAATCCTGTCCTTACTAACAAGTCTGCATTCCCCTCATTGCAACACTCCATCCATGTTTCTGTGATCCCAACAAGATTGTAGCTCTGCAACTGCACACAGATCTCTAACACATCGTGGTTTTCCCCAAGCTGCATGCATTCTCCATGGCTTTATTTTGCCTCAAAACTTTGAAAAGGAAGCAATAGGCTTAACCTTTGAATAGGAAGACTAAGCTAGTGTAACTTCCATGAGGGAAATTAATCTCATATTTGCTTGTGTGAAAGGTGGAAAGATAACTCATAGTGTAATTGTTGGTATATTTTGATGCCTTCGTGTGTGCATTTTGGGAATTAGTGAGGGTTAATAGTACCTATTCATCAGCCGTCCTGTCTTCCTTTTGTTGGCTAGTTCAATTTGCTATTTATAACTTACACTGAATTTGCCTAATCTTAGAAACCACTGTCTCCATTGTCAACATCATCAAAAAAGAAACAGCTAGTAATACCCCTATGCAGAATGAGATCTTTCGTCTTGTTTCCTGAATAACCTTCTACTCGTGGAAAAGTGGGTCCCTAATAGGATTATAGAGTGAGAAATTCATATATACTTCACTGTGTTCCATATTGGATTAGAAATGGGGTACTTATGAAGGTAATTAGCCATTGATGTAGCTTAATGTAGGGTTGAGTGGAATTCTTTGCTTGAACTCTTCAGATTAAACTGGATATTGTTTTTAAGCTATCTTAGATTCAGGCAAAATTTAGGGCAGTGATGTAGAAAACATTGAATGAGATTTTCTGAGTACAGAGTTATACTAGAAGAGTACAAGGGTCTTGTCTTGTCTTTAAAATCTGTTCATTTGTTTTGGGGAGGATGTGAGATAGCTATACATGTGAAGTTTTTGCTTTACTAATGTTGATATAAGGATATGTTTCAGTAAAGCTAAAAAAAAAAAAAACGGCCTCTGAAACTGTGAGGTCAAAGCTATTTGAAATGGCTTTCTCGTTGCTGCTGGTGATGAAGAGTTCTTTGAATTGAGGGATTACAGTCTGAAAGCCAGGCAAGTTGAAAGATGAGGCAGTGCTTTATTTGTCAAATGGCTTAAGGAAATCTTTTACATCAGACATTTTTGCCTGACCTAAAAACTGTAGCAGTGTTTAAAGATCAAAATTAGGATCTTGAGTTTATCCTACTAACTTCTGCCGGAGTGTTCAGGAAACCCATCCTGATCCACGGTCTGATCCTTTAGGAAATACCTGACTTGGGATCCATTTTTAATTCCTAGCTTACTTTAGAAAATAGCCAGGCACCAGCAAATTTCAAAAAAACAAAGCAACTTATCTCAGTGTTTGGAAAGATGAATCCATTTGGAGTTACATAATGTGTTTGTTTCAGGTAGTGCAGATGAGAAATTCTCAAGATACATTAAGATCGTCTAGTTTTTGGCTTTTTTTCATTGATATCTTCAATTTAATTACTTTCATTTGATTACATTTTCAAATACATCTTTACTCCAGTAGCTGTGCATTGTAAATATAATGCAAAGTTTGTTTCAGAAACAATGAAGAGTTGAGATATCCAGAGCTGAATATCAATAGATACTCATAGATTCAGTTCTCAATTTAAATCAAGATTAGCTTCCTGTATTGGGAGGTGTTTCCTGAAAGTACTAGGCATATCATGCTTATTGGGTCTCTGAATCAAATGCTCACAGAAATGATGAGAGGTGAAAATCATTGGTGCTTTTTTTACTGCTGGGTTCCTCTTGATATTAAAAAGCAGTACAAAGCCAGACCAGGAGTATGTATTCTTCTGGAGTTATTGACTAAGTCACTGTAGTGCTTTATTTCTATTCAGTTAGTCATCAGATGCTATAAAGGAAAAATCTGGGAGTTACATAGCCATGGCTCAGATTCACTTGAGAATTTTAGGAGGGGCAGAAGTACTGTGTTTTGCAGACCACATGAAGTAGAGATATGTTTTGAGGGAGACACCAGCAACCAGCTGTAAAAGCTGTTTTACAGCGAGGTTTACTTGGAAGTGCTTCTAATTGTAGTTACTACTTTATTCTGTAAACCAAAACAGAAAACAGATAAGGGCTTTTCCACCATCCCTTCAACCTGAAAATCAAACAGCAGATTATCATCTGATTTAAAGAAAAAAAAAGAAAAAAAGCACATCGGCTTATAAATATTAGCAGAATTTAGTTGGGATTAAGTTACTCTTTATGTTGAATTTCTGTTGCTTTTGCTAGTCAAGATGGAAACTGTAGAATAATAATAATAATATTTATAACTAATAATGATGGGAGGTTAACAGTGTTGCCCATTGCTGTGACTCCTGAATGTTAGACCTCTATTAGAAAGAAGGCTTAGTCTCATCATACTCTTACAGAAGCTATGAAATGGCTAGCTTTTCATCCCTGATGTACACGTGTGTGCACAAATGCGTGCGTGCCTTGTTTCTTTTATTTCAGGAGACACAGAAAGTAAGTTACTTAGTACAGGACCATGCTTTCTTTACAGGAAAAGAGTTTAAAGAAAAAAAAGCACAGTTAGGTAGAACTTCTGAATATGATTCCCAAATGAATGAATTGAACTCACAAGTAGCAGAGGTAGATGTACAGGTTTCATCTAGAGTAAGTGTGAGAGTATTGTCTACTGATTAAAACAGAGACTTGGGAATCCAGACCTTTGTTTTGTTACCAGTTTGTTCAAAGTCATCCAGTGAATTATCAAGTCATCTCTGATTCATAGTCAGTCACCCTTAAAATGCAGGCAGTAGCCCTTAAGAAGGGCTAAAATGGTGTCCTTGTTCACGTGGTGTATCAGACTTTCTGTTACTTCTTTATTAAAAGCTAAGCCTGTAAAGGGACGAGGTATAATTCCTCCTTAAATCAGTACTTAGTAAGGAATTTAATAAGGCATAGAGGGTCCTAGGTGGAGGCAGACTTTAGCTCCATTAGCACTTAAGTTATCTGCACATTTTGGCATAAATCCATTTTCTTTTTTTTTTCTTTTTTTTTTGGATACCACAAGACATTCAAAGACAGCATTAGGACCCTGTTGTTTTAGCTACGTCAACAGACCTAAGTGTGAGACTCTGCTTTTCTGGAATGATCCTAATCTTGTTAATGAGTTGATGTGAAGGACCAGGACAAAAGCCTGGGGAGATGGAGTGATGAGCAAATACAAAAACATGGACAGTTCAACTTAGAAACCAGGTCTCCTGGCTGCCGGTGAAGTGCTCTGCCCATAAAACTGTGCTATCTCAGTAAGAGCACCATAAGCCAAGTTATAATGGCCAACCAGGAAAATAAAGGGTAATGATTTGTCCAGAACAGTAATTCTGGAAAAAAACAGGAAAAAAAGTGGCTAAGGAAAGGAGAATATAGGGACATTTCCAGTTAATCCCAGGTCTCTCAATCAGAGGGGTTGTATTGCTTCAGCTTCTTCTTCAAATAGCTGTATCTGTGCCCCTAGTGTACTGTAAGTAGAGGAATGTCATCACCATCTGGGTGATTTCTGGCTTTATGACATGGTAAAAATCATTTATGGCCACCCCGATGCTAGAAGTTAGGACTTTGTAGTGATAAAATATCTGTGCATTGAGTCACCGCTGGAAAAAGCAGCTTGGAAAAGAGTCCTAAGCTGGCCTAAGAGCACTCTGCACTTTATAGTGTTTCGGTTCTTTGTGCCTAAGGAGTAATTCTCAGGATCCAGGAAAAGCTGGCTCTGTGTAGCGTTAGGGAGAAATGTATGCCTGTGTTTCTTCTGGATCTCTGAATATCGATAGAAATGAAGGATTAGGCAGGCAATGCTTGCTTTTATGGAGCAATACTTTTTACAAGTGTTTGGGGCGGGCTGGGGAGTAGGAGTTTTCCTGTGTTTGAAACAAAGCGAAACTAGAAAGTTCTTAAAAGCCTCAAATCAGGCTGGATCTTTACTGCCATAGTACTTGTAATTTAAAATCTAAAATATGAACTTTATATTGAACATGGAAAGAGCGATCTTAGATTTGAAAGAAGCTCTGTTAAGACTGAGAAGAATGCCAAGATCAGCATTCAGTCTGGAAGCACAGAAGTACATGTGCTATCAATGCCTTAAAATGAATGTTTGTTAATAAGTGACCTTGAAGTTGACTGATCTGCACTGTTGCCCTTCAGAGATTTAGGGAAGGATTACTAGTGCTGTAGCACCTGTTCACTGTTTCAGCTATTTTTTTTCATAGTCTAGAAAATTCCTGGAAAGAGCAGTTATAGTCCCTTCTAGGTGACTTCAAATTACAGAATGTTACATAATGGGACTGAACACAAATAACACCCATAGATAAATTATTCAGATTAGTTTTTGCTGTCTCTAAAATGCTCTTTCAGTAAACTTATTAGTGATTGTTGGAGCGTAAACATATTCTGGATGTTTATTTCTTGATTTTCTGTCCTATTCTCTTTCTTCAGTAGACTCTACTCTCTTTTTATAAGTATGTGAAAGCCAAAAGTTCTGACTTTTTAACAATTTGCATTCAAATGGGCACCTTTATTTTGAGAACAGATGATTGTATACTTCAAAACTGTTTAAATTTAGTGTTACTGAAGCCAGTAGCTTGCGAATGGGGGACTTTATGCATTATAGAATATAATGAGATGAAAAACTTTAACAGATAAATCCATTTATCTTTAAACTGTTTTTCCTAGTTCTTCTGCTAAGATTTGTTTTTAAATCTAATTCTATTCCAAGAGTGTTTCTGTTTTACAAATGGACTCTTTCAGCTTTTCATTTTAAAATGTTTTCTGCCACAGTTGTTTTCACAGAAAATGCTATCAAGAACAAGGAACTGTGTTCTCAAGCTATGATCGAGGCTACTTATTACAGTTGATAAATGAGAATAGTTAATAAATTAACTATTTAGGGCCAAGTGATGAGTACTCTGTGCCTCTTCTGATGAGGACAAGCCATGAGGCAAAAACTGCAGAACCAGTTGCAAAGGCATCCACATAAAGGGTTGAGCATTGATTAATCAGTTGGACTAGGTAAGGTTGCCAGGCAGCTCTACAAATTCCATAATTGAAGACACGAGGATTAATCCTCAGTAAAAAATTAGAGCCCTGAGACATCGTAGACCCAGTTTTGATCTGCTACCAGAAATAATTCGCTCAAGGATGTGGATAAGGTGTACAGTGGTACCTCCAAAGCTGCTCTTGGATACATTTATATTCAGAGAAACTTAAATCTTCTCCTTCAGCTTATAGTTCATATAAAAATCACAGTCCTGGGTGTGCATACTCCTCTGCAAGCAACACACTACCTGCCTTATTTAGGTACCCAGTCTGGGCTTTATTTTTGCAAAATGGGGGAGAAAAAGTCTTCTAATGCTTTGATTTAGTTGTATTTTAAAACAAAAAAAAATATAATTTGCTATCTCTGTCTTGCACACAGACTTTTTTTTTTTTTAAGTTTTAGACAATCTACTTGAAAACCATAGTGAATGTCAATTATAGAGAAATGAAGAGAGTTCTGAGTTTTGAGCAAGGGAAGAAAGACCTTTTTGGATAACAAGTGAAAATACAGGGGGCAATGATGTTAAAAGATAGTCAAAAGGCAGTTGGAAATGGCATAAGCTGTATAGGAAGTATCTTGCCTACCGATCCCAAATAATTGAGCAGAATGATGTCTGATCATGTGGCAGGATGTGAAACTGATAAGGTAGATTGGATCCAAGGTTACAGTGTGTCTTAAAATAAATGGAGGTGCATGAAGGTCCACTGGTGTTGTCTTATGATGCTTCTCTAGCTGTGTGGGATGTTCCGTATGAGCAAGTCTAGAGTCTGTCTGCAGACTGGTTTTGATGTCTCTGCAGAACTCTGGACCAGTATCAGCACTTCATTCAGCTCTGGCTCATTAACCCACCTAAGAAATTGAGAGTGTTTGGGCTGAAACACACGCTAAGGTAGTAGGATGGTTTCTGATACCAGAGCGAGCTTGTTCTGTATGCCGTAGGCAATGCTTTTACTTACAAATATTTTTGATCTCACTTATCTTTTTGTAAGCACTTGCGTACGTATAAGCACCTCAAGAGCAGATTAGCACTGCAAAGATACGCCTAAAGAGTGAACTTTAGAGAGATGAGAGAAGAGAGCAGTAGATGAAGGGCTAGATGACAATTTCAGAATACCACCATGTGATGGGTTGACCCTGGCTGGACGCCAGGTGCCCACCAAAGCCGTTCTATCACTCCCTCATCCTCAGCTGGACAGGGGAGAGAAAAATATAACAAAAAGCTTGCGGGTCGAGATAAGGACAGGAGAGATCATTCACTAATTACCATCACGGGCAAAACAGACTCAGCTTAGGGAAAATTAGCTCACTTTTTATTACAAATCAGCCAGAGTAAGGTAAATGAGAAATAAAACGAAATCTCAGAACACCTTCCCTCCACCCCTCCCTTCTTCCCGGGCACAACTTCACTCCCGGATTTCTCCACCAAGCCCCCCCAGCGGCACAAGGGGGACAGGGATGGGGTTTACGGTCATCGCATGTT